>NC_133412.1:88836212-89139242 GCF_049350105.2 Macaca mulatta
GGTTGCAGTAAGCCAGGATGGCACCACTGCACTCCAGCCCAGGCAACAGAGCCAGACTCTGTCTCAAAAAAAAAAAAAAAGAGAATTAGTAAATTTGTATATTTTTAAAAGCTCAAATTAGATTTAAATATTAAGGATCCTTCTATCAGTATTTATATCCAAGAACTGACAGTTATGAGGTCACATAGAGAGGTCAAAGAGACCACAACATGGAGTATTGACTGACAAACTGATCACTTTTTTTTTTTTTCTTATTGGAGACGAAGTCTCGCTCTGTCACCCAGGCTAGAGTGCAGTGGCGCGATCTTGGATCACTGCAACTTTTACCTCCTGGGTTCAAGTTATCTTCCTGCCCTCTGCCTCCCAAGTAGCTAGGATTACAGACGTGCACCATCATGCCCGGCTAGTTTTTGTATTTTAAGTAGAGACAGGGTTTCATCATGTTGGCCAGGCTAGTCTTGAACTCCTGACCTCAACCGATTCGCCTGCCTTGGCCTCCCAAAATGCTGGGATTACAGGCGTGAGCCACCACACCTAGCCCAAACTAGTCACTTTTAATATTTATTCTCGATTAAATGGGCTTCCAGATGTAAAAGTAACACCCACTCACACCTATCACATCACTATTTTTTTGTTGTTGTTGTTTGTTGAGACAGGGTCTCACACTGTCACCCTAGAGTACACCCAGGCTACAGTACAGTGGTGCAATCATAGTTCACTGCAGCCTCAAACTTACGGGCTCAGGTGATCCTCCTGCCTCAGCTGCCCAATTAGCTGGGAATACAGGCACACACCGCTGTGCTCGGCTAAATTTTTTGTGTGTTTGTTTGTAGAGACAGGGTCTTGTTTTTGTTGCTCAGGCTAGTCTCAAACTCCTGGCTTCATGTGACCCTCCCACCTTGGGTTCCTGAAGTGCTGGGATTATAGGCATGAGCCATTAAATCTGGTCTCATATAAATATTATTTTAGGTCAACCTCTTTCTGATGATGATGACACTATAAATATCTAACAATACAAGGCAAAGAAAAACCAAATTGGCCACAAAATGATGATAGTATGAATTGTTTAAAAAAGAAAAAAGCCTCAAAGTTCAGCCCTGATGAAAAAAATCGCATTATTTTATCATTCTGGAACTGTTTTGGCAAAACCCTACTACCAAAGACAACAGCTGAGTCACCCTTGTTCTTATTTAAATTGGTACATGCTTGTTATGGCCTAGATAATTTTGGTTAAATTTTAGCTTATGTTTTTGGTATTAAGCTCCAGTTACGCTGTTTTTCCCATGATTTGCTATACAATTTGGTTCCTGCTTTCAATGTTTTGTTTGATTGGTTAGTTTTGGTTTTGTTGTTGTTTAAGGGATGATTCCTCCAGTATTGATCATCAGGCAATGAGAACCCATTCAACTTACTGAAGAAGACCAAAGAGACCGCCAATTTAGAAAGAGTGAGCTGGGCGTGGTGGCTCACACCTGTAATCACAGCACTTTGGGAGGCCAAGGCAGGTGGATCACCTGAGGTCAGGAGTTCAAGACCGTCTTGGTCAACATGGTGAAACCCCGTCTCTACTAAAAATACAAAAATTAGCAGGGCAGGGTGGTGGGCACCTGTAATCCCACCTACTTGGGAGGCTGAGGCGAGATAATCGCTTGAACCCTGGAGGCAGAGGTTGCAGTAAGCCAAGATTGTGCCATTGAACTCCAGTCTGGGTGACAGGGCGAGACTCCGTCTCAAAAACAAACAAACAAACAAACAAACAAACAAAAAAAACCAAGAGAGAGAGAAGAAATAGTGGCCAATATACTCAAGGAAATTGCCAAGTATAATGGATCACCAAAAACTTGCTCCATAGTGTCAACACTGAAGGGATTTGGGACTGAGTGAGATGAGGGCTGTGGGGGACTTTTTGCAAAACCTGTTCAGATAATAATAGGTATCGTTTATTGAGGACTTACCATACTTCAGAGTTTACTTATACCATCTCTTTCAAACTTCACAATAATCTTACGAGATAATGACTATTATTTCTCTGATTCTATAGACCAAGAAGCAACCATAGAGCTGTCCCAAATGGATACATCTACTAAGAGGCTAGGGAAGACACAGACCCAGTCAGTCTGGCTCCAAAGCCCAGGCTCATATATACCAATAGTTCTTAAACTACATGGGGTCGCTAGAGGAGGGCCAGGGACCTGGGTCCTTTTGAAAGTTTCCCAGATATGACTGAGTACAGGGGCTGATACCTGTAATCCCAACACTTTGGGAGGCCGAGGCAGGCAGCTCATTTGAACCCAGGAGCTCCAGACCAGCCTGGGCAGTATGGAGAAACCCCATCTGTACAAAAAAAATATAGAAAAGTAGCTGGGTGTGGTGGTGCACGACTGTAGTCCCAGCTACTCGGGAGGCTGAGGTGGAAGGATCACTTCAGTCTGGGGGTCGAGGCTGCAGTGAGCCATGATCACACCATTGCACTCCAGCCTGGGTGACAGAGTGAGATCCCATCTTAAAAAAAAAAAAAAAAAAATCCCAGATGCTCCATTGCGCAGTGAGAAAGGAGACCATTGGCTTAGAGCAGCACTTCTTTGATTCCAACGTGCACATGAATTCCTGGGGAATCTTGTTAAAATGGTGACTCTGGTCGGGAAGTGCTTCAAGTTCTGTGATTCTGTGATTCTAATAAACTCTTAGGAGAAGCTCGTGTGGATCCATGGCTACCGTCTAAGGAGCAACTAAGAAATTCTTTCTCTTTGGGGGTTGGGGGGTCATTTTGAAAACAGTTTTGGGAGTGGTAACCCCCTGCCTCATCTGCAAGCCCCACCTAGGTGGTATCACTACAAGGGACCCTTGAAAACTCACCCTCAACCAGTTTTCTACAAGCAGGTGGTCTCCCTTGCTTCACAAGGAGGGGAAGTAAAGGAAAGATTAATCTTTCATACTCTGAGCCACAGCAATGCCAACTTGATATGGGTAGGAGTGAAAGGAGATTAACCTCCAGACACCCTCTCTAGCCCCTTCCATCTTCGGTGGCTTTAACATCAGCCCGGGCAGCTGCTTACTAGTACCCAGGACTGACGCAACTCCCTCTGTTCTGGCACTTCAAGGCCAAATCTCGACTTTGCAAAGCGACCCTGAGGCCATTCTGGTTTCTTCTGGAGCACCAGGATCAGTGCCAGTGGAGGGGAATAGACGTGCCCCACCCTGGTGCCCGGGAGAAACGGAAAGCTGTTTTTTGAGAGGTGTTGCAACCCTCCTGCTTCTAGCTCCCGCTGCCCTCCAATAGTCCTGTCTCCCAGGGGCACACATTGCTGATATCAAATAACTTATTGTTTAACGGTAACTGAATACATTGTGTACAGAAAGATACAGTCATTACCAGATGGACCTAAAATCTACATGATACAAACAGGCACTAAAAGACACATAGAAAAAGTGAGTGTGCCAGAGAATTACATAAGGCTAGGGTAGACAGGGAGTCACCAGGATGGCGAGATGTTTATTGTCATAACGGTAACTGTGTAAAAAAGGAGCTGTGCCGTTGAACTTCAAAGTGGATGTGAAGAGCAGTGTATACATTTGAGAGCTGCTGAGACAAAGCTCAAATGCCAGGAAACTCCAAGCATTTGGCTTCTGCCACACTTCCAAAGAGATGTGCGCATGTGTGTGTGTATTTAAAAGGGAGTGATGAAGAGGGAGCTATTTAAAGGTAATCAGGATGATACAATATTTCCTTCCATTATGTTGCATTGTATCTGGAACTAGATCACATGGTTTCCACATCTTGGCCATGATGCTTGGGCTTTTTCACTTGCCAAGGGCAAGCATTGAAGTCCCCTGCGAATGTGTCCCAGAGGGAGCCCAAGAAAGAATGGCACTGCACACTACTCCCACTCTGAAAATTTCTCCAGGTCTTTAAAATGTCCAAACCTGGGTGGGAAGGAGTCTTCTTTCTCCAGAAGTTAAACCTCCAAAACAAATAATTGGTTTGTTTTGTTCTTTGTTTTTCACTATTGTGTGTTGTGTGAGTTGGAAGGCTCCTGAGCCAGACATGGGAGGGGAACATGCAGCTTGGCACTTCCGTCATTGTTGACACCCAGCTGGTTCCTGTCCCACATCTACCACATCACCAAACCATCATGCATCCTTTGCACATGCAACCCCTCCTTTCTAGAAGCAACAGCCTGTGTCCAAAGCTACCTTGCTTTGTGGAAGGGCCCCTCAGCCACACCCATTTCGATCAGTTTTGCTTTCTTAGCATTCCTCACTCCCGAAGAGTGTCTTGGAGCAGAATCTATGACTCACTGGTTTACCAGGAGTTCACAGCCCCGAGTCATTTAAGATCAGAACATCAAGAACAGAGAAAAGCCCCAGGATGCCTTCTAGGAATCTGATGGCATCCAAAAGGAAAAGTGAGGGTTCTCTGGACTCTCTAATAGCCTCATGAAAGACCAAACATACATTTAAAAAAACCAGAACATCTTCCATCCACTGCTATATCATAAATCCTCATTAAGATGACATTTTGCTCCGAAAAGATTCCAGTTGGCATTTTAAGATATTTCTTTTTTAAAACTACTTAAATATGTGATGTGTGAAAAGCATTGAATTTTACCATTTGTAATTGGAACTAACATTAAGCAGAATTTGTCAACAAAGTTTGTGTAGAAATGTATATAAATATACAGACTTTTCATGTACATCTATAGCATATGCTGGATGAAGAAACTTATGAAAATACACAACATACAATTTCGTAAAGCAATAATTTCTTAGGCAAAAGAAAAAAAACACATTTCAGGGTAAATTTTAGAAGATTTTTAAAAACTTTACATGAAAGTTGACTTTATGAGAAAGCATTCCCCTCTGGTAGTCTGATTGTATCATTGGTGTCTTTCCCACTAGACTGTGAGCTCCACAGTCTGCAGAATGGGAATGTGCAATCTGTGTTTTCACTACCAAATCTCTAGCTTGTACTCAGCACAGCACTTAGCACCACAGTAGGGTTCTACAAGCATTTGTTGAATTAACTAAGTTATATGTGACTGCTAGGAAAGCCCACCCTTGCATTGAAAGAAAGAGAGAGAGAGAGAGAGAGAGAGAGAAAGGAAGAAAGGAAGGGAGGGAGGGAGGGAGGGAGGGAGGAAGGAAGGAAGGAAGGAAGGAAGGAAGGAAGGAAGGAAGGAAGAAAGGAAGGAAGGAAGGAAGGGAAGGGAAGGAAGGAAAGATGCTTTTTGCTTTCAAATGGATTTATTTAATTCGACACCTGGGAAAGCAGTCTTGTAGCTTGGCATTCCAGCTCTGGTTGTATATGCAAGTCTTAGTCATAGTGGCTAATATTGAGGGCTTATCACAAATCATAGGTCATCTTACCAGATCCTAACAACACTTTTTCTTTTTTTTTTTTTTTTGAGACTGAGTCTTGCTCTGTCGCCCAGGCTGGAGTGCAGTGGAGCAATCTCAGCTCACTGCAACCTCCACCTCCCAGGTTAAAGCAATTCTACTGCCTCAGTCTCCTGAGTAGCTGGGATTACAGGTGCCTGCCACCATGCCTGGCTAATTTTTGTATTTTCAGTAGAGATGGGGTTTTGCTATGTTGCCCAGGCTGGTCTTGAACTCCTGACCTCAAATTATCCACCCACCTCAGCCTCCATGTCTGTTTTCTCCTTCTCTCTTCTTCCGTCTTTCACACACATTGGGTGAAGAGTGTGGATATTATGCCCACATCATTGAGATAAAAGATATTTATCAACAAAGAATTGCAGTTGTAACAGGAAAGTAAGACAAGAGCATGGGATTTATGGTTTGTATGAATGCAGATACATTCTGGCAAATATTATGTGCTGGCAAATATTATGTGCCTATAGGCTGGAGAGCTGCAAAACAAACCATTCCTATTTATAGCTGAGAATAGACAGCTCGCAGGCTTCGCCACCACGTGTTCCTCTTGCTGCTCAGATGAATGGGGGCTTCAGACCAAGTCCCAAGTTTTTAGTTAACAATCCACACCAAGTTTTAGATTTAACATTTCCAGGGCCCCTATGTCATGAACTAAATATGTGAAGTTCAAAAAACTGGAATGGAATTTAATTTGCAGTGGGATCAGGACCTTTTGCGAGTGACTGATTACCTAGGGAGGATATAATGCATACACATGTGCAGGAGAGAGCTTTAAGCACGAGGGCAGAGCTGAGGCCTCCTTTAAAAAAAATGGTAGATACAATTCCGAGAACAATCAGGCCCCTATATTTCTTGAGCTGGAGAGAATTGGGCATACAGGTATGTTTACAAAGACTGGGCTCGCTGAAGAGGTTTTAAAAGACCAAAAAATGTCTCAATGGAAAAAGATACCTTCTGCCCTGCCTCCCCTGACTCCTACTCCTCCTCCTCTCTCTCTCAGCTCATGCACACGTACACACACACACACACACACGTGCGCGCACACACACACACTGCACTGGCAAGGATTCCATCCCCAAGACTCCTCGCTCCAGTGAGTGGTCACTCCCCAAAGAATGTGCTCTTTGGGGTTCCCCTGCTAGGAAGCCTCCAGCCCTGTCTTCTGCCCCTGCCTGCTCTCACTCTCGCTGCTTTCACTCTCACTTTCTCTCCCTGGAAGCCCTTTCCTGATTTACACTGATAGCCTGAAATCCTATGAATTCAAAGCGGCCACACTGTGTTCATAGCAAACGTATATTATATTATTTAGTTCCTTTTCAATTACAAAGAAATTTCCTTGAAAACAATCATTCACAGGAACTTGGCCATGTTTTAAAAATGGGAAATAACAAAGTGGCCAAGGAAAGCCTCAATAAATACGCAGGGAGAGCACACAAATCCAAATCAGTCTTCTTAGAGACATTTTTGTTTCCTTACAAAAACTTGAACCTTCATAACTTTTCACAGTAGAACACTGAAAGCCAAGAGACACAAATCATTCTAAAATAGTGAGTTAGCTGTACAGATATTACAGAAAAGTCTAGATAAGTTGAATCATTGGTTTCACTTTTTCAAAACACCTAAGGTTTTTTAAAAAACACCTTGTTGTTAAGAAAGTAAGGCCAAAAAAAGGAAGCAAGTAAAAAAGCCAAATTGGAAAACAAAATGGGGAAAAAATATTTGAAGAGCCTTTTTTTTTTTTTTTTTTTTTTTTTTTTGAGATGGAGTTTCTCTCTGTCCCCCAGGCTGGAGTGCAGTGGTGCAATCTCGGCTCACTGCAACCTCCACCTCCCGGATTCAAGCAATTCTTCTGCCTCAGCCTCCCAAGTAGGTGGGACTACAGGTGTGCACCACCATGCCCGGTTAATTTTTTTGTATTTTTACTAGAGACGGGCTTTCACCATGTTGGCCAGGCCGGTCTCAAATTCCTGACCTCAAGTGATCTACCCACCTTGGCCTCCCGAAGTACTGGGATTACAGGCGTGAGCCACCATGCCCAGCCAGATCCTATGTTTGATAAGGGACTAACATCCACAATACATAAAGAATTCTTTCTCTCTGTTTTTTTGTTTTGTTGTTGTTGTTGTTGTTTGTTTTCCTAAGGCAGAATCTCGCTCTGTCTTCCAGGCTGGAGTGCAGTGGCACAGTCACGGCTCACTGCAGCCTAGACCTCCTGGGCTCAAGCGATCCTCCAACTTCAGCCTTTCAAGTAAATGGGACAACAGGCATATGCCACCAAGCCTGCCTAATTTTTATATTGTTTGTAGAGACAAGGTTTCACCATGTTGTCCAGGCTGGTCTCAAACTCCTGGGCTCAAGAGATCCCCCTGCCTTGGCCTCTCAAAGTGCTGGGATTACAGATGTAAGCCCCCACACTCAACAAGAATTCATACAGCTCAATAACAAAAAGACAAATAACCGAGCTGTAAAATAAGCAAAATACTTGATTAGGTATTTCCCCAAAGAAGGTATACAATGACCAATAAGCACAAGAAAAGATGCTTTGCATCAGGAGTCCACAAGCCCTGGGAAGTGGACTGGTACCAGTCTGTGTGGCCTGTTAGGAATCCAACTGCACGGCAGGAGGTGAGAGTCAGGCCAGTGAGCATTACTGACTAAGCTCTGCCTCCTGTCAGATCAGCTGCAGCATTAGATTCTCATAAGAGCATGAACCCTATTGTGAACTGACATGCGAGGGATCTATTTTGCACACTCCTTATGAGAATCTAACTAACACCTGTTGATCTGAGATGGAACAATTTCATTCGGAAGCCCTCCCTGTCCCTCCACCCCACATCTGTGGAAAAATTGTCTTGCACGAAACTGGTCCCTGGTGGCAAAAAGGTTGGGGACCACTGCTCTACATCATTAGCCATCAGGGAAATGCAAATCAAAACCACAATGAGATACCACTTCACATCCTCTAAGATGGCAATAACAAAAATGACAGATGGAAGCAAGTAGTAGTAAGGATGTGGAGAAATTGGAACCCTCATATACTGCTGGCAGAAATGTAAAATAGTGCAGCCACTGTGGAAAACAGTGTCACAGTTTCTCAAAATGTTAAACACAGAGTAGCCATATGACCTGGCAATTCCACTCCTAGGTATTTACCTAAGAGAAACGAAATCTGGCCAGGTGTGGTGGCTCACGCCTATAATCCCAGCACTTTGGGAAGCCAAGGTGGGCAGATCACCTGAGGTCAGGAGTTCGAGACCAGGCTGGCCAACATGGTGAGACCCTGTCTCTACTAAAAACACAAAAATCAGCTGGGTGTGGTGGCACATGCCTGTAATCCCAGCTACTTGGGAGGCTAAGGTAGGAGAATTTTTTGAACCCAGGATGTGGAGGCTGCAGTGAGCCAAGATGGTGGCATTGCAGTCCAGACTGGGCAACAGAGTGAGACTCCATCAAAAAAAAAAAAAAAAAAAAAGAAAAGAGGAGAGAGAGAGAGAAAAATGAAATCTACATCCACAAAATCTTATACATAAATGTTCATAGCAGCATTATTTATAATAGTAAAAAAGTGGAAACAACTCAAGTGTTTATCAACTATGAATAGATAAAATGTGGTATATCCATATAATGGAATATTATCCAGCCATAAAAAGGAATGAAGTACTGATATATACTACAATGTGGATAAATCTTGAGAACAGTATGCTAAGTGAAAAAAGCCATGAATAAAATAGCACATATTATATGATTCTATTTATATAAAATGTCTAGAATAGGCACATCTATAAAGACAGAAAGTAGATTAGTGTTTGCCTAAGGCTAGGGGTGGTGAAGAGAGTAAGGAATGTCTGCTAAAAGGTTTGGAGTTTATTCTTGGGGTGATGAAAATGTTCTAAAATTAGACCGGGTACAGTGGCTCACACCTATAATCCCAGCACTTTGGGAGGCTGAGGCGGGTGGATTGCTTGAGCCCAGGAGTTCCAAACCAGCTTTGGCAACATAGTGAGATCCTATCTCTACAAAAAAATAAAAAATAAAAAATAAAAATTAGCTGGTCATGGTAGCATATACCTGTAGTCCTAGCTGCTCTGGAGGCTGAGGCAGGATGATTGCTCGAGCCCAGGAGTTCGAAGCCATAGTGAGCTACAATCAAGCCACTGCACTCCAGCCTGGGTGACAGAGCAAGACCTTGTCTCTAAAAAAAAAAAAAAGGAAAGAAAAGAAAAAACTACGTTTTAAAATTAGATCATGGCGGATGATTGCATAACCCTATGAATATATAACACCATTGAATTTAACACTTTAAATGGGTGAATTTTATGGTATGTGAATTATATCTCAGTAAATATATTTAAAATATAAAATTAGTACATAGTTAACATCTCTGTAACTCTGTGCTAAACACCTTAATTTATCATTTTGTTCATAACACACCATAGCACACCTGTTAGACTATTTCTATCCTTAATGGTAAAAAAAAATGTTTTGACATTAAATTGGAAAGAAATGACAATGGTTAGGAGTTAAACTTTCTACTTTTCTCAATATAAGTACTAGAAAATGTCATCATGCAAAGAACAGAATTCATTTACTCTATAGAGCAACAAAGGATGTACTTTTCAAGGTCTTTCCCACTGAAGAATGCTAAGCACTTAAAAAAAAAGTAATTCTTTTGAGAATTATAAACACCACCTAAGTGTTTTTTTTTTTTTCAAAACTTTCAAATAAACATACCCTAACAATTATTTTATTTTCTCAGGCACTAGCTAAATATCTTAAGTGGGGGCTTTTTTGTTGGTATTTCCCAACCCCCAAGCCCTTGTGTGCAGATGGTGCCTCATAAGTGTTTGTTGAGAAAGTCTATGCACAAAGTAAATGACATCTGCCTACAGGATAGTGGTCCTGCTGTTTACAGTATTTCCACTGGATACTTGAAGAAAATATGGAATGATTTCCACACATTTTCTCTGACTGTTAGGCTGTGTATTCTCCTGCTCCTTCTGGAGATTCCAATTCAATACGTGCTCACCCACGAAGCATCTGGGACACACAGGGCATGTGACAAGTGCTTCCTGGGGAACAAAAGTGAGGAAGGTGGCTCCCATCCTTGTGGCACCTTTCATTCATGTGGAGATGAGAGGATCAGCCAACCACGAGCATCACACAGCAGGGCCTGCCATCAGAGTGGGTGGGCTTCTTGGGGGGCTTGGGTTTGATATAGACCTGGGAGAAGGAGAGAAAGCAGCAGAAGGAGGGAGGAGTGCAGAGAGCAGGAGGGGGTCTTTCCAGACAAGAGGAACATCATGAATGAAACCTGGACCCTGAGAAGAAAAGGACCAACCTGGGAGAAGAGTTTGGGGGAAGGTGGAGATGACTCAGGGAAGCAACAAAGCCCATTTTCTTTTCTCCTCTCTCTTTTTTTTTTTTTTTTTTTTTTTTTTGAGACAGAGTCTCACTCTGTCACTAGGCTGGAGTGCAGTCGTGGGATCTCAGCTCACTGCAACCTCCGCCTCCTGGGTCAGCCTCCTGAGTAGCTGGGATTACAGGCACACACCACCACACCCAGCTAATTTTTGTAGTTTTAGTGGAGACGGGATTTCACCATGTTGACCAGGATGGTCTCAATCTCCTGACCTCATGATCCGCCTGCCTCGGCCTCCCAAAGTGCTGGGGTTACAGGCGTGAGACACTGCACCCGGCCTCAAAGCCCATTTTCAATGCCACTGGATGAGCAGCTCTGCTGGGAAAGGAGAGGGAGTCAGGACCTCCTGTGTAATATAGATTTGGCAAAACGCCACCCAGGGAAATGAGGACATTGGCTGCTGATTCCAAGGGACTCTCCTCTGCACATGTGTGCTTAGCAGGATAGATGCAAAAGCCCCTGTGTTAGGGAAGGAGCTCCTATGTCAGCTGATTCACTTCTCCATTGATGGTTGGTTCTGCCATGGTCTGGGACGACCTAGCAACAGTAGCAAATTCTGAAGTGTTGCACGTATGCTTGCCATTTTTATGTTGGGTCTCAATGGACTAATAATTTATGGAAATATTTCATCATGGTCCAAAACAGAAGCAGAAGCATTTCCAAACAAATACTGTTTGGAAGTTTGGGAAGGACCCGAGAGCACAGAAATGGCAGTTAAAACTCAACATAAACCCAGCAGCAGAGGCTTAGAGGCTGCAGGTAGCGGGAATTCCATTTTCCAACAATCCCAGGAAGGATGACAGTTAGTAGGGAAAAGAAAGTTATTGGACAGTGGCTGAGAGTGGTGGTTCATGCCTGTAATCCCAGCACTTTGGGAGGCCGGGGGGGGTGGTGGATCAGAAGATCAGGAGTTCGAGACCAGCCTGGCCAACATAGTGAAACCCCATCTCTACTAAAAATACAAAAATTAGCCGGGCATGGTGACGTGCGCCTGTAGTCCCCAGCTATTCGGGAGGCTGAGGCAGGTGAATTGCTTGAACCTGGGAAGGGAAGTTGCAGGGAGCCGAGATGGCGACACTGCACTCAAGCCTGGGTGACAGAGCAAGACTCCATCTAAAAAAAAAAAGTTATGGGACAGCTTCCGTTTCTCCTACCTATTGGCTAGGGCCCCTCCCACATGGCAGACGGGTAGTTTCTGGTATGTACCTTGACTGCTAGGTGAGCTAGTTGGGGCAGGAAAGGACACTGAGGTTCAAATTGTCACAGGAGGAGATTCCTTCCTCCTCATTCATTGATTCCTGGAGGGAAACCATTTCATCCTGTTGTACATCAGAGAACTGTCTACAGCTTTTCACAGAGTAGTGGACTAAGGATTTTCTCATCATTACTGAGAGAAAGCTGAATGAGAAAGTTGAAGATGGGTTGGGAGATGAAAACACAGGGGCATATTGCACGGAAGATACCTGCTTTTCACTCTTAAGATGCATCGGCCTCTCAACCTACCAGGTAACCCCGACCCTCTCTGCAAGGCTATGTGTTAGCCTCTGCTCTTCTAGAGCCTTCCTTGGCAACCTCTCCCAAGGCCACCAAGATGGCAGCAGTTCTCTCTGGCACCATGGACTCTCACCCATCCTCCCTCCTACCCTCACTGAGCTGGTTCTAAATCACCAGTCTCTCCCTTGGACAGAGGGAGGAGGCTGACCCAGGCATTATCTGTGTGTCTGTAGCTGCTAGAACTATACCAGCACACGGTAACCCCAATAAATGTTTGCTGAGTGAAAAACCAATGGTCTCTTTGATATCTGATGGTAAATACAGATGGAAAAGGTCACCACTGACGTCTTTTCTTCTTGCTTTGCCCTCAGTGGAGTCTACCTGGCCAGGGACCTGATCTCTTGACCTTTGAAATGGAGCAGAAAATAAAAATGTCTCAGGACTTAGGGACGCCCAGAGGTCACCTGATCTAAACTCCTACTTTTATGGATGAGAAAACAGGACTTTCCAGTGCTAACACCAATTTAACCCCGTCCCCTGGGTGCCCAGCTCTTGCCGTGAGATCCTGTTATACATGGGAACAGATAGGGAGGGCACTGGATAGGAACAACTCCTGCAACTGCAGGAAGTAACATACAGATGATTGGCTCTAGAAGTGAGGGACCTTGGCTCAGGTCCCAGCCCCTCTGTCCTTTGGGCAAATCCAGTAAATTTTCAACCTCAGTCTCCTCATCTAGAAAATGGACAAGAATCATTGTTACTATATGGTTTTCATCACAGGACTATTCTGAACCATTTGATCTGAAGGCTCTTGGAAGTCTGTAAACACTTTCCATAATAAAACAATGTTAGCTATTGTTTTATTTGTTGTTATTCGCCATAAACCCAAGGCTATTTAAGAAGGGAGAAGACATATTGCAGTGTGGCAGTTAATTTTATAAATGCTGAGAGATTCTAAAGATGGGACACCTGAGGATGTCCAAGGTCATTTCATTTTATTTTATTTTATTTTATTTTATTTTATTTTATTTTATTTTTTCGAGATGAAGTCTTCCTCTGTCACCCAGGCTGAAGTGCAGTGGTGCAATCTCAGCTCACTGCAGCCTCCGCCTCCCAGGCTCAAGCAATCCTTCTGCCTCAGCCTCCCAAGTAGCTAAAATTACAAGCATGTGCCACAATGCCTAGCTAATTTTTGTATTTTTAGTAGAGATGGGGTTTCATCATGTTGGCCAGGCTGGTCTCGAACTCCTGACCTCAAGTGATCCGCCTGCCTTGGCCTCCCAAAGCAAAGTGATGGGATTACAGGCCTGAGTCACCATGCCTGGCTTTTTTTTTTTTTTTTTTGGCAAGGTCTCACTCTGCTGCCCAGACTGAGGTACAGTAGTGCAATTTTGGTTCACTGCAGCCTTGGCCTCCCGGGCTTAAGTGATCCTCCCACCTTAGCCTCCCGAGTAGCTGGGACCACAGGCATGCACGACCACACCATACTAATTTTTGTATTTTTGTAGAGTCGGGGTTTCTCCATGTTGCCCAGGCTGGTCTCAAACTCCTGGGCTCAAGCAATCCACCTCCTTCTGCCTCCCAAACTTCTGGGATTTCAGGCGCATGCCACCACACCCAACCGGGTTAATTTTCAATCCATCCAGCCTATCCCTCCAGGACAGATGTAGTCCAAGTCAACTGTCTGGGGCCAAGTCCTGAAGTCTCTCATTCACCTTCCTTGGCTGGCATTTTCTGCCCTGCTGTAAAGAGATAGCAAGTCCCCCTATTGTCATTGTCTTGGGTGATAAACAGATGAGGAAACAGGGGTGGTTGTGTGGTCAAGGCCCCAGGACACTAAGGAGACCCTCCACTCCTGTCTTCTTCCCTATTTGGATAATACACAAAAGCACAGGACCCCAGTCCTGCCACTTGGCACCTGTTTCTATATTTTCCCTCATGAGTAAACTGCACATCATTTTCATACACACATCATTTATAAATTAGTAGGTTCAATGACTGAGATGTTGATGATTTTCCTGGGTTTATTTGTATAAGAAGAGAACACTTCTTGATTGATATCTATCTATATCTATATATCTATCTATATCTATATCTATATATATCTCTGTTTAGAACAGATTCCTCCCAAATACAAAAGCAATGCATGTTCAATTCATACATTTACTCATTTATCCTCAGATTTATTTGTTACCCTCTGTGTGCTAAGAGCTGTCCTAGATACAAGAGAAAGAGTAGTGAGCTAAAGAGACAGAAACCCCTGCCCTCGTTAAGCTTAGGTCCTAGTAAACTCCGGATGCAAAAAAATAAAAATTGAGGAGAAACACAAAACATCCCCCTTAATTTCAACTCCTAATGGTTTTGAAATGCCTATCCATTGCTTCTTTTATTTATCTCTTCATTCTGAGATCTTAATAATTTTAAAATAATAAATAATGTAGTCCATTCTTGCTACTTCTCTGTATATTTGAAAATTTTGATAATAAAATTTTTGGTATTGTTCTTTGAGGCAGAGTCCTACTCTGTTGCCCAGGCTGGAGTGCAATGGCATGATCTCAGCTCACTGCAACCTCCACCTCCCAGGTTCAAGCAATTCTCCTGCCTCAGCCTCCCGAGTGACTGGGACTCCAGGCGCCCACCACCACGCCCAGCTAATTTTTGTATTTGTAGTAGAGGTGGGTTTTCCTCATATTGGCCAGGCTTGTCTTGAACTCCTGACCACAAGTAATCTGCCCACCTCAGTTTCCCAAAGTGCTGGAATTGCAGGTGTGAACCACTGTGCCTGGCTTTGATAATACAAATTCTAAATCTGGGCAATCCAGGCACTTGAGCCCTCTCCACCTGTGTCACCTTTCTAGAGGGAAACAGGTTGCCCTCTCAGTCTCCTGCCTGTTTTTCCAGAATTATTCTGTGGATGTTCAGGCACATTTCTGTGCCAGCTTGGATTCCTACCTATGCTATTCCTACCATAGCCAAGAGGCTATGCTCCGTGGACAAGCCCATCCAGCTCAGCCTCACCCCTAGATGATGAGCCCATGATGGTGGAACACTTCCTCAGGGCTTGGGCTGCCTCTGTTCCATCCATTGGCCTGTACCTATGACCCGGGCCAAGGCTGAAAAGGTTAGGGCTCTAGGCAGGATGTGCACCTCCCATCAACGCTGTGCAGTCCAGGCACAGAACCATGACCTCCTGAGCCCCAGCATTCACGTTGGCAAGAGTGGATGATGGTCTCTATATGGCCTCACAGTGGTCTCTGTGGGGTCAAGTCGGTTGGGACAGCACCTCACAGTCCTACCTGCAGTGCATTCGTACAGTAAAAAATGACCTCAGAGCAGAGATGCTCCCCTTGGTGGCACATTAGGATCTCCTGGGGAGATAAGAGATACATCTACACAAATGCCCAGGCCCCACCTGGACCAGTTACGTCAGCCACACTGGAGGTGGGGGCCCAGGCACCTCCAGTTTTAAAGCTCCCCAGGTGGCTCCAGCAGGCAGCCAGGCTGTGGACCAGGATTCAGGAGCACATAGACTCCCGGTAGAGTTTTGCAGAATGAGTCATATAGACAGGAATGTCAATTAAGTTGTGGTATGTGGGCTGTTTTTGCAGTTCTGATTTTGGGAGAGCAAGGTCGTTACCAGGTTTGTTTTTAAGATTACAGGTGTTTCATAAAAGTCTGAGAGGACATCCACCAAAGTGTTCCCAGAGGTGAGAAGTAAGTTAGCATTCGTGGTTGGGGGGTATGTATTCTTGGAGAGGGCACCCTATGGGTGCTGGCTCTACAGCGGTTTTCAATTTGCTGTGCACAGGAGTGTGCATCCAGTGGCATACGGATGATTTGTGCACTTTGCTGCAAGTGTGCTATGCTCTGTTAAAGCTTTATTTTATTTTGTTTTTGAGACAGGGTCTTGCTGTGTCACCCAGGCTGGAGTGCAGTGGTGCAATCTCGGCTCACTGCAGCCTCCGCCTCCTGGATTCAAGTGATTCTCCCACCTCAGCCTCCCAGGTAGCTGGGAAGATAGGTGAGCGCCACCACGCCTGACTTTTTAGTATTTTGTATTTTTTAGTATTTAGTATTTTGTATTTTCAGTAGAGATGGGGTTTCACCATGTTGGCCAGGCTGGTCTTGAACTCCTGACCTCAGGTGATCTGCCCACCTTGGCCTCCCAAAGTGCTGGGATTACAGGCATGAGCCACTGGGCCCAGCCTGTTAAAGCCTTAAAAGTCACACACACACATGCACGCGCGCGCGCACACACACACACGCACACACACAGCCACAAAAAGGTTAACAGTAGTTACCCTTCAGGTGATTAGAATTCAATCAATTTAGGCTTTTTTCCTTTGTACTTTTCAATATTTTTTGAATGTTTTTCTGTGAGCAGCTATCATTTCACAAAAATAAAACATCTATCTAAAAGAAAGTCAATGGAGAAGAAAGAGAGGGCAAAGGAAGAGAAAGGGAGAAGGGGGAGGCTTTTTTGTTTTTGAGACAGAGTTTCGCTATTGTTGCCCAAGCTGGAGTACAATGGTGTGATCTCAGCTCACTGCAACCTCTACCTCCCGGGTTCAAGCAATTCTCCTGCCTCAGCCTCCCGGGTAGCTGGGATTACAGGTACATGCCACCATGCCGAGTTAATTTTTGGTATTTTTTAGTAGAAATGGGGTTTTACCATGTTAGCCTGGCTGGTCTTGAGCTCCTGACCTCAGGTGATCCGCCCACCTCGGCCTCCCAAAGTGCTGGGATTATAGGCGTGAGCCACCACGCTCAGCCTGGGGAGACATTTTATTGCTTATCAGGATAGCTCTGTTGGTGTCTCATACTTCAGTAAAGCAAATAGTCATGATGTGACTGCTTCCTATTTGAGATCTGTTCCCTAGCAAGTAGTCTACCTTGGTAATTGCTTGACCCTCTTCTTGAGGGATCCTGCTAAGTCCTGAGAGCCCATCTTCAGCTCTCAGCATCCCAGAAATATTGGCTACCTGGGCCCTCTCTGACCTTGGGCAAGGCCTCTGTTGAAGGTTAAGCAAGAACCCAGGCATGCTCACCCCAGACACCTACCCAGGGGATGTCAAAAGAAACTGGGGAACCCAGGTACAAGCTCCAGCAAGAGAGGTCTATTATGTGCGGAAAGACTAACTCCACTGAGTGTCTGCATGAATGCCCCAAAATTCATCCAGCTAGACTAACTGAAAATTCATTTTCCCTCTTGGACTTTCTGCTTCCCTCAAAATTTCCCTGCTGGATACAGAGGGGAAGGAACAAGTGTTATCAAGCCACTAGTGTGATCTGAGAGCATGAAAAACAGCAACTATCACCCAGTTGTAAAGTTATTCATCCCCTAAATAAAGTTATTTTGGACTCTTATTGGTGACTTTTTTAGTGGACTCTTATTGATGACTTTTTTTTTTCGAGACAGGGTCTCACTTTGTCACCCTAGGCTGGAGTGCAATAGTGCCAACACAGCTGGCTGCATCCTTGATTTCCTGGGCTCCAGTGATCCTCCTACCTCAACCTCTAGAGTAACTGGGACTACAGGTGCGCCACCAGACTTGGCTGATTATTATTATTATTATTATTATTTGGTAGAGACAGGGTTTTTCCATGTTGCCCAGCCTGGTCCCAAACTCCTGACCTCGAGCAATCCACCTGTCTCGGCCTCCCAAAGTGCTGGGATTATAGGCATGAGCCACTGTGCCCAGCCTGTGACTTCTTTATTATACCTTGGTCAGTGGAAGAGAAAGAAAATGTTATTATCTGCCAATATATCTTGTAAATTCAAAACTAGTATTTAAGTACACTATTGATCATTGCCCTGTAAACAATGAACAGGTCTCTATTTCAAGGAGAATTGTCCACAGCTGTGTCAACAAAGGTTTCATGCTCCCTGTCCACCAGTGGGAGTGCACATGTTATTTTGAAAAACAGGAGTAAAATCCCCATTGCTCAGTCTAAGTATGGTTGTGGATTTCTCCTGCCTCCTTTGGAGCTGGAATCATATCATATCAGGTGGAAATGGTCCTGGCTAACATCTCACCAAGCACCTACTCTGAAGGACGTTTGAGGTGGGTAGAGGAGTGGAACCTGCAGAATGGAAATTTTCCTTTTTTTCTTTTCCTTTTTTTTTTTTTTTTTTTTGAGACAGAGTCCTGCTCTTGTTACCCAGGCTGGAGTGCAGTGGCACAGTCTCAGCTCATTGCAACCTCTGCCTCATGGGTTCAAGTGATTCTCCCGCCTCAGCCTCCCGAGTAGCTGGGATTACAGGCATGCACCACCATGCCCAGCTAATGTTTGTATTTTTAGTAGAAACAGGGTTTCACCATATTGGCCAAGCGGGTCTCAAACCCCTGACCTCAAGTGATCCTCCCGCCTCAGCCTCTCAAAGTGCTGGGATTACAGGTGTGAGCCACTGCACCTGGCCAGAATGAGAATTTTCAACTCCCCGTCCCAGAAAGACACATTCTGAGAAATGGAATTCTGTGTAGAAGCAGTTTTCTTTTGGAGCATGCCCTTGGTTCCTGGGACTGGAAGCAATCATCTCACGGGGCTCTGTCTCTTCCTTTTGAGTGAGTTCAGTGGAACAATATCAAAGGAAGGAAGGACCTGAGTTCAAGTGCAGGCTCTGTGTAACCTTGAGCAAGCTTGAGCCTTGAGACCTTACCTCTGAAAAGGGTGATAACACATGGGGATGATGGCTTTCTCTCAGAGTTCTTGGAAGATTTCCATGAACTGGGACAAGTGAAAGTACTTTGCGGCTAGTCAACCACCATGCAGCAAGAGACAGCTTTGCTGCAACAATTTCATTTCCTGTTTTCACTCTATCTTCTGTTCTCCTTGGAGTCCTGGCCACCAGTTGCATGGTACTCCCCATGGAGGAGTGGCCCAGGGTGAGGATTCACTTTACCAGGCTTGGAGGATGAAGGAGAAGGTGCCAAATCATTTGTTTATTTACATGCTTATTATTTGTGTTGTCACATTACAATGCCAGTTCCTTGAAGACTGTCTGCTGGGTCTATCGCAGTATCATGGCAGTCAGGGCAATGCCTGGACCTCTTTACCAATATATCAGTTATCAATCTTATATTAACATTGTTGTTGATATTTGTCATCAACTTATTATTATTATTAATTTTGAGATAGAGTCTTACTCTGTTTCCCAGGCTGGAGTGCAGTGGCACAATCTTGGCTCATTGCAACCTCTTCCTCCCTAGTTCAAGCAATTCTCCTGTTTCAGTCTCCTGAGTAGCTGGGATTACAGACACCCGCCAACATGCCTGGTTAATTTTTTTTTTTTTTTTTTTTTTTAGTAGAGAAGGGGTTTCGCCACGTTGGCCAGGCTGCTCTCAAACTCCTGACCTCAGGTGATTCATCTACCTTGGCCTCCCAAAGTGCTGGGATTGCAGGCATGAGCCACCGCGCCCGGCCTCATCAACATATTATTAATTATATATTATATATTACTTCCATTATATAATATTATCAATTATATAATAATATACCATCAATATTTTAAATTAAAAACTCCCCATCAAGGGGAGCCCATGGGGGACAATGGCATAGATGATCCCCTGCAAGAAAGAACTTGATGTCTGCTCTGTTGAAAGGGTCACAGCAGGCTGGGCGTGGTGGCTCACGCCTGTAATCCCGGCACTTTAGGAGGCCAAGGAGGGCAGATCACCTGAGGTCAAAAGTTTGAGACCAGCCTGGCCAACATGAGGAAACCCCATCTCTTCAAAAAAAAAAAAAAACCAGAAAAATTAGCTGGGTGTGGTGGTGGGCACCTGTAAACCCAGCTACTCAGGAGGTTGAGGCAGGAGAATTGCTTGAACTCAGGAGGCAGAGGTTACAGTGAGCTGAGATTATGCCACTGCACTCCAGCCTGGGTGACAGAGCGAGACTCCATCTCAAAATAAAAGAAAAAGAAAGGGTCACAGCACTTTTGAGAAATGCCACCAGAACATTCAGACTTTAGGCCTTAGTGCTTTACAGTGCCTCAGTGATGTGCGAGCCTCAAGCCCTACCAGTCATTGGGGTTGCTCTTCCCCGGCCATCTGACTAAGCTAGAATACCACGATTTACACATGTCCTCATCAGAACCTCGAAGCTTCCATGACACCTCCAGGAGACTTTCCTTCTTGCTTAATATTTCTTTTTTATGAGCTCCAGAGAAACCTTCTATTCTGCATGAAATGTCCAAAGCCTTATTTAAAAAAATATTCTACTGTTCTCAATCCCATGTTGCACAGTTGGATGCATTTCCCCTGAAGGGGAAGCTTCTGAGGGCTGAAAGTTCCAGAAGCTCCTTTAGTTGAGGCCCCACTCATAGAGAAAAGAAACAGTTGGCTAGGCGCAGTGGCTCATGCTTGTAATCCCAACACTTTGGGTGGCCGAGACGGGTGGATCACTTGAGGTCAGGAGTTCAAGACTAGCCTGGTGAACATAGGGAAACCTCATCTCTACTAAAAATACAAAAATTAGGTGGGCATGGTGGTGCCCGCCTGTAATCCCAGCTACTCGGGAGGCTGAGGCAGGAGAATTGCTTGAACCCAGGAGGCTGAGGCTACAGTGAGCTGAGGTTGCGCCACTGCACTCCAGCCTGGGCCAACAGAGTGAGATTCCATCTCAAAAAAAAAAAAAAAAAAAAAAAAAAAAGAAGAAGAAGAAAAATAAAGAGTTATCTCAGGAAGGTCTGGGAGCCAGGTACATTGACCAGGCATGAAACTGGGAAGGCATTTTGCAGGCCTGGCAGGCAGTGAGTGCCCCTCACATTTTAGCTGGATGACTAAACACAGAACATTCTATTTGTTCTTTCCAGAACCTGGAACTCGACAGCAGGCTTACGGAGAGCATCAGAAACAAAATAGGAAAAATGGAGTTGAGGTTTGGCCTTGAATACAAGTAGCGGGGAGGCTACCTGCTGGAAAATCAAGAGACAGCAGACCCAGGCCAGAGGCAGAATTTTAAAAAGTGCTGGGCCGTGCGCAGTGGCTCAAGCCTGTAATCCCAGCACTTTGGGTGGCCGAGGCGGGCAGATCACGAGGTCAGGAGATCGAGACCATCCTGGCTAACATGGTGAAACCTGTCTCTACTAAAAATACAAAAAATTAGCCGGGCATAGTGGAGGGCGCCTGTAGTCCCAGCTACTCGGAAGGCTGAGGCAGGAGAATGGCGTGAACCTGAGAGGTGGAGCTTGTAGTGAGCCGAGATCGCGCCACTGCACTCCAGCCTGGGAGACAGAGCAAGACTCTGTCTCCAAACAAAAAAAAAGCGCTGCCAAACTAGAATCTAGGCATCAACTAACCAGGGATTTTATAACCGGCACTTTGTTAACTCACTCTTTTCTCTTTTTCTTTCTTTTCTTTTCTTTCTTTTTTCTTTCTTTTTCTTTCTTTCTTTCTTTTTCTTTCTTTTTTTCTTTCTTTCTGTCTCTCTCTCTCTGTCTCCTTCCTTCCTTCCTTCCTTCCTTCCTTCCTTCCTTCCTTCCTTCCTTCCTTCCTTCCTTCCTTCCCTCCCTCCCTCCCTCCCTCCCTCCCTCCCTCCCTCCCTCTCTCTCTCTCTCTCTCTCTTTCTTTCTTTCTTTCTTTCTTTCTTTTTCTTTCTTCTCTTTCTCTCTTTTCTTGAGACAGAACCTCTCTCTTGTCACCAAGGCTGGAGTGCAGTGGTGTGATCTCGGCTCACTGCAACCTTCGCCTCTCGGGTTCAAGCAATTCTCCTGCCTCAGCCTCCCAAGTAGCTGGGACTACAGGCATCTGCCACCACACCTGGCTAATTTTTTATATTTTTTGGTAGAGACGGGATTTCACCATGTTGGTCAGGCTGGTCTCGAGGTCCTGACCTCAAGTGATCCACCCTCCTCAGCTTCCCAAAGTGCTGGAACATGCAACAGGCATGAGCCATCGTGCCTGACCTGAGCTCACTCTTTTCATTTCCGTCATCTGTGTCCTTTCTGTTTTCTTAATTTTTAAGAAAGTCCCTTGTGAAAAAGCCTCCATCCTGTTCCAGCTCTTCCAAGGGTAGACAGGGACAGGTCTAGACTCTGTGTCTGGAGCCAGAGAGACAAAGGAGGCAAAGAAGGGACCCTGGCTTGGGAAGGGCTGCGACCACCCAACCTGTATTTGTGCAGCTTCTCCAGACCCAAGGAATGCTGTTCTCTCTGTTTTATCCTTACAACTGTGATATAATCAAGGTCGCTGGAGAGAATTTACATAGAACCCCACTGGAGTGGAAAAAACTTGAGAGAGGCCAACCAGGACAGCTCTCCCCTCCTATAAATGCAGATAGCCCCTCGACCAGAACTTTTCAGAGTGGATTTTTGGGGCCAGGGTTCTCTGGGTAGTGACAGGCATTTCTCAAAGAGAAGGTTTCAAGGTCAAAGCAGAAAAGCAGTCATTACCACAGGACATTCAGAGCTGCATCCGTTCGTAGTCAGCTGAATAATAATAATGATCTCTAAAGAGATCAGGCCCTAATCTTTGGAACCACATGTAAAGGGGTCTTTGCAGGTATGATTAAATTAGGGATTGAGAAGAGAGATCATTCTGGATTGTCCAGGTAGATCCTAACTTGCAAGATACTTTATGAATGGCAGGCTGAGGGAGATTTGGCATGGATGGGAGGGGAGGAGGCAGAGATGAGCAAGATGTGGCCACAAGTCAGGAAATGCTGGCAGCCACCAGAGGCTGGAGAAGGCAAAGAAGGGACTCTCCTGGCAACTGGGAGGGGGCGTGGCCCTGTGGACCTGGCCTGCGGGCTTCAGACTTCTGGCCTCCAGAACTGTGAGAGAACAAATTTCTGTTGTTTTAAGCCATCAGATTTGTGGCCATTTGTTACAGTCCCCACAGGAAACAGATATGTTCATTTAAAACTGTAAATTGGCCAGATGTGGTGGCTCACGCCTCTAATCCCGGCACTTTGGGAGGCTGGGGTGGGCAGATCATTTGAGCCCAGGAGTTTGAGACCAGCCTGGGCAACATGGCAAAACCCCATCTCTACAAAATACAAAAATTAGCTGGGTGTGGTGGCGCGCGCCTGTAATCCCAGCTACTCAAGGGGCTGAAGCAGGAGGATTGTTTGAGCCCTGGAGGTCAAGGCTGCAGTGAGCTGTGATGATACCACTGCACTCCAGCATGGGCAACAGAACCAGACCCTGTCTCAAACAACAACAAAAACCTTGTAAATTTCCTGAAGGTTTGGGACTCTGTCTGATTTGTTTCCTGTTTCACCCTGAGCCCCTAAATAAGACCCGCTTTGGTAAATGCGGGTAAATTTGTGGAATAAATGTTGGGTGTTCATGGGTCTCCAAGAGGAGGGTAATAATTTGTGGTGCTTCCCAAACTTAGTTACCAAAAGAACCGTTTTCCAAAAAGCATCTTTTGATTCAAGGGTTTCTCACTCTGGGAAATACTGATTTTTGTTGTTGTTGCTGCTGCTGCTGAATCTTAGAAAAATGTAGAGGGGGTTTTTTAAGTGGTGTATTCTACAGTGCTGGCTTTTTGCCCTTTTTTTTTTCCCTAGTAACCTGGTTTTTACCCTTGGAATGCTCAGCACTTTACAGTGTCCCATTTTTAGTGGGTGATGAGACATTCTTGTGGCTGCTGACACTCAGATTGTGAGGCAAAGTATTTATGGGAATGAATGGCTCTGATCACACATTTGTATTAACAAACAGTGTGATGCTTTGAAATGTTTAAATGCCAGACAGTCATTATTTATATATTGTCCATTTAAAAGGAGAGGAAGTCAGAAATGTCATGCCTACCCAGCTTTACAGTAATAACACTATTTATTGCAGGGATATAAATTGTCACACTAGCAATATTTAGCAGTGGCATCCAGCTTCCCATCTTCAGCGGGTGCTAGCACGGTATTTTGTATGTCAACTGCAAATGATCAATTACAGTTCTTCTGAGGGGGGTCAACTTCTTTTCTTCTCCAAGGTGATTGGCGGTGTCTATAAGAATGACAGAAGCCCTTACTCACATTGCCTTTGTCAGTGTGTTTATTTTAGGTTTATAAAAGAAAAATGCACACAGGTATTACTCAGATGTGTAAGACTCTGGAACCAGAGGCTAGGTGGATGCAATTCTTGTTTTTTGTTTGTTTGTTTTTTGAGAGGAGTCTGGCTCTGTTGCCCAGGCTGCAGTGCAGTGGCACAATCTCTGCTCCCTGCAAGCTCCGCCTTCCGGGTTCACGCCATTCTCCTGCCTCAGTCTCCCGAGTAGCTGGGACTACAGGTGCCCACCACCACACCCGGCTAATTTTTTGAATTTTTAGTAGAGACAGGTTTTCACCGTGTTAGCCAGGATGGTCTTGATCTCCCGACCTCGTGATCCGCCCGCCTCTGCCCTGCAAAGTGCTGGGATTACAGGCGTGAGCCACCGCGCGTGGCCGGTGAATGCAATTCTTTCACAGCACAAAATAACACATAGCAGTGGGTCCTGCTGAGCCCTGTGCATGTGGTATTTTGAATTTACTCACAAGATGCACTCCTGAGAAGGAGGTTGAGAAACACAGGAACAAGCTGGTGAAAGGTCCGGGTGAAAGGCAGGTAATGGTGGTGGCTGTGTTGAAACCATTTCCAGTCTGGTTTTTTGTTTTGTTTTGTTTTTTTGTTTTTTTGTTTTTTTTAAATGGGGTCTGGCTCTGTCGCCCAGGCTGGAGTGCAGTGGCGCCATCTCGGCTCACTGCAAACTCCGCTTCCTGAGTTCAGATAATTCTCCTTCCTCAGCCTCCCGAGTAGCTGGGATGACAGGCGCGCACCAACATGCCCGTCTAATTTTTGTATTTTTAGTAGAGACAGGGTTTTACCATGCTGGCCAGGCTGGTCTCCAACTCCTGACCTCAGGTGATCTGCCCGCCTCGGCCTCCCAAAGTGCTGGGATTACAGGCGTGAGCCACCGTGCCCAACCTCCAGTCTGTTTAAGAAAGATTTTGTTGTTTTCCCCCCGCCCCCCTCCAAGAAAAGATAACTATTACAAATTTTAAGAAGTTCTGGAAGAGAGGGTATTACATACCCAGGTGGCAGGAGGTTGCTGAGAAACAGAAGTATATTTAAATGATTAGTAATGGGAGATCAAACTTCAGAAATCAAAAGATCCCTAAGAGAAGAGAGCTTTTAAAATCTAAGATCACAGGATTCAAAGGATGAAGTAAGTTCTCAAGTATGTCTCCCTTTCTAGAATTCAAGAATATTTAGCTCCGTTTTGTTATCAAGGTCAATTGCAGTAATGGATACTATCTGTTGTTTCTCAAGATAAATTTGCATTTTCCCCGGGTTCTTTTGGAAAAGTCAGGTCACTTGGGAATAACAATGTTCTGGGTAGATGACAGAGCAAGAGGTTCTGTATGATAATTCTCTGTTAATACCATCAAGATATCAATTTAAAAAAACAGAAATCTTGAGACTATTTGATGAATATATTAAAGCTTAAGAGAGAAAGAAATTAGCCCTTCTTAGGAGTTAGGTTAAAAAAAAAAAGAAGAAAGGTAAACACTTTAAAAATAAGTGAAACCCTTATTCAGTACACACCATTAATAGCAGGAAAACCATTAAAGCTCCTGTCCCTTCTAAAAATAACAGCTACAAGAATCACAATCAGAATATAGATGACCTTCATTCTCAAATAAAGAGGAATGGGACAGAACAACCACTGAATCTGTTGGAGTTTTAAAACCATAAAATGTAGTGATTGCTTTAAACAGAACCATTTAGAACAGTCTAGAAGCAGTAATAAGAGAAAAAGAGAGAGAGAGAGAATACTCCAGAATTTTGAATTACTAAAATAAAGAATAACCTGGAAAATCAAGTGTATGATAAAGAAGGATTAACCCTTCGATAGATAACATAAAAGAAAAACCATACAACATGGTTTTCCAACCTGGCAGCCAGGGGCAAGAGGTCAATTAATATTAGCCACTGTTGAAACTATTCCTCCTAAGAAACAATTAAATTATGGCCCCAGCCCATAATTTAAACCATAAGCCAATAGAATTTCCAGAACTGATTAAAGAGCTTAGATTGGAAACTGAAACAGACAGTGGTGAATATATACATTTGATTTTATAGGCATTTAAAGTATTCCACATCTCATTCCAAAAAAGAATCTCAGCTCTATGGGGCAGTTACATAACAGACAAGCTATAAATAAAGAATGAGATCAATCGATATATAAATAAATGAACTCAGCGATAATGAAATCGTCACCAGAGGCTTGGTCTCTTTGACCACTCTCAGCAACTCTCTCAGAGTATCTCAGTGTTTAGGAGAAGATACTGCAGTCAGTGGCAGAGCTAAAACTCTAAACTCCGTGCTCCTCCCAGCAAGGGCCCATAAAGTCTGACAACCACGCAACAGCAGCCAGCTAGTAATGCTCAAGTTTCCCAGTGGAGAACAGAGAATGCAACCATGTTTTCTCAGTGTTCAGTGTGAAATGAATACAAGTCACTGGCATGATTTTACCTGTTCTATTCATGTTCTTATTTAAAATGTAATCAAGATGGGTGGTTTTCTGCTTTCAAAAAGTGCTTTACTGTAGCAGCTGAGACTGTAACCTTCCTAAAGGCAATGGAAAACTATATATAGTCTTCCTAAAAAGGATTAAAAAAAAGAAGAGATTCTCACAGATTATCTACCAGATTTTATCTCAGAAAATGCTGCAGATGCTCCCTGACCATACATTTCCCCTCCAAAGAGCATTTCTAGAGTCATAGCAGTGAATGATCAGCATCAGTTACAGAAAAGTGTAAGAATTATTTTAAAACTATTTTATCTCAGACATACAAGTTATGAAGAATGGTAAAAAGGAAAGGAGGAGAGGGCAGGTGTAAAGTTAAATGTGCAAAATTCTAAATGTCAGATTTTTATGAGAAGTCATTATTATGTATTTAAAAAATATCAATATTTGTTTTATATTTCTTTTTAGAATTAAGTGAAGTAAAAGAAGCTTAAATATAACCCTTTCCCAAGTGAAGAAACAAAAAAGAAACATAACAGAAAACAGAATAATAAAAATATGGTTACAATGGTTTAAATATAACAATTACAAGAGCATGCCAATAGATTAAATTTCTATATATTTTTAAAGAGTTTCAGGTTGAATTCAAGAAAAAAATCCAAGAATATTCTATTTAAAAGAGAAAGAAGAGGAGATGTGGAAAGAACAAAAATAATTGGTTAGGTAAGAAAATATCAATTAAATATATTACAATATCAAAGCAGTATATAAAGCAAAAAGGGTTATGTGTGAGTTTGTGTGACAACAAAAGGCAAAATAATCACTAAAAACAAAAAGTATTAAATTTATATGAACTACAACACATTGTAACAAAGTACATAAAAAAGACTTGCAAGATGAAATTGAGAGAAACAAAATAGTAGCAGAAATCCTTATCCCATCATAAAAATTAGACGAATTGGGGGGGAAAAAAAATAAAACTTTGTAAAGCTGAAAACTACAAGAAAGAAGGCCGAATTAGCAATTTTATGGTGAGAATTTAAAGAGAAAATGCAGAATATATAAAACTTTCAGAGAAAAGAAATGAATGGAACTTTTCAATAAAGGAAAAACACCAAAAATTGTATGCACCTTGCTGCAAAAATGTGAATCGTTTATTTTAAATAGACGAAAAATAACTAAATATCAATGAAACAAAAATTCTATCACCTGGTCAAAGAAATTTAAAATATAACAACAAATCATTTTAAAATATGAAAAATGAAGGTATTATTCAATAAATATTTGAACTTAGAGAAAAGATATATTTAAAGAAAATGTATTGCTTTACATGTTTTATTAATAAAGTAAAATTTAAAAAACTAGAAATACATTTCTAGATAAAAGACCAAGCAAAACCCTCAAGACAAAAACACATAACAGCAGTAAACAAATTGATTTTGTGAAACTGTCACAAAAAATTCTGTGAAATGCTGAAACAGAGAGCTCTCTTACTTTGAAAAGACAAAAAAAAAAAAAAAAATCAAATTCACTATCAAAATTAATGAGATTAAAAACCCTAGAAAGTTTTGAAAATCAATGAAAAGACACAAAATCATTAGTGATTATAGTGCCCATTTACAATGGTGATGTACTTAGACATTTCAATAAGATGGATGATTTTACAAAAGTTAGAGAATATAAAATGGTATCATGAGAGACAGAAATGTGAACAGGCCAGTTGCTAAGGAAGAAATTAAGAAGGGTAGCCAAGAGACTGCTTTCCTTGCCACTAGGAATTAGCTGGAATTTTCAAAATTTCAAATAAAATTTAATTACACCTAATACAAATTTTTCTTAAGTTAAATAGTTCCTAGCTTATTCTAGCAGGCAAAGAAGATTCAGTTCTTAAAAAGTGTAATACTACAAAAGAAATCTGTCTCTAATCAAAACGCTTGTAAGTGTGAAAATATCTGCAAGTAGAATGTGATCCTATTTTTAAAGATTTGTTTACCATATCTTTATAATAGGGTTTATCACTGTAATATGTTTAGTTTAAAAATATAAAGTGATGAATAAAATACACAATTTAAATAAATTCAGGAATAAAATTTTTATGATCTTCTTGATACAATATTTAAATATTTGATAAAAATTTAATGCTCCTTGTTATAAATTTAAAGACAGAAATAGGAAAATATTTCTTTAACATGATATAACTTATCAGTCTGTAACAGAGAAACTTTTGAAGGACCCCACTTAAGCAAAACAAAGATGCTTTTTCTTAAAATTATTTAGCTATCATTGGAGATTCTTGTCATCCTAACAGTGCTTCAAAAATGTACTAGAGAATCAATATTATAAAATAAAAAACAGAATCATTAAGTTGAACCCAAAGAAACTAAGAATTCCAACTAGAAGTATTAGAAATAAAAAGAGAAGTCAGGAAAGTGTCCAGATAAAAGTGAAATCCACAAAACCCTAAAGCATTTCTACTAAAAACCAGCAAGTAACTGGTAATTGGTTTGGGGCAGTCTCATTCACAATGCTGACAGAAAATATACAATATTTGAGAATTTTTCTGATTTGAAATATGCAAACAAAACTAGAAAATGCTAAACTTAAAAGGAGATGTAAAGAGGGATGAACGAATGCTTTATATTAGGTGATTAAATATAAAAAAGAATTTATTTTATCTCGTAATTTTTAGATCTGATTTACTTTTAATCAAACTATAAAAATACTTATAAAATCTTAGAGCAAAAGCTATTCCAAATTTATGTCTGAAAAATAAATAAGCATGAATGGCAAATGCAATTTTTAGAGATTTTTCCTCATTATGAAATAACAAAAACAAAATAAAATGCATGCTCACTGAAAAATTTTAGAAAACACAGAATAGTGTAAATGTGAAAATTAAAATCATCATGGGCTTGGTTTAAATGCAGAAACAAATTTAAGCACAATAGAAAATGCAGAAATAGATTGTGGTATGTGAGAAACTGGTGAATCATAAATATTGACAAAGCAAATGGAAAAGTAATAATTATTTAATAAATGTTCTGGGGACACTTAGAAATCAGAATGAAGAAAAAAATTAACCTGACCTAGACCTCAAAACCATTACCATAATAAATAGCGGGTAGATTAAATCGTAAACTAATAGTAATAGTAATGATAGTAACAATAGAAAAACTAGGAGAAGAGTAGAGCTATGTATGAAAATAATTTTGATTATTCAAACAACGGAAAAACTAGATTGATATAATTAGATTTCTAAACAGTCATATAAGATAATGAAAAATATTTGAAATAAATTATAGGCAACTGTTTAATATCTAAAATTGATGAAGGATTTATACAAATTGATTAGAAGAGAAGCAAATACCAGTGCTCAAGACACACATGTTAAAAGCAAAGGGATGGTTTAAACAAAACAAAACACAAATAGGAAACCAACATCTGACAAACCAAACACCTTTTCTAAAATTTAAAGAAATTCAAGTGGAATCAAGGTGTTTTCATTTCACACCCACGAAATTAAATGAAAGGAAAGAATATGATAAAACTCATTGATAGCTGGACTTTGGGGAAAAAGAAGACTCCTATTTTGTTGATGGCAATAAAAATTGGTTCCTCTCTTCTGGAAAGAAATGTGATGATCCATGTCACATACACACATAAAAGTTCCACCCAGAAACATTCACCTCTCAGAATTTATCCTAATGAAATTAGTTTTTTAAAAAATTATATATAAAGATGCTTATAATGGCATTGTTTAGAATTTCAAATGCTGAAAGCAGTTTAATAGTAATTTAAATAGTACAAGAATAGTTGTAAATGTTAAAATCAACTTCCGAAGTGGTTATGCAGGGCAGGGAGGGCACCCACCACACTATGTATGATTTTGTTTGATCAAAGAATTATTCTGCTAAAGAAAGTTTAAAATTAACTCCTTTCCAGGACAAAAAAAAATTTTTTTAAGATAATTGCAGATACGTTGAAAAACATGTAAAAAACATTAAGTGGAGAAGCAGAACATAAAAGTGCAGGAAAATGTGTAAAACTATGGATAATGGTGGTGTAAAATGCAGTAATATAGGGATAAAAATCAGAAGGCTTAAAGTAATAGAAATAAACAATTTAATTAAAGAAGGCGAATATTGTTTTTAAATTGGTTTACATAAAATTAAAATCTTAGGTTTAAGAGTAGAAAAAGAAAGGATGAATCCTTAAACTCCAACTAATGTACGAATAAAGTGCTTTTGAGTATGCATTTTTCAAATCTCACCTTAGCAAGACCTCCTACCAGAATAAGTGGTAGGGGGCGCAAAGCAGAAGAAAATTATTTCGGATCTGGGATCTTTGTCATTTCCTGGGGATCATTTTCCTTCAGCAAAAAAAAATGCTTAAAGAAGAATTGTGAGTTATTTGAGCAACTTAAAGACAAATCTGTTGACTTATTGGTGTTTATAATGTACCCATGTATGGATTGATTTTTCTGGTATCAATTAATATAATATTGGGTAAATATCTTTATGATATTTTATTTAAAAAGTAAAACAAACATATTTCCATCAAAAACGGCACCATTCTTCCACTTCTTATTGATGTTAAGTGTATGTGTGTGTGCGTGTGTGTGTGAGTTCATGATTCTAGGAACATGTGGAGGAGGAGGGGGTCTTTGGGGCCAGTGATTCTTGTTCGCTCAGTCAAAGGAGTTTTTGAGGACAAGGACCATGTGAGTTTCATCTCTATGTGACCATAACACAGTCTAATCCAATGTTGCTCCTATATAGATCACTGTTGATAAAAATAACCAAACCAAACCAAACAAAAATACTAAAATAATTAGAAAGGAATTTAATAAATTAGAATGATGGACTAGACAACAGTAAATTAATCAATAAATATAAGTCAAATATATGTGTCCTTTAAGAGAATTTATCCTAAACGATTTGCTGTTAAAATGTGTTCTGAGCCTCTTATTATTAAGACGCCATTCAAATTTTCATCCTTAGAGCATCCACAACATCAGCATACAGTATCTCTATGTAGTTTTAATCCCTTACTTCCAAAAGGGCACACAAACCCTTCCTTATATTTTCAGAAAAGCTGCTTGATTGAAAGCCCTTTAGTTCTCTCTAAACTTTGCACCTTGACCTGATGTCTTAACATCAGAAAAGTTGCAAATCCGACAGAGTGGTCGCATTTTTGGAAAATCAGCTTGGGCTATCATGGAGAGCTCTCTGGACATGGGGACAGAAGTCTTTGGCGTGAGTTCCTGCTTTGTCCAGTTTTCCCAGACCTCAGAGTCCTCACATATAAAATAGGGTAATAGGCCGGGCGTGGTGGCTCACACCTCTAATCCCAGCACTTTGGGAGGCCGAGGCGGGTGGATCGCTTGAGACCAGGAGTTGGAGACCAGCCTGGCTAACATGGCGAAAGCCCGTCTCTACTGAAAAAACTAGCTGGGCGTGGTGCCACGTGCCTGTAATCCCAGCTACTCCAGAGGCTGAGACACAAGAATCGCTTGAACCCGGGAGGCAGAGGTTATAGTGAGCCCAGATCGCGCTGCTGCAGCTGCACTCCAGCCTGGGCAACAGAGCAGGACCCCGCCTCTAAATAAATAAATAATACATAAAAATAAAATAGAGGTAATAATCATGACGGCGTATGCACTACTAAGTTTACACATTAGTTCTAAGACTCAAAAACAATTTTTTAAACTAGATAACATATGTAAATGTTAAGGTGCTACACAAACACGTTATTCTTTCATAATACCTGAAGACTATATTTCTTATATTTGAGAATCTGAGCGCTCTTCAAGAATTGTGCACTCAGTATAAAAGGTACCGTGTTCCAGGTAGTGGGGTTGTCTGTCCATCCCACCCTGCCTCCCTGTCCCCACTCCCAGGCCTGGCCCGCCTACTCATATAAGACACAGAATTCCAATCTGGTGCATCCGCTGCTGCCACTCCCCATTCACTCCCAGCTTGCCTCCTCCCAGGTCCCAGCATCCTCACCCCTGGCCTTCCGCTTGTTTCAAATGATTCTGTGCCTTTGGCAATCCCCAGGCTCTCCTCAAAGTCTGTTTTAGAAGGAGCTCACCACTCCTGCCCATTTGTGGGTTGAATTTGCACCTATGATGTTTCTTCTCCCTCATGGCCCCAGACTGCTGACCTCTGGCCCACAGCGTTTAATTAGATGCATATTGAGGATTGAATGGGTCTGTACTTGAGGAAGTGCAGAAGTATTTCATGGCAAAGAGAATGACGGTAGCAAAAACTAAGGGGCTGGAAAGAGTTGCGCACGCTTCTGCATGTGACTTGGGGAAGGATTGGATGGCTAAGGATGGCAAGTGTAACTTCCTGGGCAAGGTAAATTCTAAGGGCATCTCGGCACAGATAATAGTGTTAAAGAATGGCTCATACTTTGAATGTGACAAATTGCTATTGATTTCTTCCATCCATTTTTAATCTAAAAAGTTAATCTTTTTTCCTTTCTATACCAATACTATCATTGATCCAATGTCATATTTCTATGGAATTTATTCTGATCAATTTCAGAGACTTTTATAAGATGTAATACTCAGTGAGGATGCAATAAAATCTCATATTTGGTTGCTGAAGTATAAATAACAAAGCTTCCTATGGTACAAATTAATAGTACATATGCATTAAGAGATTTTTTAAAATTCATATTCTTTGATCCAGCAATTTTACTTTAATTTATCCTAAGTAAATTATCAAATGCTCATAAAATTTTTCTACAAAGATGGTCACTACAAAATAATTCAAAATTGAGAAAAAAAGGAAAACATTTTACATGTCCAACAATAGCTGATAAGGTTTGAATACATTAAGGCTCATGGATAAGATTGAATTCTACTGATTGTTACAACATGCAGTGAGAAAAGCAGGCTCTGCATAATCCTGTGTGTTTGTGTGCATGTGTGTGTATGTGTGTATCTGCGTACATCTATACTTCTGATTAGAAGAGGAAACTGCACAACACATTAATCACATGTTATCACTACTTGGTGGAAGAACAGGCGGCTTTAATTTCATTTTACTTTTCGAAGTTTTCCTAGCTTTCTTCAAGGAGTATTTGTTGCTTTATTGGAGGAGGAGTTTGAAGAAACCTAGTTTAAAATTTTTTATTGAGGTAAAAGACACATAAACTTTGCCTTTTTAGCCATTTTTTAAGTATACAATTCGGTGGCACCAATTATATTCATAATGTTGTTCAACCATCACCACTATTTATTTCTAAACTTTTTTATTTTCCCCAAACAGAAACTCTGGACTCATAAAACAATAACTCCTCATTTCCTCCACTCCCCTACAGTCCTTGATTACCTCTAACCTACCTTCTGTCACTATGAATTTGCTTATTCTAGATATTTTATATAAGTGTAATCATGCAACAATTTTTCTTTTGTGTCTGGTTTATTACACTTATAAAGTTTTCTAGGTTCATCCATGTTATAGCATGTATCAAAATTTTATTTTAAAGGGTGAATCATATTCCATGGTATGAATATTCCATATTTTGTTTTTCTGTTCATCTGTTGATGGGCACGTGGGTTTTTTCTACCTTTCAGCTACTGACTAATCCTAGAATGAGCATTGATGCATAGGTATCTGAGTCTCTGCTTTTAATTCTTTTGGGCATATACCTAGCAGTGGAGTTTTTGCATCATATGATAATTCTACAATTAACTTTTTGAGGAAACTGCTACTTTTCAAGAGAAAAATACGTATTTTAAATTTCATTGTGGTTCAGCTTTCAAGAATATAGTGTAGAAGAGGGCAGGTTGATGTCAGCATCTATCAGTTGTAAAACTGAATGCCTCAAAATGTTCTGTGTTTCATACATGCCCTCACCATCTAGAAACTTAGGCCAACTTTTAGAAAATGTCAATATAAATTTAATTTATCTAAATATCGGTAAGAGCTTTATGTATGCCAAGCATTTCAGAGCTAGAAGCTAAAAGAAACTTTGTGATCAGTGACTCTTTTTGGAATGTTTCGAGTTGCAAAATCACCCCCGAGAAAACCACATCATTTACTTTATTGCAATCTTTTGCCAACACTTAGATCTTTTCCTCACATTTCCACATGCTAAGTTTTCAGTTCCAGACAAACTGCAAGTATTTTCATTTAGGAATTCCTTTTTTTTTCTTTATAATCAGAATGTCACTTTAAAAATTTAGTCTGAAATTCAATACCGTTTAGTTTAAAGAAAATTTTGTTAGGTAACTTGTCAGAAAAGGATGATTGATTGCATATGGGTGGAATATTTTTAAAATGAGAATCATGGAATTTAATAAAATATATTGTTTTCTCTTGGGTTTAAGACATCTACCAAGGATCCAATTCAAATATGAAGTTTCACCTTCCTTAACTTTTTCCAAAAAAATATTTTTTTTATTAATCTGACAAAAGATATCTGGCCAACAGTTGTCAGGACAGGGGATATCCTTTTTTGTCTGTTTTTAAAACTCTTGTGTACAAAGAAGTCTCTATAAATAGGAGAATGGGTCAAGTATCCATAGAGAAACAAGAATCTCTATAAAAATCTGAGTTTCAAAATTTTCTAGTTATACCACCTATTTGTATAATCTAAAACCCCAGGTATCTAGGATATATTAAAAAAAAAAAAAAAAAAAAAAAAAGAAAGCGACCCAGTGTGTTTTATAGCAGAGCAGACGTATTTTTCTAAATGGGCTTATATGGCAAGTGGGGACATTGTGAGGAGAACATAAAAGTAGACATTTAACAGACACAGGATTCATATATAGAATGCATAAAGAATTCCTATAAGTCAATAAGAAAAAGACAAACAATTCAGCTTAAAAAAAGACAAAGGGTTGAACTGGTAATACTCAGAAGAGAAAGTTGGAATGGCCAATAAGCATATAAAAATACACTCAGCTTCACTAGCAATTGGGGGAATGCAAAGTAAAACAACCACGAGAAGGCATTTTATATCCATGATATCAGTCAAAATAAAAAGATCTAATGACATCAGATATTAGTGTGGAAGCAGGGAAATAAGGGCTCTCACCTCTTGGTGGGAGTGTAAATGGTAAAAACCACTTAGAAGAGTAATTTGGAAAAAACCTAGAACAGTTGAAAACATGCATCCCCTGTGACCCAGCAATTCCACTGCTTGGCATACACCCTAGAGAAACTCTTGCACGTGTGTTTAAGGAAACAAGTGCAACATCCTTCACTAATATTGGCCAGCATATGGGGGAAATACAGTTGGGGCATGCTGCTCAAAACCTATAGAACTTTGTCACCCAAGCACTAACAAAAGCTACAATGTTTTAAAAATTATGACACAAACAGAGTTGGTCCCATGCTGGCATTGTTCCCAGCATCCCAGGTGTCCTTTGCAGCTTTTAACCTGAGGCTCCTCCTTCCAGGACAGGTAGGTAGAGAACATTTTCATCAAAATTAAAAATATGGCCCCTGGACTGTATTTTTTAAGGTCCGCAGTTTTAATACAAGGAGAAATGTTTCCAATTTCTTTTTTTGTTTGTTTCTGAGACACGGTCTCGCTCTGTTGCCCAGGCTGGAGTGCAGTGGGCGACCTCAGCTCACCACAACCTCCGCCTCCCGGGTTCAAGCAATTCTCCTGCCTCAGCCTCCTGAGTAGCTGGGATTACAGGCGCCTGCTGCCACAGTCAGCTAATTTTTGTATTTTTAGTAGAGACGGGGTTTCACCATGTTAGCCAGACTGGTCTTGAACTCCTGACCTCAAGTGATCCACTCGCCTCAGCCTCCCAAAGTGCTGGGATTACATGCCTGAGTCACCACGGCTGGCTGAACTGCTTCCAATTTCTTAATGTTATTCTTCTGCACCTACAGCAACACCATACAGCTTAATAGCTCTATGGAAAACATAGTGCTCCTCGAAGGCACTAACCCTGTAACTATTGGCTCTGAAGGAAGACATTTTAGTACATTTCCAGCTCCAGGTCTTTGTTCACTGCTAAGACTTTTTTTTTTTTTTTTTGAGAAGGAGTCTCCTCTGTTGCCCAGGCTGGAGTGCAGTGGTGCGATCTTGGCTCACTGAAGCTTCTGCCTCCCGGGTTTAAGTGATTCTCCTGCCTCAGCCTCCGGAGTAGCTGGAATTACAGGCGCCCGCCACCGCGCCTGGCTAATTTTTGTATTTTTAGTAGAGATGGGGTTTCACCATGTTGACCGGGATGGTCTCGATCTCCTGATCCACCTGCCTCAGCCTCCCAAAGTACTGAGATTACAGGCATGAGCCACTGCACCCGGCCGACTTTCTCTTTTAATTGCTTTAAAACAGTAACATGTTATGGAAAATCATGTGTAAGCTAACATGACTTCCGTGTTCTAACATCCTTCCCTTATTTACCAATTGTGTGTTAGGTAATTTGTACAAGAAGTAACCCGAATTGTAATAAGGATGTACATTTCAGCACTGTTTGTTATAGCAAAGAGCTCCATAGGGAAACCTGAAAGTCCCTCACTTGGCAGTGGTAAGTAAAACCTGGTATAGTCACATCATGGGACAGTATATAATAACTAAGGCAAATAAACTAGATCTATGTCTATCAATATAGATTGGTCTTGGAAACATAATATTAAGTTTAAAAAGTAAGGTGCGGAACATGCAAAGTTAAAAAAAAACAACAATACTAAGGATTATAGGCAGCAAAAATATAAAATGCAAATCAGAAAAATAATACCAAAATAATGATCATAGTTTTCTCTGTAGTGGGCAGGGGGAGGATAAAATCATGGAAAGGAACTTCTATTTTATCTCTAAATTTTATTTCTTTTTTGAGATGGAGTCTCACTCTGTTGCCAGGCTGGTCTGCAGTGATCTCGGCTCACTGCAACCTCTGTCTCCCGGGTTCAAGAGATTTTCCTGCCTCAGCCTCCCGAGTAGTTGGGATTACTGGCGCCCGCGACCATGCCCAGCTAATGTTTTTTGTTTGTTTGTTTTTGTTTTTTTCTTTTGAGACGGAGTCTCGCTCTGTCGCCAGGCTGGGTGCAGTGATGCGATCTTGGGTCAGGCAACCTCCACCTCCTGGGTTCAAGCGATTCTCCCGTCTCAGGCTCTGGAGCAGCCAGGACCACAGGCACGCGCCACCATGCCCACCTAATTCTTGTATTCTTAGTACAGACGGGATTTTGCCACGTTGGCCAGGATGGTCTCAATCTCTTGACCTCATGATCCACCTGCCTCGGCCTCCCAAAGTGCTGGGATTACAGGGGTGAACCACTGCACCTGGCCTCTAAATTTTATTTCTTTTAAGCCAACAAAATTCAAGGCAAAAATGAGAAAAATGTTTTCATTTGCTAAATCTGGCTCATGGGTAAAGCGTCTCTTCAAAACTTTTCTCCTTAATTTTCTGTGTCAAAATTTTTTCCCAATTAAAAAAATAGGAATTTAACTCAGTTTGGTAGACACTTACTGAATGCCTAGTATGTGCAATCACACCCCTAAGTAACACTGGTGAAAGAAGTGACATAAACTCTGCCTACACATCATTTACAAAGAGTGGAGATAGTAAAGGGGGGTGTGAGAATAGGAAGAAGGAAAAACTAATTCCACCTCTGGGGAACCAGTGCTGCTCCTCCCTGAAAGACACCAGGTTTTGTAGAGTGAGTGAGTGAACAGCATTCAGGAGGGAGTTTTTTTCTTTGAGGGATGACATGCAGATATATCTAATGGAAAACCTAAGAAAATGTGACAAAAGAACCCAATGACGTCATCATAAACGGCACAAGAAACCTGAATTCCACTGTTTTTTGTTTTGAGATGGAACTTTGCTGTTGTTGCCCAGGCTGGAGTGCAGGGGTGTGATCTCGGTTCACTGCAACCTCCACCTCCTAGGCTCAAGCAATTCTCCCGCCTCAGCCTCTTGAGTAGCTGCGACCACAGGCACACACCACAATGCTCAATGAATTTTTGTATCTTTTGTAGAGATGGGGTTTCATCATATTGCCCAGGCTGGTCTTGAGCTCCTGAGCTCAGGCGATCCACCCGCCTCAGCCTCTCAAAGTGCTGGAATTACAGGTGTGAGCCGCCAGGCCTGGCCTTAAATGTAATTTAAATAAAACAGAATTTGAGTTCCCCACCCATGGAAAGAAGTTAACCCCACTTTGCTCAATAAATTCATTTTGTAAAACATATGTTAAAAATGATCACTATGTCTGTGTTTAAGGCAGACTTTTTAACACTATACTACTATAAGTTGCATAGTCTTTGGAACTTATGCTCTCCTTTGACTTCAGTTTCCCCATCTATAAAAACAGGTATGAATATAGTGACTATTTCTGTTTGTTAAGGAAATGGAGGTGGTGTGTCATGTGCAATGTCTGGTCAAGAGCTGGTACTCAACAAAGTTACTTTCCTCTTCTATAAGAACCTGTTTACAGACAGAGTGAGACTCCATCTCAAAAAAAAAAAAGAACCTGTTTATATGAGTAATGTCTACATTGCACTAGTTACAAATATTTCTTATCCATTCATTAATGTACATTCTTTTATCGCAAGTTTTTATTTTAATAATAATTATTTTTATAATTTTGAAAATAATAAAAGCTACAATCTATTTAAAGGATTCTGCAGTATAAATGCTTCCCTATCTCTCAGAGCTTTCTTGTAACACAGAGGCAGTGAACACTTTGGTGTTCAAAGTATGTCTGCAAAAGGCCTCAGAGGTCCCTGAACACTAGAAAGTGTTTGCAAAATTACATGTATGAATAGAGACAGATTTTTCCAGGGAGAGGACCCATGACTTTTATTAGATTACTCCCACCTTACTCCAACTGCTGCTATAACCTTATATTGTGTGTCTTTTACAATAACCCAGTTTTGCAACTATACAGGAAATTGAAAACTACTTGCCCACCTTTATGTTAATAAAAAAATTGGCAAGGCACAAACCCCATCTCTACTAAAAATACAAAAAATTAGCTGGGCGCGGTGGTGGGCGCCTGTAGTCCCAGCTACTCAGGAGGTTGGAGCTGGAGAATGGTGTGAATCTGGGAAGTGGAGCTTGCAGTGAGCTGAGATTGTACCACTGCACTCCAGCCTGGGCAACAGAGTGAGACTCCATCCCCCCCAAAAAATAAATAAATAATAATAATAATAAAATTAAGGAGGGGAATTAGAGTGGGGTATGAGGATAAAAGAGAATATACTAACTTAAAGAAAAAGAAAGGAGCATGCTACAGACCAATAACAAGGAAGAGGAGGCAGGGCATAGTGGTGCACGCCTGTAATCCCAATGTGGAGGTTACTTGGGAGGCCGAGGTGGGAGGATCACTTGAGCCCCGGAGGTGCAGGTTGCAGTGAGCTGTGATTATGCCACTGCACTCCAGCCTGAGCGACAGAGTGGGTACCATGGCTCACGCCTGTAGCCCCCAAATTTTGGGAGGCTGAGGAGGGAGGATCACTTGAGTCCAGTAGTTTGAGAATAGCCTGGGCAACATGGCAAGATCCTGTCTCTACAGAAAATTAAAAAATTAGCTAGGCATGGTGGTGTGAGCTTATAGTCCCAGCTACTGGGGAGGCTGAGACAGGAAGATCACTTGAGTTCAGGAGTTCAAGACTGCAGTGAGCTATGATTGTGGCACTGCACTCCAGCCTGGGAGACAAAGCAAGACTCCATCTCTAAAGAAAAATAAAGGACAAGAAGTGAAAATAAAATAGAACTAAACAACAGCTCAGCGATAGCATCTAGTAAAGTCTTCTTCTCCTCTCTTTTTTCCTACTATCCTAGTTGTAGACCAAGAGGAAATATTTAATGAAAATTCAGTGCCATTATTGCAAATATCAAAATTTGGAGAGTGAGGAAACATTTTTTTCTTTTCTCCCTCCTCCTCTTCTCCCTCCTCCCCCCTCCTCATCCCTTCCCCTTTCCTCCTCCTCCACCTCCTCCTCCTCCTTCTTCTTCTTCTTCTGAGACGGAGTCTCACTCTGTTTCCCAGGCTGGAGTGCAGTGGTGCAATCTCTGCTCACTGCAAGCTCTGCCTCCCAGGTTCACGCCATTCTCCTGCCTCAGCCTCCCAAGTAGCTGGGACTATAGGCATGTGCCACCACGCCCGGCTAATTTTTTGTATTTTTCGTAGAGATGGAGTTTCACCGTGTTAGCCAGGATAGTCTCGATCTCCTGACCTCGTGATCTGCCCACCTCGGCCTCCCAAAGTGCTGGGATTACAGGCATGAGCCATCATTCCTGGCTTCTTCTTCTTTCTTCTTCTCCTTCTCCTTCTTTTTCTGTAGAGACAGGAGCCTTCCTGTGTTGCTTAGGCTGGCCTTGAACTCCTGGCCTCAAGCAATCCTCCTGCCTAGGGCTCCAAAAGTGCTGGGATTACAGGTGTGAGCCACCATGCCGCCTTCACATTTCTATCTTTATGCTCTAAGTGCTGCAGATTTGGGGGAAGCTCTAGCTGTGATGGGAAATGTCCAGATCCCTTTCTTTTTCTTCACCCTCTTCCACAGGTTGGCGTCTTTATGCCTTCATATGCCCTTCTCTCTTTGGTCTCTCAAGAGTAACTTGGTGCTTTCTTCTCTGTGGTCTTCGGAGCCTCTTTAGGAGTTCTGCTTATTCCTCTTCCTGAGGCCAGGAGACCGTTGGCTGTCCTAGTGATCTGATCATATCAACACCCACTTTTTCCTCTTGAAAGTGGTCATGGTCACTTTTTCCATGGGCAGGGAAGAGCAACTTCTTCTGAGGATTACATGGAGCACAAAGGCCACAGAAGCTTCCCCCCAGTCTAGGGGTGGGATCTTAGCGCCTACCAGTAGGTTTTAGCTCCAGAAGGAGGGCCTTGCGTGCTCGGCCTGTAGGGAGCCCAAAACCCCATCCGCAGCATGGCAGGACAAGCCAGTCCCCAGCCTCCATTATCCTGAGGCGTATCCTCCTCTGCCCTCGCTCTCTGCCTCATTCGTCCCCACCCCACCACATGGTCTCCTCTTAGGGGATCTCATAATAGGCAGTGGTTTTAAAAGTTTTTAGAAAAGGTGCTGGAATCATTCATTTCAAATGAATTTTTCATCCAAAATCTAATGTATAAAACAACTTGAAGCCAGGCAGAGCTTGGATGGTGGAACTGGTCATTTCTTCACTTCCTTAACTTCCTTTGACTCCTCCCCAACCCCTTCTTTTGACAACCCCCAGGAGGGGCTATACACTGAGGAGCAATTGATGGAAGGAAGCAAAGCAGTCACTGCTGGCCAAGCATGGTGGCTCACACCTGTAATCTCAGCACTTTGGAAGGCTGAGGTGGGTGAATCACTTGAAGTCAGGGAGTTCAAGACCAGCCTGGCCAACATGGTGAAATCCTGTCTCTACTAAAAATACAAAAATTAGCACACCTGTAGTCCCAGCTACTCGAGACACTGAGGCAGGAGAATCGCTTGAACCTGGGAGGTGGAGGTTGCAGTGAGCCGAGACTGCACCATTGCACTCCAGCCTGGGCAACAGAGCGAGACTCCATCTCAAAACAAACGAACAAACAAAAAACAGTCACTACTCACTATTCCTGTCAAGGTTCTTGTTCACAAACAGCAACATCCAACTGTAGGCCCTTGATCCCAGGAATTTATTGGAAGACTACACTACTGTATGGCTGAGAATTATAAGGAAGGCTGGGAGAACCAGGCTCAAAGAAAGGGGAAAGGACCATGGGGAGCTAGATCAGCTGAGCTATGGTCATGCAGTTTATGTACTGTGCAGTTCCAGAGTATCAGTCACTATACTTACACAGTGCACAACCTGCACAGCCACCCATGTAAGTTCTGAGCAGGGCCCTTGTGACCCCCTTCAGAGGTATGTGGTGTTCGGATGCTGGGCAGCCCAGAAGGACGGTGTCCTTCCTGCTCCTTTGTGCCAGCTCCTTTATTTATTTCAGCTCCTTTCATCCTCTCCGGAGCCCGTCCTAAAATCACTGGGGGACCTCGTTAAAATGCAGATTTCGAGGCTCTCTCCCACGCCACCACCCACCTCCCCGCCCCCAGGATCCTGTCTGATAAAAAAGTTCTGGGTGGTAGCCTGGGAAGTTCCATTTAACAAGCACCTCAGCTGATTCTGATGTGGGTGGCACAGGAAACACATTCAGAGAAACACTGCCCTGCATGCTAAGCTTTATGATTGCTATTTTATAAAGGGGTAAAGTTTCACTCACCCAAGATCACATAGCTGGCAATTGAATTCAGACCCTTCTGGCTCCAAAGTGTATGCACGTTTCACCATAGTCAAGACGTTTCTCTTCATACCGGTTTCTGAAACTTCAGTTTTTTTTCCTGTTCCAAATGTCACTTCATATGTTTCTTTAAATTGATTTTATTAAAAATAAAACTGACCAGGCATGGTGGTTCATGCCTGTAATCTCAGCGTCTTGGGAGGTTGAGGTGGGTGGATTACTTGAGCCTAGGAGTTCGAGACCAACCTGGGCAATAGCAAGACCCTGTCTCTTAAAAAAATAATCAGCTGGGCATGGTGGTGCATGTCTGTGATCCTAACTACTTGAGAGGCTGAAGTAGAAGGATCGCCTGAGGCTGGAGTTTGAGGCTGCAGTGAGCTATGATTGTGCCACTGCACTCCAGCTTGAGCAACAGAGCAAGACACCATCTCAAATAAAAAATAAATAAAAATTGGCCAGGAGCGGTGGCTCATGCCTGTAATCCCAGCACTTTGGGTGTCCGAGGTGGGTGGATCACGAGCTCAGGAGATTAAGGCCATCCTGGCTAACACGGTGAAACCCCGTCTCTACTAAAAATACAAAAAAATTAGCCGGGCACGGTGGTGGGTGCCTGTAGTCCCAGCTACTTGGGAGGCTGAGGCAGGAGAATGGCGTGAACCCAGGAGGTGGAGCTTGCAGTGAGCCGAGATTGTGCCACTGCACTCCAGCCCGGGAGACAGAGCGAGACTCCATCTCAAAAATAAAATAAAAATAAAACCTAGATTTATTTTTTTAAAGTTTATTATTTTCATAAATGGAAAACCATTATTACTTGCTATTTGCTATAAATAGGAGGTACCCATAAAAGTAAACTGGCAAACTGAGTGCGGTGGGTCTTGCCTGTAGTCTGAGCTACTCAGGAGGCTGAGGCAGGAGGATCACTTGAGGCAAGGAGTTTCAGACCAGCCTGGGCAACACAGCAAGACCTTGTCTTTTAAAAAAAAAAAGGAAAAAATCTTTTAAAATTAGCCAGGCACGGTGGCATGCCTGTAGTCCCTGCTGCTTGGGAGGCTGAAGTGGGGTGATTCCTTGAACCTAGGAGTTCGAGGCTACAGTGAGCTATTTTATTTTAAAGAGACAGGGTCTCACTCTGTCACCCAGGCTGGACTGCAGTGGTAAGATCATAGCTCATTTTAGCCTTGAACTCCTGGGCTTAAGCCATCCTCCCACCTCAGCCTCCTAAGTAGCTAGGAGTACTGGCCTGAGCCATTTTGTCTGGCTTATTTAGTTTTTTGTTAAGATGGGGTCTTGGTATGTTGCCTAGGCTGGTCTTGAACTCCTGGCCTCACGTGATATTCCTACTTCAGCCTCCCACAATGCTGGGATTATGGGCATGAGCAACTGTGCCTGGCCTGCAGCGAGCTATGATTGTGCCACTGCACTCCAGCCTAGGCGACAGAGCAACACCTGTTTCTTTTTCTTTTCTTTCTTTTTTTTTTTTGAGACAGAGCCTTTCTGTTTCCCAGGCTGGAGTGTGGTGACGCGATCTCGGCTCACTGCAACCTCCGCCTCCCAGGTTCAAGCGATTCTCCTGCCTCAGCCTCCTGAGAAGCTGGGATTACAGGTGTGCGCCACCATACCCAGCTAATTTTTGGATTTTCAGTAGAGATAGAGTTTCACTATGTTGGGTCAGGCTGGTCTCAAACTCCTGACCTTGTGATCTGCCCACCTCAGCCTCCCGAAATGCTGGGATTAGAGGTGTGAGCCACCGTGCCTGGTGACCTTGTTTCTAAACAAACAAACAAACAAACAAACAAACAAAGTGAACTGTTAGTGACAGATCCTGACCATTCTGAAAACAACAGGGCTGAAGTAGTGCAGCCTCCAGACTTGGTTACCCCAGTCCTACTCCAAACGCACGCACACATACACACACACACACGCACACGGCATTCATGCAGCATACATGAAGCTTTCTTAACCTGAGGCCCAAGTATGGGCTCAGAGGAGGGAACAGTTTTTGTGCTGCTTGACCTATCAGAATGTTTTCCTGAGCTGAGTGTCCACTGCCCACATTTGAGTCTCAAAGAGGCTCACTATTGAAAAAGGTGAAAAACTGCTGTTTGAAGTGAATGTTTCCAATCTCGCTTTTCTCTTTAGCTTATGTTATGTGATTCCTCCTCCCACCTAATTTTCTTCAAGGATATCCTCCAGCTGTGTCCTGGACTTGGTGCTCTTTATCCCTCACAACTGGGTTTCAGAGACCTGTTCTGAAGGGACATTTGGCCTGTGTTTCCATGAATGCCCCCTGGAAGGGCACAAGACAAGTAAGTCCTGGCCCCACAGAGAGGTCTGTGCTGGGAATGGATCATGACATGAAACTTCCTCTCTCTGCAGATCTCTGCTTTGTAAATAGTCTGCACCTTTGGTCTGGATGCTGTAATAAGTTGAAGCATTTCTTAGCAGCATTTATTTTTCTTCTTAAAAAATTGTAAATTGAGGCTGGGCACAGTGGCTCACGCCTGTAATCCCAGCACTTTGGAAGGCTGAGGCAGGAGGATCACCTGAGGTTAGGAGTTCGAGACCAGCCTGGCCAACATGGTGAAACTCCATCTCTCCTAAAACCACAAAAATCAGTTGGGCATGGTGCCAGCTGCCTATAATCCCAGTTTCTCTGGAGGCTGAGACAGGAGAATTGCTTGAACCCAGGAGGCGGAGGTTGCAGTGAGCTGAGATCACACCACTGCACTCCAGCCTGGGCAACAGAGTGAGACTTGATCTCAAAAAAAACACAAAAAACAAAAAACAAATTATAAATTGAACAATGAGTAAATGGATGTCAGATGGTGAGAACCAGGGTTCTCACTAATGGATGGGAGCAAGGGCAAGGAGGAGGAGGCTAGGATGATCCATGTTAAAATGGAGCAGTTGGAAACTTCAGTAGGAACTTCAGTTGGCTTCACAGAGATACAGATGGTTACATGTTGAAATATTTTCAGATATGTGTAAATACACGAGTTAGTATGCACAGATGTGTTTCCTTATTTCATCAGCTCAGAGGACCTAGAAGCAATGACACCCCAGTAGCAACAAGCACACCTGGCAGCTGGCTTTTGGTTTCTGAAAGCGTTCTCCAGTTTCCACTGGAACCAGGGCTCCTTGGAGAAGTAACTGATTCTAGGACTGAGGCAGGAGATATATGAGATCAGCCTGGAGTATCTTGTAGTGCCAGAAAGTAAAATTGCTAAAACCAAAACAAAACCCACAATGATGGGGGTATGTCAAGCGGACCCAATAGGCAACTGAAATTACTCCCAATAGCCAAACTTGGAACAATCTGAGCAACATAATAAATTAAGTATTACTGGGTTATAACCCAAAACATGAAATAAATATCCACAAGCCTGTACTGATATAAACAAAAAGTTATCACATAAATAAAGGAGGAGAATAGACACACCTCCTGTGCAGAAGAATTCTAGATAACTTACATACATACGTTTCCCTTATGGAGGTGGAGAATAAGTGTGGGATATGCAGAGTGACTTTCTTTCAAAGATTACAATATATAAAGAGAGAGAAAAATAGAGATAACTTTACAGTAGAAAACTTGATGAACACCACCTCAGGCAGGTGATCAATGTTAACATCATGTTGATAGAATGTACCCTTGTTATGATGTGATGAGAACAGCACTGTACCTCTGGAGTCTTTCTCCCAGAAACACATTATCCAACATAGTGAAACTCCATTTCTACTAAAAATACAAAAAAAAAAAAAAAAAAAAAAAAAGAAAAGAAAATTAGCCCAGCTTGGTGGTGTGTGCCTGTAGTCCCAGCTACTCAGGAGTCTGAGGCAGGAGAATCGCTTGAACCCAGGAGGCGGAGATTGCAGTGAGCCGAGATTGCATCACTGCACTCCAGCCTGGGCAACAGAGTGAGACTGTCTCCAAAAACAAAAAACAAAAAACAAAAAAAATCATCATAATAACGATGTCTTAATATTGGTTCATTAGTTGTGACAAATGTAGCATAGCAGTGTAAGATGTTAAAAATATGGGGAATTGGGTGTGGTTACCAGTCTGAGATATGGGACTCTCTGTACTAGGTTTGCAACAGTTCTGTAAATCCAAAACTATTCTATACTAAAAAGTTTATTTTAAAAAAGGCAAAGGAAAAATTTATGAAACAGTTCAAGCCTACAAAAAATACACAAAATAACTTACAGACACACATGTACCCACCATCTTGGTTTAACAGATATGAACATTTTGGATCATTTGCTTCTGATATCTTTTGTCTTTTAAACAAATAAAAGGTTGTCAATATAGTTAAAACTATTCTCTATTTTTTATCTCTTCCTTCATCCTGAGAGATAAGGTCTGACTGATTTTATCACTTCCACGAATATTTTATACTTTTGATACATATGTATGTATCCACAAACAATAATGCTATTGTTTTTTGTATTGATAGTTACATAAACAGTAGCCTATTGTTATTTAACCTTTGCAAATTGCTCTTTCACACAATATTGGCTGTTAAATCTATGTTGATTCACTTAGATCTAGTTCATTCATTTTAACCTCTGTATAGTATTCTACCTATTCTACCGTACAAATAAAGCACCATTATTCATCGTTTCCACTGAGGGACACTTAGATTGTTTCTAGTATTTTACTATTGAAAACAATGTTCCAATTAACAGTTTTGTTAGTGTCTCCTGGTGCATAGATCAAGAGCTTTTGGGGTATCTTCCTTAGGAATGGGGTTGCTGGGTTGTGGAGTAGGTGTATCTTTAACCTCATGGATATTGCCAAGTTGCTCTCCAAAGTGTATGTACTAATTTATCTTCCCAGGAGCAGTGAATGAGAATGCAATTCTCCCCATTCATTCCTGTGAACAGTTGGTACTGTCCAATTCTTAATTTTGCCAACCAGGTTGCTGAGTATATTTTCATGCTTATTGGACGTTCTGGCTTCTTCTTCTGTGAATTGCCTGTTTATAGTTATTGCTATTTTTGTACTAGTTTGCTTATAATGTTCTTTTTTTTTTTTTTTTTTTTTTTTTGAGACGGAGTCTCGCTCTGTCGCCCAGGCTGGAGTGCAGTGGCGCGATCTCGGCTCACTGCAAGCTCCGCCTCCCGGGTTCACGCCATTCTCCTGCCTCAGCCTCCCGAGTAGCTGGGACTACAGGCGCCCACAACGGCGCCCGGCTAATTTTTTGTATTTTTAGTAGAGACGGGGTTTCACCGTGGTCTCGATCTCCTGACCTTGTGATCTGCCCGCCTCGGCCTCCCAAAGTGCTGGGATTACAGGCGTGAGCCACCGCGCCCAGCCTATAATGTTCTTATGAATACATATTTAATTTGTTACAAAGGCAACACAAGGTTTTCAGCTATCTTAGCCCAATGATGTATCGGAGCAGGCTCACATCGTCTTACAAGAGACAACTGTGCACCTCTTTTCAGACTTCTGTATCCAGTGACCTTACATTGGTAGCTTAAATTGGCCATGGTAGGAATATTTCTACAAGGGAAATTGAGAAACTCTACAGATCTTGAATTTCCCCACCCCATAGTCCGTGTTAAGCATTTACCAGCATACCACTATCTTAACCTCCACCTTGGCCCAAGCATCTCCCACAATATGACTGATTTGAAAATAAACCTTGATCTAAGTTGGCTTTTCAGTCTGTTGTAACTGGGCCTTGGACCTCTTTCAGGAGCAATTTCATCAGGGTTTCTGTCATATATGATAAATTCAATATCCTTTTGAAATAATGCATCTTCTACTCTGAAGTGGATCACTATTCATTTAAAGCAAAGCAAGGCTCCTTCGGCAGCTCATCAGTCACAACAATGCAAGCACAGAGTAGAATCCAAGTATCCAGCGATCCTGCAACTGGAAGGGATGGCAAATGTCACCCCTCCATGCCCCCGCCATCTTCTCAATCTTGTTTCTTTGGACAATTTCCCCAGCAGGTATCAGTTCAGTCTCTTCATGGACATTCTGATGACAGAGAGATTTCTCCTACACTACGCAACTCTCCAAGCAGAGACTGCAAAATAATACTGACTTTTTGTTTCAACTGGAAAAGAAGAAAAATTCTTTAAAATAAATGAAATTTGTTTTCCTTCCCATTAGTCTAGTTCTGCCCATTGGCATTACCTGGATCAAGGCAAATGACCAATGGGCAGAGCTAGACTAATTTGAAAAGTCTAATGACTTCTTCAGGTATTTGAAACCAGAAATCATATACAACCTCTCTTAATGTCTGTATGTCTTAATAATTCCTCATGGCTGTAGGAACCAGCCTTTTCCGGGTTTAGGTCCCTGTGGTCTCTGTTCAGTTCTCTGGTTGATCAATGGTACTCCAAGAACAAATATAAACAACTTGATTCTGCAGCTGATTCTCCACATTGCAGAGCTGCAGACATCTGCATAACTTCAAAATCGCCTTATTTTGTAGCCTGTTCATGAGGCCAGAAATAGAGTTTGCTGCTAGTAAGGAGCCTGACACAATGATGTTGTGTTTAAAAATGTACTGAAGAAATGTGCAAATATATTCTACAGAGTAAGGTTCCACTAGAACTTAATATCATCCCAAAGAGAATGTTTTGGAGGAACATTCTCAATGATCAATTGAAGGATCCCTTTTGTGGGTTACCTGGGACCACTTCCCCCTGCCTTGGTGATGTTTCTGTTTGTTTTTCCATACTCACATTCTTAGGAGAAAATATACTGAAATTCAAAACTGCTAAAAAATATTTTATGTTATACTTTTAAGAAACCCTGGCTAGGCATGGTGGCTCATGTCTGTGATCTCAGTACTTTGGGATGCCAAGGTGGGCGGATTGCTTGAGCCCAGGAGTTTTAGACCCACCTGGGCAACACAGTGAGACCTCGTCTCCATTAAAAACAAACAAACAAGCAAAAAAACAGCTGGGAGTGATGGCACACTCCTGTAGTTCCAGCTACTCAGGAGGCTGAGGTGGGAGCCAAGATTGCACCACTACTCTCCAGCACTCCAGCCTGGGTGACAGAGTGAGATCCTGTCTAAAAAAAAAAAAAAAGAAAGAAAGAAAAAAACCCTCTAATGTGTGAAAAATCTGTATTAATAAAAAAAAATTAGGAAGTATTCATTCCCTGAGCCTGGCTGCTGTTGCCTGTGTGTTAATTTATAGATTAATTAATTACTTGACAGAGAAGGCAAAAGTACAAAATGTACAACTAAATTATGAGATATCAAGGTACCACTGTCAATTAAAAATCAAAAAAAGAAGTCATATTTTACAGCGGAAAGGTCAATGTCAACATCATCATTTCATAGAGGAGAAAACAGAGAGGTGAAGCCACTTGCACAGAGTCACACAGCTTTGCAGAGTAGGGTGGGGTAGGGCAGAGGAGTAGCTTGTCTCTTTCTGGCATGCTGCTGATACAACATCTCAGAGCTGGTGGCATTAATCAGAGGAAACAGAACTTTTGATTTAACCCCACTTTTCATGTACATCTATGATGCATTTCAACAACGAAGAAGCATCTTTTGTACTGTCTGCCAGACAGGGATCCTTACTATTGATATGTTTGAAAGTTAATTACATGGAGGAGTGAAGACGGCACACCCATCTCAGAGACTAACCACCGCAAATGACAAGCAAAAAAGACGGAGCCGTTACAGCGATCATGGTTGGGTTTATTTTTCCCAGACTACCATGTGGGGAGTTAAACATACCCACCCTCAGGTCGGGGACAGGCTCATGATGATGCTCAGGGTAGTGGTGGAGCCCCAGAAGCCTCCAATTTCCATTTTGGACCCATGGAGATCTCCAGGGTGCCTATCACTCTTGGCCCAGGCCTGGGTTTTCCAGGAACTTCCCTGATTGATGTTTTACTGAATATGGTGCCGAAAGTTAGTCACAGCAAGACATTATCTCAGCTGTCTCTGGGCAAATGCTCTCTGAAACCTCCACATTGCTTTTAAAGTATCATGGAGAAATGTAGCATTTATGCCTTGGGAGCTAGCTATCTATGCAGAGCTAAAATAGAAAATCTTCTCAAGTTGAGTGTAAACAGATCCTCAACAAGACTGAGACTCTTGTTGCTTGTGGATGTGTGGGGACTGGAGTCAGCTACATTATCACTTGTATTTTTCCTGCCCTTGGGTTGCTCTGTGGAAACCGTTTGATGCCTTCCACAGCTAATGCCCCTAAGGAAAGACCTTAGGCAGATATACACTGAAAGTATATTCATCTGTAGACAGCTGTGGGCAAGGATGCTGGAGTTTAGCATCTCTATTAACTCGCATAATAGTAAAAATGGGAAGCATTGTGCTAACATTTTATTTTTTAGAACAGCTGCAACTATCTAAATTATAATACAATCTTAACAATTTAACATTCAGATACAATTATGCAGAATGAAGTGCACCCATCTTAAGTGTACAGTTTGATGTGTTTTTGATAAATGCATATACTAGCATAGCCAACATCCCATCAAGATATAGAGCATTGCCATCACCCAAGAAAGTTCTTTATGCCTCTCCCTAGTCATTTGAAACTTTCCCTTCTCTACCCACTCTGGGCAGCCATGATTCTCATTTCTAGCTCTAGATCAATCTTGCCTGTTTTTGAGCTTTACATAAATGAGCTAATACAGTATGTACTCTTTTGGCTTATACATTATGCTTTGGAGACTCATTTATGTTTTTGCATGGATTAGTAGTTCATTCCTTTTTACTACTAAGCAGTATTGCATTGAATGGATATATCATGATTTGTTTATCCATTCTCCTTTTGATTTACATTTGGATTGTTTTAGTTTTTGCTATTATGAACAAAGCACCTACTGACATTCCCATAGAGGTATTTTTGTGGAATTTTCATTTCTTTGGGTAAATAGCTAGGGGTAGGCTTGCTGGATCTAAGTTAGTTGTATGTTTAACCTTAAAAGAAACTGTCAAACAGTTTACATAACGCACTCTTAATGAACCTTATTACTTATGAAGTGAGGTCTTCTAAATTTTTTGTCTTTTGATTTTTGTCTTAAATTGCATTGATATTAGATGTGTGGACATTCTTCTGAAATATCTTAAGGATATTGATTAACTGTGTCATTTTAGTAGATCTTTAATGCTTCTGAGTTGTTTATACAAACAGTTCAAAATCTGAATGACTCCCACTAGAAAACCAGAATGATCTCTTTCATGGATCTCTCCCATATTTTTATTGGTCTTCTTTAATGTTTTATACATACAAAAATATGTGGAACATGTGTTAGTTATTAAGCATAATTATAAAATGGAAATTTGTAAATCCATCACTCAATCCAAGAGTGAACACATTTCCAAATTACAGTGGAAACCCATATGCCTAGGAGCTTCTTATCCTATCCAAAGGAATTCACATCCTTCATTAATTCTTTTGCTAAAACAAAAGCAAAACAAAGCAAAAATATTTATTATTTGAAGTAAGGGATTTCTATAACTTTTGAAGTTTTTCTTGCTTTTAAGAGCTTTATCAAAATGGTGTTATGCTGTGTGCGTTTTTGATACTTGTATATTTTTACTCAGTGTGTTTCAAAGATCTGCTCATGTTGTGTGGGGCTGTAGTTTATTTACTTTTGCTGCTAACATTCCTTTCTGTGAATATATCGCAATATATTGTATTACTTGATACTTGTCAGTTGTTAGTTGTGCTGTTTCTCATATTTGCACTTGATGTATATGATATACATTACATTTTTTGGGGAGTCTGGTACATTTAGCAGAATCATTTGAGATGAAACTGTTATCAAGTAAACGGCATTTTTAAGAAATGAAAACAAGCAATAAGTTTCTGCTCCAAAAGAGGGAGAATCTATAAGATACCTGGGTAAAACGGTATAAAATAAAAAGTGTGGTGCATTGACAGTGTGGGTGTAAAGCAAAGACTCCAATTAATTTTTGTCTACATGATTTTATTTCAAGGTTGAAAAACTAAGTTGGACTTGTGTATGTAGAATATAATCACTGAAGAAATACGAATCACATCCTTTGTCCATGTGGTCAAGTTAGAGCCTAAAGACAACCTAAATTTTTGTTCTTTTTTTTTTTTTCCTAAATATTAAGCTATATAATGACACACTTCCCACTTCACTGTTTAAAATAACAGTATGATTGATTTCCAACTACTTCAGGAAAACACATTTAAAAAATTCACAAATGAAAATCATTTTATTAAAAAAACACACAAAAACAAATAAATCCTACAACCCCTACAAAAACCTGCATGTATTTAAAAATTCTATATACCTCTTTATGTTCTTGGGGACAAATAGGCATATTTATTACTAATACTAAAAATACATTGGGTAGTATTTGAAGATTTTATATTAGCACAAGCCTTTTAAAAATCAGCTCTAAATTTTTGTCTTACAAGTATGTATTAAAAATTCTGAAATCAAGTACAACGAAATTATATATCAGTATTTCTTTGTATTTAACTCCAGAGTGAATCTGTAGGAATCAAGACCAACTTCATGCAGAGAACTTCCTGAAGAAATATTTAAAAATTAGTAGACTGGACTTTAATTCTTCATGTGTGGTGTCTACTTTTTAAATAATACATTTTAAGTTTAAGATTCTAATACATTTCTTTCTCTGTTAAATCTAGGAACATCTAAAACTGAAACTCTTTGTTTAAAAATCAAGCTGAATTTCAGTTAAACAAAACCATCCCATTATATGAATAACTTTCTTAGGTAAAACAAGGTTTATTTTCCTTCTATACTCTGAATTGAGCTAGAAATTTCCAAGGAGAAAAATGATCTAGGAAACAACTTTAGAAAAAAAGGGCTAAGTTTCCGTTATGATAGCTTTTGACTTGTTTTCAGCTCTTAATTTAAAAAATTATTTACGAACGATGGATACACGTTCTAATGCGGAAATCTTTTAAAATTAGAGAGTAATAAAAGAAACCTACTACCTTCGTTTACATCAGGTCCCCTCTTACCATTCTACCCGATTGTTTATGAGACAACCACTTCTTATCTCGACAATTCACAACTCTTTTATTAGCCATCCTAAAAAAATTTATTATTGACATCAATTAGCCTGAGTCATGAAATCGGACCACATTAAGGGCGACACATGGTCCAATTACTGTTTGTAAAAGTCCACGTATTTCAAATTCCTCTCTCCTGCCATTGCTGGGCTGTTTCCCTCTTTGAGGACCTGGTCTCCGCAGCATTTATTCATTAGATGGCAGTCCTAGGGAAGTCTCGCTTTGGGGAACCTCTCCTCCTGCACATTCAAGAAAACCACCGCGGAGAGTTAGGGTCGGTACTGGTTTCTAGTCACTTACGTAGCAAACGAAGCAAGAGGAACGTGCCCGGGAGGACTCAAGACAGGTGCGGTTGGGTTTTCGCAGTAGCCGCTGATCCCGAGTGCATGCCGCCTGTTCCCGGGTCGGGACCGCAGCCAAGGGAGGCTTCCCGGCCCCAGCCTCCACCCCCTTCTCGGGGCCCCGGACACGCCCCCCAGCTTCGGAGCCCCGCAGCGTGCACGCGCCCCGGCCGCTCCCCACAGCCGCCCACGTGGTGGAGCCCTGAGCCGCGCGAGGCCGCTGAGAGCGCTCGGGGCGGGCCGCTGGTCCGGGAGGCCCCGCCAGCGCGACCCAGCCGAGTCGGTCCCCAGCCCGGGCCCCCACATTTCCTCCCCCGGAGGGAGGGAGGCGACTCTCCGCGTGCTGCCCTCCCCGGCGCCCGCCGCGCCCTCTGGCGGCCGCCGCGGGGACGCGCCCTGGGCACGCGGGGCCGCCTGTCTGAGCCCCCCTTCCGGGGCGCGGGGCCCGACCGGGGGGCTGCGGGGTCCTGTCTCCTCGCGCCACTCCGGGTCGAGCCACGCGGGCCGCGCCCTTCCCCCTCCGCTCCCCGCAACTCCGGGCTCCCCGGTCTCAACGCCGCGGGTGCCCCAGCCTGGCGTGAAAGTGCCCAGCGTAGTAGCCTGGGGGGGTCTTCTTTTTCCCAGGTGCGCCCCTTCCGCCACGTTCGGGCTTTCCAGTACATAGCGAAAAAAATGCCGCATGCACGCACTTATTTATTTTGCAACAGCTGCAAGGAACAATGAAGCTTTTCAAGAACCAGGGAAACGCGCTTTCCAGCCGCGCTGTTGTTGTTTTCAATGAACCTCTCCCAGCACCGCACTCCCCGCCCACCCCTCCCCTCGCCTGCCCACCCCGCCCCTCGCCTGCCTACCCCTCCCCTTCCTAACCTTTCCCTGCCTACCCACCCCTGCCCCGCCGAGACCGGGTCGGCGGCGGGGGCATTGTTTTTGGAGTCGGGCGGGAGGGTAGGGCGCGTGCGGGGTGGCCGGCGCAGTGGTGCACTGGTGGGGGCGGGAGCGGGTGGGCACGCGCGCGTGTCTCTGTGCGCGCGCGGGAGTCGGCGGGGCGGGACATGGGGGCGGCGCCTTGCAGTCTCGCGCCCCACGCCTGGGCTCCGCTCCGCACGTCTCGGGGATCCCGGGCTCCGGTTTTTGGCTCGTGCCGGCCTGGGCCGGGCCCTCGGCGCGCCGCTGCTGCGGCGGTGGCCGCTCGAGTGTGCGAGCGGGCGCGTGTGCGCGGACCCGGGCGAGCGCGCGCGCGCGAGCCCCCAGTGTGTGGCGGCGGCGGCGGCGGCGGCGCGGCGAGGCTGGGGCTCTTGTTTACCAGCATTAACTCCGCTGAGCGGAAAAAAAAAGGGAAAAAACCCGAGGAGGAGCGAGCGCACCAGGCGAACTCAAGAGAGGCGGGAGAGCGAGAGGGACGCCGCCAGCGAGCCTGCCCGCGGCCGGCGCTCGCAGACCCTCGGCCCCGCTCCCCGGACCCCCCCCGCGCCCTCCACGCCCCTCCCGCGCGGGGGCAGCTCCACGGCGCGCCTCGCCTCGGCTGTGACCTTCAGCGAGCCGGAGCCCCCGCGCAGAGCCGGCGGCGGCGGGCGGGGGCCGGGCGGGGGCAGCGCGGGGCGGGCGGCGGCGCAGAGCCGGGCGGCGCGGCGGGAGTGCTGAGCGCGGCGCGGCCGGCCCGCCGCTTTGTGTGTGTCCTGGATTTGGGAAGGAGCTCGCGGCGGCGGCGGCGCTGAGGGAGGAGGCGGCGGCGAGCGGAGCCCGGAGGAGGAGGAGGAGGAGGAGGAGGGGGAGCCGCTCATTCATTTGACTCCGGGTTTCTGCTCCTCGCCGGCCTCGCCTGCGACCCGGACTTGGGGCGATCTTGCGAACTGCGTCGCGCCCTCCCGCGGCGGAGGCTCGGGCGTCCGGCCACCTCCCGCGCGGCAAGGGCCGGGCTTGTTTTTCCTCGCCGAGGCAGATTTGGGCTTTGCCCCCTTTCTTTGCAGTTTTCCCCCTTTCCTGCCTCTCCGGGTTTGAAAATGGAGGCCGACGACGCCGACAGCCCGCCCCGGCGCGCCTCGAGTTGCCGACTCCGCCGAGCCCTGGGCCGCTGCTGCCGGCGCTGAGGGGCCGCCCCGTCCGCGCACCCGGAGGGCCCCGGCGGCACCGCCTTCGGAGTATTGTTTCCTTCGTCCTTGTTTTTGGAGGGGGAGCGAAGACTGAGTTTGAGACTTGTTTCCTTTCCTTTCTTTTTTTTTCTTTTTCTTTTCTTTTTTTTTTTTTTTTTTTTTAGAAAGGGGAATTTCGTCCCAAATAAAAGGAATGAAGTCTGGCTCTGGAGAAGGGTCCCCGACCTCGCTGTGGGGGCTCCTGTTTCTCTCCGCCGCGCTCTCGCTCTGGCCGACGAGTGGAGAAAGTGAGTATGTGCCCGCCGCCCGCGGCCACTGCGGGAACTTTTCCTTCGAGGGGCTGCGCCCTGTTTGCGAAACCCGAGTTGCCACCGTCGCAGCTGTCGGGCCCCCGGGCTCGGGAGCGGCGGGGCGGGGCGCGGGGTGGCTCTGCCGGGAGGGAGGCTGCGGCGGACCTGGGATCCGGGCTCGTTCGTCTGGAGCCCAGCGGGCCCTGGCTCCGCACATCCCCCGTGCTGGAAGGGCCTGAGGGGCTTTCTCTCTAGTCGTGCCGACAGTCCTGTCCCCCGGCTAGGCTCGAGGACTCGGTAGGGAAGTTGGTGCCGGGGCGGGCACCAAGGGTTCCCAGGCCCCGCGACCCGCACCTCGCCCCTCCGGAGCGCACGAGCCTCTCCGCACATAGCGCTGATCCCATGCGGCGCGAAGGCAGCGGGGACTGCACCCTGGGCCGCACCGCGTCTCCGCTGCTGGGGCTGATCCGGCAGTGGGGAGCAGGCATCCGCCCGGCCCGCGGGGTGCGAGTTGCCCTTGAGGGGGGAGGTGCCCTGCGGAGAGGCCCCGAAGCCCCAGGACACGTCTCCAAGCGCCTGGCGCTGCCTCCCGTCGCCCAACATGCATTTCCCCTCGGGCTCCTAGGGTTCCTGGCCTTGCCCGTTACTTTGGCCCGCTCCTCGTTGGGTTACCTGCCCCTGGCGTCCCGGGGCTGGGCGGTGGGGTGAGGGGAAGCGCTCTCTGGGCAGCTCCCCGGGGAGTGCGAGGCCGGGAGTCTTCCTCAGCTTGTCTTTTACGGGGAGCGCCACTGGGCCCCCAGTTCAGAGGGCTCTGGGATGGCCTCTCAGTTTCTCCCGGGCAGGGGCATGGAGGGGTGCTAGGGCCGCATCCGAATGTGCGTTGGTGGGTGTGTGGTCGGAGCCGACGTGCATTCCGACACACGTGCTCGCAGCGCGGGGTGTAGTCGCCGCCTCACGGGGACACCGAGACGCCCGTCCCTGGCGAGAGGTGTCCTACGCTGTGGGTTTCAGGAGCGCCAGGGTCTGCGGCGGTGGGGGAAGGGTGTTGTGTTTTGCGAGCGCGGAGCCCTGGCCTTGGTTTTGTTGTGGCCGGCGTCGTGTCGCCCTCCCTTCTGCCGCCGCGCACTTCCTTTGTACGCAGTTAATAAGCAGTATCGTTCCATACTCGCTATGTTTTGCAACCTGATAGCTTTTGTTTTGGTGGTGTCGGGTAGGGGTAGGTAGGGAAGCGCGGGGATGCAGGGAGTGGGAACTCCCCCCAGTGTGTACAGCCACAGGAGGTGGGGGGTTTATTCTCAAAAAATTGAAAGTGTGGCTTACTGGTACATTCAAGATAGTGGGGTAATTTGAACACGATTAAAAGTTTAAATGTCGCAGAACTGGGATCGGGAACGGTGAGGGCGTGTTGGTGAGTAATGGTAGCCGAGGGTATGCAGGTGGTGCCGATTAACTTCGAAAAAAATCACGACTGAGCCTTCAAGAGTGAGGGGGAGAAGTAGGAGGCAGCGGAGGTTGTCTGGCCCCATCACTGGGGCAATTCAGAAAGGCTGTTTCTATAAACAAATCCTTAAACGTCTCTTAAGAAATGAGTGCGCGACAGAACGAGAGCAGATCGTGGTTCGCGTGTTTACTGCCGAGTGGGACGCGGACTGGGGCCGGACCTTGCACAGATCTGGGCTCTCATGCTCTTTGTTTTCTAAACTTTAAGCGGACTCGATTGGGCGAAAGCCTTCCGGCTCCCTTTACTAAGTCGTTTAGGTGGTGTTTGAGGGGGACAAAGGAGGGTTTTTTATCTTTAAATGATAAGTACGGTTTAGAAGACACGGGAGAAATAATCCGTTTTATTATGGTGTGCAGTTAAACTGTAGAGCTTCTCTAGTTTTGTGTTTTTAATGTTCTGAAATTCAAAATAGCAGGGATGGCCTTCTCCGACGCAGGAGTCGGGCATTTTAAAATAGGCTGTTTTTCTTTTGGAGTGTTTTTCTTGAAGGATATTCTTTGTGCGAGACGACGGTTTTTGAGAACACAGACAGGAGGGGAGGGGGTGTTTTAATGTATGTTTTTACTCCATGATGCCAAAACTTCCCCCAAGGATCCCTTTACAAGTGGTTAGTTCCTTGAAACCTCATGGGTGGTCAGAAGACACCCCAAATCTCGATTATGGTTTGTTGAAGTCTTGACTGACTCAGTACCTGCCCCTCCCTCCATCTCTGAAATGTGGAGGATTAAAAGCTATGCCTGTGAACGGGCGTTCAGTTTTTAGCCGGGAAGGTGCTAGACCACTTAACTCTGATAGAAATAAGGTGCTGAGCCGTGTCAGGGAGGGCATTCTTTCGGCTGTTGTCTGGTATAGAAATAAAGGCAGGGTGTTGTTGGTTCAGTTGCAGGTATTTTGCTGGCGTAGTGAAACATTAGAGTTTTCTCTTTTAGTGTGATGGCAGTAGAAAGAAAACTGTTTATCTTAGAAAACTTAGTTTCTGAAGCAAAGGCAGTCATATGGATGTGTTTGTTTTGTATCACCATAATGTGAACCAGAGCATCTAAATGAAGGAGGTTCGGAGGTTCTGAGTGATAGCCAGATAATCTGATGGCTATTTTCTTTCTAAAAAGTCAGCATGCACTTTAAATTTACTGTACCCATCTCCTTAAAAGGATTCAGTCATCTTTCTACCCCAGGCATCCTATTGTCAGAGAAATGTAGGTATGTGAAATGTTGGTGTTTAAAGAAGTTAGTGTTTATTACCAGATGGAGAACCCAGAAAAAGAACGTTTGAAAGAACCTAAACAGCAAATTATAGTTTAGATTCTCTAGAAAGACATAGCGAGTAAATGGTATTTTGTGGAAGGGTGGGGTTTGTGTCAGGATTTAGAATTTAAAAGGTCATATGTTTGATTTGTCGAAAAGATTAGAAAAGTCCAACTCTAAGAAATATGTTAAGGTTGAATAGATGAAGCTTAAAAATATCACAAAAAAGTGAAAGAAGTCAGTCACAAAAGACCACATATTATATGATCCGGTTTATGTGAAATGTCCAGAATAAGCAAATCCATAGAGGCAGAAAGGAGATGAGTGGTTGCCAGGGGCTGGGGGTCGATGGAATGGGGAGTGACTGCTGCTAGTGGGCACAGGGTTTCTTTTTGGGGTGATGAAAATTGTTCTAAAATTAGTTTGTGGTGATGGCTGCATAGCTCTGAATATACTTAAAACCATTGGATTATATATATACTTTAAATCGGGGACTTTAATGGTATGTGAATTACATCTCAATAAACCCGTTTTGGTTTTTTTAGAGAAATGTGCTCAGGTTGAAAATAACTTGTTATGCTACCTTAAATTACATTAAAGTTACTACATATATTTGGCAGGCTGATGTCTCTCTCTCTCTCATTTATGAGTTTTTCAGATCCGTGAGTTGCAGCAATACAACAAACTGATAATTGAAGCTTAGCAACTGGGATTCAATCCCCTAGTAGAAATGGGCAAGCAAGAAAAAAAGAATCTTGGTTCTATGTAGCTTCAGTTAGGGATTGAGGAGCTGGATTGAAAAAACACAAATACTGGTGGAAGGCAGATTTTTGACAATAGAAACCTCAGCCGAATCTGAAATGATGGTTTTTTCCAAGATAGAGCTTAGTCTGAATGGCTGTTTGTATTTCCAGTTTTATTATGTTTTCCAACAAAGAAATGCTGTTTTAAGATGTTTTAAACGCTCATTTTTTGATATGCCATATTGACCACAAGTGGTTGTAAGGACTGAGGATGAACAGTTCATTTTAATGCAGTATTGTTGTTTTCTTTTCTTTGTAGTTTTATTTTATTTCTTACATAGTTCCAGGGTCTGAGCAGGAGAAAGAAATTTTAGGATGCAGTAGTTTTAAGATACAGTGTTTCAGATATACAGTGATTTTTATAAAATTAAAATTCCTTACAGAACAAAAGATTTTAAAATGTGGCAAAGGCATTTTTGTTTTGAAACTGTGTGCATTTATCCAAATTTACCCTGGCCTTTCAATAGAAAAAGACCTAGAGAATAATTGTTGTTTACATTTGCTTTTCATCTTTGTCTAAGGCTTAGTTTACTAATAAAAATGTTTCCTGCCCTTCCTATTGTTGCAAGATCAGGACAGTAATGAAAATCAACTGTATCATTTTCACTTGTTGCCTTAGAGTTTTTGCCAAGAGGAACCCTCAAGGGACGGTGGTTTCCTTTTAAATCTGGTTTCATTTGTTTCGTAAGAATGTGCTGTAAGAAGCAACTGAATCCAGCCAGCACTTATTGTGCACCTACTGTATGAAAGCTGACCTTGTGCTACTCAGTGCATGAGCCTGCAAAGTCTTGCATGAAACCAACTTTCTTGAAATTCAGATTTTTTTTTTTCAGATTCAGTATAGGATGCAGTTTTCAAGTAGACGGTAGGCAGCATTTTGAAGGTTCTTTTAAAAATATTTCTGTAGACTTAAGACTCTAGTGTTGTTCATCCAGAAGCCTCTACCGTACCGTTTTTGCCTCATTGGTGCTTTCCATTATATGGGGATGCCACTGTAGACCATGACATATAGGTGATGTTAACCCATCTTGACTGGCAGCACTGCCTTTTTTATAACATTGGATATGGCAATGTGATTTAAAAAGTGCAGTATTGTAGTTGCCTTTTTCCAAAAATTAGGAGTCACAGGTGTGTACATGAATGTTGCATGGCATGTTTTGAGTTGTAAGAAAGATGGGACTTATGTCTGAAGTTTTCTGGATTACATATTGCTTAGCTAGCTTTCTAGAAATCGTCGGCATTCATCATTTCAGGGCATTTTATAATTTATAAATAACTTGGTGTTTTTAAAAGCGTGAGGGAGTAAGAATGAGGAGACAAGTCCTGAAAGCTTTTGTTTTTTAGTTGTAAAGCATACAAGATATATTTCTTTCTAGGTTGTGATTTTCTCCAATTTGTTTTCAAAACTCATTTAAAAATCAAACCTAGTTCATGGAAGAGGTATTTGCGCCTGTGGGCGAACTTGCTTTGAACTGCTTTTCTTAGCCAACTTATGACAGGTGCTGAGCCCAGGAGATGAGCTCTTCTCAATTGTACTAAATATATAATAGTTGCACACATGCTAGGGATATAGTTTCTTGATTTCAGTCTCTGAGATGTTCTGAAGGAAAATTCTGAACACTTTAAAGACAACAAAGTTCCTAATGAATGATGCACTCTGATCCCTCCTGGAAAATGGTGTTTGGCATCAGCTTAGCAAGAGGAAGTTTTCCAGTTGTTTGTAAAGATGTGATGTGGCTTTAAGTGGGGAAGGGGGAGGGCAGCAGTCCCAGTGTTTGTGGACACTGAGACCTGTTGACATTTGGGAAGCATAACTGAGTTCCACTATTTGAAAAGATTAAAACTTTGATATATGTACACATCCCCTCATGCCTGCACCCCCATCCCCGAGGGTCTGGAAAAGAATTGATTTGTTCTGAGGAAGGAACATATATTTGGTATATAAAATGGTTAGTAAACAAAGGATCTTTAAAACAAGTTAGACTGTTATCTCAAGAGAAGCATACTTCCTTGGCATAATGTTTTCTTTTGTTAAATTGCTTTAGTTTTATTTGACTCAAAGTATAATAAACAATACGTTTGATTTTGAGACTTTTGGATTTTTGAAGACTGTTTTTAAATGGTCAGTTTTACTCATTTGAAAGTCCCAGATAACATTTTTGAAGATTTCTTTCCCTTTTTTCACTGATGCCAGCTTTACTTATGTTTTATTAAATTAATTTTGAAATCTTAAGGAAACATTGATATTTCCTTACTTGAACTGAGAAATAGTTGTTTTCCCCCCCACTTTTCTTCATCAGTAAATATATGTTGAGTACTTACTGGATGCAGTTCTTTAGGTTTAGAAATTATTTGGTACTATAAAATGTCTTACCATAGTTTTTAAAGATATCAGTCAAACCATAGATGTTACTGCCATGTTATTAAAACAACAACAACAACAACAATAACAGAACTAGTAAGCAAGCTTAAAATTTTTATTTTTCCTGCCCTGGACTATGTATACACACACACACATACACACACACACATATATATATGTGTGTATATATATATATATTTTTTTTTGAGACAGGGTCTCACTCTGGTCACCTAGGCTGGAATGCAGTGGTGTGATCACGCTTGCTGCAGCCTTGACCTCCCAGGCTCAAGTGATCCTCCCAAGTAGCTGGGACTACAGGCACACACCACCATGCCTGGCTAATTTTTTGTATTTTTAGTACAGACAAAGTTTTGCTATGTTGCTCAGGTTGTACTGAAGTGACCCAGCCACCTCGGCCTCCCGGAGGACTGGGATCACAGGTGCGAGCCACCGCACTCGGCCTACAAGAATTTTTAAACTCATAGATTGCTCTTCTGATTTCACTGGACCACAACAGAAAGTAGTTTCTTTTATGATGAGGGATGAACACCTACGATTGCAAGGTAAGTTGTTGGGCCTTGTGTCCATGGAGCTCACTTGATGGCTGGTGGTCTTGAAGCACTCACATTCTTTGGAGTAGTGGGGTGGCTGGCTAGCCACATGGGGAAGATGTGCACACCTGTAGATGGGGCCATCACACACTGCAGCGATAGCTGGGCCTACCTTATTGCTCACCTGGCTGGGCACAGCGGCTTACACCTGTAACCCCAGCACTTTGGGAGGCCAAGGTGGGCAGATCACTTGAGGTCAGGAGTTCAAGACCAGCCTGGCCAACATAGTGAAACCCACTTTCTACTAAAAATACCAAAATCAGCCTGGCGTGGTGGCCCGTGCCTATAATCCCAGCCACTTGGGAGCCTGAGGCAGGAGAATTGCTGAAACCCGGGAGGCAGAGGTTGCAGTGAGCTGAGATCATGCCACTGTACTCCAGTCTGAGTGACAGAGCAAGACTCCATCACACACAAAAGATACATGTATAAAAATAAAAGTAAATGAATTGCTCACCTGATAATAGTCTGGAAAACATCTTTTTTTTCCCCCCCATATTTTTAAAGACTTTAGAAAGTAGTCTTGCTAATCCGGAAAGTTCTTGTGGGCAGGAGTTTGAAACTTTTGAAACTTTGTTTTGTCTCACTCCGCACTCTTAGCCCCCTTAATACCACAGGTCTCTACTTCAGTAAGAGTTACATAATACAAATGCCATTTGTTCAAAATTGTGTATCTCCATCCATCCATCCATCCATTGTCCAAATTCTGAGAGTTTGAAATACATCGTTGTTGCTGTTTTGTATCCTTGTGTTCAGCAATTTTTTTTTTTTTTTTTTTTTTAACATGGCACTAGCTTTCTCAAACTGGCTTTGGAATTATTTGTCAGTTTAAAAATCAATACCACTTTAAAAATTACTCTTGACCTGGGAGAACAAATATATTTTGATAGTTGTTAGAGCATAAATATTTTATAGAGCATAACTTGAAAAATTTCCTGATATGTTTTGAATGCTTACTTTCAGTTTGTCCTCTGCTTTAAAAAATGTAGTCGTGATTAGTCTCTGTAAAGTTGGTTATTGGGAATGCTTGATTATGTAAATGAGACATCACCAATTTAAGTCAGCCAAAGTTTAGTCAATAGAACCTTAAAGAACAGAAGCCTGATGGCAATTAAGGAGAGATGAATTTATTTATAAAAGTTTTTCCCAAATTCAAAGTGCCTTAGTGACCTTTGATAACTTCCTGGAAAAAGTAGGAAGCGTGGAGAGAAATTCCAGGTAGGAGCCCATGATCCAATTGACTGCATCAGCTTAAAAAGTGTTTTCTAAGTCATTAGCTATTCTGTCTAGATTATAAAATCCTCCTCAGTTGTGTCCACATTTATCTGTGTTGTCCTGTATTTATTTTCTTTACCTCATTTCCCTGAGTCTCATTGTAGTGGGATAATACACAAGCTTACAGACTCAGGACTTTAAAGAGAAGCACAGATTGCCACAAAAACAAATGATCGCAGAGACCAGTAGCAGCAGAGGGAGATCTGCTGTTAGGCTTCCCTTAGTTCTGTTGTCTGATTTCTGTGGGTAATGAGTTCACTGCATATGTTAGGTCATAACATGATATCGTGTAGTCCGTAGGAACTTTTGTTATGATAGCCTTTCTTGGTCAGGTGATATAATTGGGATTTTCTTTCTCCCATGCACCTCAGTAAAATTTTCAGCAATAGAGATTGGCTCAGGATGGAATTTGTGGTTCAATTTCAGTTCTGTAGCCTGTCCTTTTCTGGGGAGACTCGTTAATTAAATGTTTCCTTTCAATCTCACTGAGTCACTTGAAATCGCTCGGATTCACCCATATTCCTGGCTCCAGCCTGGTCCAGTGCAGACCTGCATTGACTCTGACTACATGCTGAGTTGGCCTCTGAACCAGTTCCTGTACCATCCCCTTGGTTTGATGGACTTGCCAGCTCCAAATAGAATGTGCCTCTTGTGGTCCTAGAATCAAGTCCAAGGTCCTTAGAATCAAGTGATGAAACAAGTCCTTAGTAATCCTTTGCTATAGGGATCCACTGTTAGTTGCCAGTACTCCCCAGCATCTGTGCATTAGCTTGATGGAAAGTAAGCCATGCTATGCTGGTCTCCAAGTTTTTGCTTCTGCTGTTTCCATAGCTGAGAATGTTTTTTCTCTTCACTACTCTGCTACTTCTTCCACCCTCAATACTGAATAGCAGAAAGTGCCACTTAAGAGCACAGGAAGGCCACCATAGCTTTAATTTCTCCTTAGCTGCCAATTAGTTCTTTTGTCCTAAAGTTACTAACTTTTCTGAGTCTTGATAGAAATGTGGAGACTTACAAATATTTGGGGGAGACATTTCTCCTTTTCTCACTAAACAACAGAATGAAAACATTTTCTAACATGTTTAGAAAACCAAAGTCACAAGAAAAATTGTGAGGAAATAGGATAGGTTTTTAAAATTGAAATAATTTCCAAGTTTCAGGTGGATCTGTAAAATAGGGACAAGATCATAACTTTCAAAAGGCAGAATACTAGGTCAGGTGATTCCTTTCCCCCATATACCTTTTCTGTGATTCGAATAGATCAGAGATCCATCTTTACATTTCCAAATCAAATTCCTTCTCCTTCTTGAAGGTTTTTGGGATCTCCCTAACTTATATATCTACTTCCCCATTACTCCTTCTGAGTTCATAACCCACAGTTTTGTTGGTTGACAGTGATTTGTTTTGTCTTGTTCCTTGCTTGTAATTTTATTAGGACCGTGGAGCCAAAGTGACTGGTTTGAATCTGAGCTCTCCAGTAGCTAAGCTCACAGGCAAATAATTTAATCTTCTTGTGCCTCAGTTTCCTCATCTGTGAAATTATAATTTTAATATAACCTACTTTAACATTCATAAAAATCAAACAAATTCATACATGTGTCAAGTGCCTAGAACAGAACCTGGCACCTGGTATTAAGCCCTCAGACTTCAGCTGCTAATGCTCTTAGGGATGTGACATCCTTGAACAGAGATGTTCTTTGGATAGAAATATAAGGCTGACTTGATGTTTGGTTGCCCTTGCCATTTAAATATGGTATAGAACCTGGCACATAGGTGCTCAATAAATGTATAATAATACTTTATTTTGGTAAGGTGCTTATTAACAAGATGGCATGCTACTTATTAAGCAGTTGTGATTTTTTTTTTATAGCAAACGGTAGTCACCCCCTGCAGTTTGCCTTCCATTTCAAAGATCTGTTTATTACATGTTCCCCCTTAATCTTTTCATTTGTCAATTTCTGCTCACACCTGAGAGGTGTCCAGTGTGCACTTTGCCCATCTCACCAATGCTTAGGCTCCATCTAGTGGCCAGAACGGAAATTCAGCCTATTCGGTGACTGAATTAACAGTGCCCCGAGGAGGAAGATAGTGATCCCAACCCACTCTCTGGCTTGCTTCCTAGGGACTGATTGCAAGAAAATGTGGATACTACAGGCTTCTGAAGAAATCACTGGGCTACAGTTTTGGATTAAGGTTACTCTACTGTGTCAGTGCGAGCTATGCTGAGAGAATTAGGGTCTTCTTAAACGATGCAGTACTGCACAGAGCTGTTATATTTAGTGTTTCTTTTACAGTTAGAGTTTTAAGATACTTTTACAGGACTTTAATAAATTTAATAAATTTAAAGCTCCAAAATATTTATTTTGAGATTAGAGATTTAAAAAACACTGCTGATTTCATTTGGAAAAATACAGCAAGATTGCCCTTCCATCGCTCTATTTAAATAGGTAGTAACACTTTCATTATCATTCTCTTATCTCTCCCCTTTGGCTATTCGATGTGGTTAAGATGCTCGCCAGCCAGAAATACTGACAGAAAATAAGAATAAAAACATCCAGGATTAGTGTTAGGTCCCACATGGTCTGTGTTTCATTAGCTAATTTTATGTATTTTCTTTCATGTTTTATTGATATTTTCAGAATCTTTCTTGTTGAGATTACTCAAAATATATAGCGGGTTATTTAGTTATACATGTCAAAATCCTTAAACTTGTTTCCCCATAATTGCCTTTTATTATTTTTAATTTGGAATTCTTTGGCTATCAGAGAGAACTTCAGCCTCTCTTCCTCCCAGACATTTTGAACAACTCAGGTTATACTCATTCTTGTCTCTTTGTCTTGGCAGGTGGAAGCCCCTCTGCTTGGAATAGCAAACAATACTACCAGCTTGCCCTCTGGGAAGCTCCTTTAAGAGTTAGCTGTAATTTCACCCTCTCTCTGGCCTTCATTCTGCATGCAGAATGATTGCACTGACTTGGTCTCTTGCTATACCTCCTATTTGGGCATCTCCCCCAAATGGTACCTTGGTTATCTTTGAATTCCCAGGAGGTGGCCCAGTGCCTGGCGCGTAGGAGGAGCTGAAGAAACTGAAGACTTCTTAAAGGGATACTCCCCATTCACTTTGAAGCGCTTTTTTGTACACATTTATTTTCATCTAATCATTGCACCTCTGCCAGCTGAAACATTTTATCACACCAGTTACTGCTGCATGGAACTTGAAGTAATAAAATTATCTTTAAAATCATTGTTTCATTAGGTTTTTTGTACATTGAGGTGAATTAAAAAATTAGAACTCCTGGAACAGTCATTTGTGAGTCTGGCCTTGTGTCCAGATCACCTCATCCCTGTGGATGGAGACTTTGTTCCATAAGTTCCCTATAGATAAGATGTAATGAATAATTCATTGGCACCAATTTATGTCTGTAATGTGCTTTTAAACCTTCGTGGAGCTGGGTACCTGAGGAGGAAGCATCTGCAGGCTGGACTCGGCTGCCTGGTGGTCTCCGGAGTGGCCTGATGCAGAGGGCCAGGGTGGCATCTCAGTCGGGTGGGTGCTTGCACACCTGCTGACCTTGAGTGACAGGGTGGACCTAGGTCATTTCACAGGCCCTTCCAGCCTTCAGATCTCAAAACACTAGGCAGAGAGAGAGAGAGAGATTTTAGGGAGATGTGGTTGGAACTAGCAGAATTACCATGTATGGAAGTTGGCTTCTATTTCTTGCATTGTTTTCTTGGTGAGGCCAGTAAACTTTTGCATTAACTCCTGGGAGGGACAGTAGCAAGGTCCTAAAGATCTCTTTATCACTTAAGCATCCTTCCCAACCCTGCCGGTTTTGGTTGCTGGTGAGGGCCTTTGACAATCTCCTGGTGGGGCCCTTGGAGACGATTTGAGACAGGCCAGCTCCCTACCTCTGGACAAAAGAAAGTTTACTTGTCTAGGTTGATGTAAAGAGGACTCCTGAACTTAATGAACACCTTAGAAATTATCGTTAAAGTCTCCTCTCCCGAGGAGCAGGGTGGGATATTTCTTGCAGAAAATGTAAACATAATCATTTGAAGCTGGAATGTTAATTTTCAAAAGCAGCTTGTAAAAAAACATCTTGTGAAATTCCCATGTGAATGCTGAACCGGGTGGATGTGAACTTACCTAGACAGCCTGGCCTGCCTTTGCTCTGCTCTTCTCTGTGGGGTTCGCACATGTGCAGGGCTTCCTTTGAAGCCTTGTCCTCTCAAACAATTCACTGTCTCCTTCTCTCTCGTGCATGGAGGCATATTGGAAAGGGAGCTCCAGGCCTCAGTGTCTCTGCCTGTGATTGGAATAACACTGCTCTAGCAGGGATGCCATGAGAATTAGCAATAGATAATGTATCCAATCTGCTCAGCAAAACTGGCAAATAGAAAGCATCCAATAAATGGATGCTTTTTTCTTTTTTTCTCTTCCTCATGGTGGGTGGCCCTAGTGGGCTCTCTCTGGGGCTTCCAGTCCTCCTTTCCTACAACACCAGGGCATTGCTGCCATTGCTGCCAGTTGAAGAGGGCCGGTTTTTTTTTTTTTTTTTTTTTTTTTTTTTTTAAGACAGGGTCTTGCTCTGTTGCCCAGGCTGGAGTGCAGTGGTACAATCTCCGCTCACTGCAACCTCTGCTGTATTGCAACCTCTTCCTCCCAGGTTCAAACAATTCTTGTGGATCAGCTTCCTAAGAAGCTGGGATTACAGACGTGTGCCACCACGCCTGGCTAATTTTTGTGTGTCTGTGTGTGTGTGTGTTTTTTTTTTTTTTTTTTTTTTAAGTAGAGACAGGGTTCCGGCATGTTGGTCGGGCTGGTCTCAAACTCCTGGCCTCAAGCAATCCACCTACCTCGGCCTCCCATAGTGCTGGGATTACAGGTGTGAGCCACTGTGCCTGGCCAAGGAGGGTCTTTTTTTGCACATCTACAGTGAAAGGTTTGAGCCCAGAAATCTGAGTCTCAGGTCATTGAAACCACTAAGTAACCGCCTTGCTTCTCTGTGCCTGAAGAGAAGGGGTTTTTAGATTAACCAGGCTGACTGGTTCAAGGTCATGTCCCTACCTGTGGAGGGGGAGTGGGAGTGGAAGGTGAGTGGTGACAAAGAGTATGGAACCCTGTTTCTGATATGTAGATTGAGGGCCTCCAGTGGTTTTCTGCTCCATGGAAAGCATGTGAACGAATATGATATATATTTGTTTCTCCTCAAGGAGCTTGCTGTCTAGTTGGGACAACTCAACTACTGGTGGAGAGTAACAGACGCTATCAGTTTAGTGCTAAGTTATGGGATGCTGAGTGGACAGAAGTGTGTGGGCTGCAGGCAGTGGGGTCACAGAGCTGCAGAATGGCTTGAGAAGCTTTAAGGAGGATGTCTTGACTTCAGTGTGCCCTAAATATTTGACTCTGGAGATCCAAGGAGGCAGCTCCCCAGGAGAGGAAGGGACCATGTGTGGTGTGGGTGGCAGTGTGCACTGATGGAGTGGAGAGGGTGTCAGAATCCATTGTGTGCTGGGAAGGAATTGACTGCTGGCTAGAGAATGGGGAGCTTTGAAACCTTTGCACCATTGCAGTGGACCTGCTGAGAAGGGTGTTCTGGGGAGGCTGCTCTGGCCTCTCGATGGAGTCAGGATTAGGGGACAGATAGACACCCTAGTGTGAGCCAGTGATGGTATAGATGAGGGAGGCAGTGAGGACAGGCTCAGGGAGGGACGTGTTGTCTCTAGACCTGAGACCAGGGAAGCAGGAACGGGCTGGACAGGTTGGCCCAGCTGAGGGAGGTGACTGGTGAGACAGGGGTCCTCAGTGTGAGGGGCTGGGTTGCCAGAGAAGCTGTGGGCTGGGGTGATTTCTCCAGAGAGAGGTCCCAGTGGATGGAGAGGCAGGACCTGCAAAACAGGTTGGCTGCAGGACTGGTGGCAGTAGCACAGAGCAGCTCCCAAGGAGACACCTGGCACTTTTAAGGCATGGAATGGAGAGAGCTAGGGGAGCAAACCTGCAGTGAGGTAATTCACATAGCAAAGTTCTCCGGAAACTGCAGTGTTCAACTTTTTAAAAAAAATAGCTGAATGTTAGAAAAGTGGAAGAATTCTCACCTTTATTAGGGGCATCATGGGTACCTGGTAGCATCAAGGGCCAGGGTTAAAACCCGTGGAGTAATACGCCCTCCTAATGTGTTCCTCTCCTCTAAAAATGAAGGTGAAACCGTTTCAGGTGAGCGCTCTTGTTGTTCATTTGCTGGGGCACTGCTTTCTGGCTTTTAGAGGAGTCCAGGCTGGAGACTGACCCCTGCCTTTTTCTGAGTTGGGCCGACTGGGCCCAAGGCTGGTTCTGGGTCGGGCCAGGCTGATGCAGTGGCCTTGGATTTCCTGAGGCTGGGAGAGGGATGTGGCCTCTGCTACCCTGCAAGAGCTGGCCAACGTGGCAGGGCTCTTTCCAGTCCTTACCATGCAAGTGGAGAGGAACAATTTGTTTAAAGAGGGGTGCCAGCTTCGCATCCAGGCCTGGACTTTGCTACTGATGCTTTTGAACTTGTATTGATTTATGTTTGTAAACTGACTAGACACATTGTGGTTCTTGATGAGAAGCAATTGCCCATCCTTAGTCCACTATTAGTGCCACTCGCTGGGTGCTGCCTGTTCTGCCACTGTGTTTGTTTTCACTTGACAAATAACATTAAAAAACACAATAATGCAAGAGACTTCCTGGGAGGGTGATATCATTTGGCCTGTGGGCTTTGTAATACTTTCCAGCTATTAGGAGAGTGAAGTCTGAATTTTCAATTGTGTTCACCTGTTGGAGCAAGTAGCGTTTAAGTGTTTCAGACAGTCTCTGCTTTTCCCAACTAGCAAGCAGGCCTTCTACCTTTTCTCCCAATCTTGTTTGATGGCACCATTCCCTTCTGAGATTAGGATTAGAGTCCAGAGCCAGATAATTAGAAGTCTACTGATGGGTTGTACCGGGGGCACATTATTTACCCTCTCTGCTCTCCTTTCCTTATCTGTAAAATGGAAGATAATCTACCCATCAGACAGGGCACAGTGGCTCACGCCTGTAATTCTAGAACTTTGGGAGGCCAAGGGGGGCGGATCACCTGAAGTCAGGTGTTCGAGACTAGCCTGGCCAACATGGTAAAACCTTGTCTCTACTAAAAATATAAAAATTAGCCCGGCATAGTGGCATGTGCCTGTAATCCCAGCTACTCGGGAGGCTGAGGGAGGAGAATTGCTTGAACCTGGGAGGCGGAGGTTGGAGGTTGCAGTGAGCCGAGATCGCGCCACTGCACTCCAGCCTGGGCAACAACAAAAAAAAAGGTGTCACCCGTCTTGGCGGATCGTTACCGGTACTTCATGAGCGGAATACATGCACATTTCTTAGAACCTAGGGCTTATCATAAACACTAAGAGTTAAGTGATACTGTTGCTAAGGATAGAGGAAATACACATTAGAAGTTACTTACTTTCTTTAAAAAAAAAAAAAAAAGTATCCTTTGGGTGCGTATTGATTCTGATGTTTTGCTCCTAGCTACATTTGCCGTTTTTTTTTGACTGCAGAATTAGGAACCCAGCTTCATTTTATGTAAAGAGAGTTTGACAAGCACTCCGTTGGGGATAGCAACACAGCTCCCTCCTTTTCTGTCCCTGTCTCCCTCCTGACTCTGCATCTGCCTCAGGGGTGAAGCATCTTCCTCCAGGAAATGGGTCATTTGGATTCCAAGGCCCTTTTGAGAAGGCCACCAGGTCAGGGATCACGGTTGTGGATCATTCACGGATCAGTGTGAACTGTGGATGTCCCTTGGTCCTTCAGTCTCTTCCTTCTTCAAGGAGAGGTAGGTAATTGGGGGTCATGTGGCCTTCTGGGGAAGAGCCTGGTCACGAGCATGAGGGATGTGAGTGGGACTTTGTTTCCAGCCAAAATGTAGGGCACAGGATCTGAAAAACACTTAGATTAAGTATCTGCAAAACAAGTTAGGGTATTTTAAATTGAAGGTGGAGAAACCCGAGAACCTGTGCCCTTTGTACATTGATGGCTGCTTGCAAGGATGAGTGTCCCCAACTGGAGCAGGCCCCCCAGCTGCCAGAGCAGGAGAAGGCTTCAGTCAGGTGAAAGCCAGCTGCAGTATGTTGCCTGATGCAGGATGGTGAGAGAAGGAGCTGCTCTCTTGCTCTGCTCCCTGGATTGCACAGGGTCTTCCTAAGACCAGAATTCAAGGTTAGTCCTGTTTAGGCAACTTGGTAGATGGGCTTGAATGGTCTTGCTAAGAGAATGTTGCCTATGGTGGTATTTGCAAGGAAAATAAAGTGTTTTGAGCCCAGACTAACCAGTTTAACAATGCTAGTAAGTAAAGATACTGTTTGCTTTTTGTGATGAGAGGTCTCTTAGGAGGAGGAGGAGTTATTATTTTGATTTAAAACTTATTCCTTGAGGCGAATAGGCACATGAAAAGATGCTGAAAGTCACCAGCCATCGGTGAAATGCAAGTCAAACCCACAATTGGTACTTCATACTCATTAGTATGGCTATTACCAAAGACAGCAGATGATAACAAGCATAGGCCAGGATGTGGAGACTTTGGAACCCTTGTGCCTTACGGGTGAGACTGTGAAATGGCACAGCCACTGTGAAAGATGATATGGTGCTTCCTCAATAAATTCATCATAGAATTGCCATATAATCCAACAGTTCCACTTTGGGGTATATGCCCAAAAGAAGTGAAAGCAGGGGCTCGAACAGATATTTGTAGACTCATGTTCATGGCAGCAAATAGTTCAAAATAGCCAAAAAGTGAAAGCAACTCTAGGGTCCATCCATAGATGGATGGATAAACAACATGTGGTATATCCATACAATGGAATATAATTCAGCCTTAAAAAGGAAGGAAATTCTATGATGTGCTAGTGTCTTTGAACCTTCATTGAAGATACTATGTGAAGTGAAAGAAGCCAGTCACGAAAGGACAAATACTGCATGATTCTTTCCCTTACATGAGGTATGTAGAGTAGTCACATTCATAGAGATAGAAAGTAGAATGGCGAGGGGCAGTGAATAGAGGCTCAGGGGAGGAAGCAATGAGGAATTGATGTTTAATGGGTACGGAGTTTCGGTTTGGAAACATGTAAAAGTTCTAGAGATGGATGGTTATGGTGGTTGAGCAACCTTGTGAATCAATGTCAGTGAACTGTACACTTAACAAGGGTTAAAATGTTAAGTTCTTTGTTGTGTATATTTTACCACAATTTTAAAAAGCTTATTTCTCAATTGTTTATGCGAGTATATGCTTGGAATAGTGGGGGAGACAAATTCAAGGAGACCAGTCCTTGTCCTTGGCAGTCCTAGGTACCATGGGATCCCTGCGGGGGAACTGTGAGGTCAGGAAAGACCTTGAAAAAAAAGTGCAGGTTTGAGCTGAGTCACGAGGAATGGGTCTGTTTTCCATAACAAGAGATAGTATTGCAGATCATATTTTTCTTTCAAGGAAAGCAAGTCAGGAGTCAAACTCTAATGCCACCGTAGTCACAAAATGAAATTTATTACTGATCAGCCATGTGACGTGTAATTCCTTTTTCATTTTCTTTTCCAGAAGAGAGAATTATTTAGATGTTTGGTTTCCTCACTGATTATGATTATACTGGAAGTTTTTCATTTGTTTTGACAACTCAATTTTTTTTAGTGTAAATGGACTCCCTCATTACAGAGCGGGGAGCCCTTGAAAGAAAGGGATTGACCTCTGCAGACAAGAATCTGAGTGTCCCAAAAGTAGAAGAGGGCTAGAGGCTTCGCCTTACAGGTGAGGAAGCTTGGAGGGATGCGCAGCTTGAGATCCTGGCACGCATGCTGCGTGTCGAAGGCCAGGTCTGCCTGTCGGCCTTTCCAGCAGATACTCTCTGGGGCTGTTTTTTTCTGCTTGGTTGTCATCCTTTGGTTTAACCAGGCGCCAGGGCTCAGGCCTGGACCTGCTGGATTCCAAACAAGACTTTGAGGTGGCTGAGCTTGTCTGGCTTCCAGAGGAGCTTTCTCTGTCCCGCCTAGAGGAGTGGTTCACCTTGGTCTGGGACCAATGGGAGGAATCCTGCTGCTGGCAGCTGGTCTGTGCCTGGAAGTTGGACTTGCATTTTCTGTGTACCTCCAAAGCAAACTCGAATGACCACTTTCATCCTCCCCTTTTGCTTGTTTGTGTATGTGCTTGTTTTGCCTGGTCATCAGGCAGGAGGTGGTGTCAGATAATGAGAGGTGTGGCTCTTCCCTGAGTTGGTTCTCTTACAGGGCTGTATGGATGTCTTAGCTCAGATTGCTGTGACAAATTACTGTAGACTGAGGGCTAAAACAGCAGACTTATGTTTCTCACAGTTCTGGAGGCTGGAAGTCTGAGATCAAGGTGCCGACCAAATTTGGTTTTTGATGAGGGTCCATTTCTTGGCTTGCAGATGACAAATGTCTTGTCGTGTGTCTTCTGGTCTCCTGTTTATGTAAGGGCATTGTTGCCATGTTGGGGGCTCTACCCTTGGGACCTCATATAAACCTAATTACCTCCCTAAGGCCCCACCTTCAGATACCACTGAGGGTATTTGGGGTTGGGGCTTCAGTATATGAATTTGAGGGGACACAGTCATGTAGTTCGTAACAGTGGAGCAGTTTGCCATAGTGAAGGGATCTCAAGACCAGGATACTCTATGGAAGTTCTTGGCCAGGTCTGAGAGTTGGTTACAGATTATTAAAATTTACATGGAATCCAGTACTTGAAAGTACATGTCTTCAGCATGGCACTGAGCACATTCGCCTCCTTAACTAAATGCCTGAAATGTTTAGTGCACCTTCTGAGCACCCCATTGCTTTTCTTGAAGTGAATGCAGTTTGATAGGAACTGAATTATTGAGAAATTGTATATGACCCCATTTCTCTCATTTTAGGACAAATAAGTTGCTTATTTTAAACTCTGCAGGAGCTACATAGAGGAAGTTATATTCCAGGAGAGCTTAAATTTCACTCTTTGAAAACTCTGTTCCATGTAAGTACATTCCTTCTCTCTCCCCTCCTCAGTGAGCACACATACCCATCCGATCTGTGGAATTCAATTAAAAGCAGCTCCTTTTGACCCTCCCCAGGGTCTGTTTTGTAAAGCTGACACCAGCATCAGTGAGTTGGAAGGGTTGACACAGAAGACAGACTTACTGCTGCAGCCCACTTCAGAGCCCTCAGTGGTACTTCTTCCTCTCCCAGCAAATCCAGAAGGCTGGGAAGGTGATTGTGAATTGTTTATAAGCATTAACTGTTTACCAGTCATACTTGCTATTTTAAATCTGACCCTGCTATTATGTTGTTTTGTTTCTGTTCACAGCTGAGCTTTAAGCTGGGTAGAATTTCGTGATGAGTCACTCCCATGACTAAAATCAGTATCGATCAAGCCTTCTTGTTAATCCTGTGAGCAGTTTAGACACAGATGAGACAGGCTTAAGGTTTCCACCGACTTGGCTCCCTGTGTGTGCCGGTTGGGCTTCCTGAGGGCCTGGTTAGCCCCTTTTATCTGCTGCTCTGAAACTTGCGCAGGGGTGTTTAGCATGCACCTTGGAACCTCTGCTGCCTGAAGACAGTGTGCTTAAATGAAGAGGATACCAACCCATGTGAGGTTTTCCCTTCCCTTTTGTTCCGTGAACTCCACCCTAATTACCTGTTTGAATTTTGCATGCCAGTTATTTTCAGGGAACTAGTGACCTTTTTCTTGCCACCCTGGGATTTGAATTGAATGCCAGTGTGCCACCTTTTCTTTGGCTTTGTTAGAACATTGCCCTCAGGGTCATATGTGCTGGCTGCTATGAATTCTTACTATTTGATGGACAGAGAAAGGTGAGGGTTAGATATCTGGACAGAGCATGACAGGGCAGGATATGGAGTAGGAACATTGGGACCTTTTGCTTCCAGGCGTGGGCAGTGAGTGAAACACTGTCTTCCCATTAGGGCAATGGGTGAAACACTGACTTCCCTCAGTCCTCTGGGCAGCCTTGTCAGGTGGGTGTGGAAACTGAGGTGTGTCTGCTCCAGGCTGTGCAGTCAGCTCCATGTTCTAGCTTCCCGTGCTAAACCTGGCCCCGGAGGCCGTCTGCCTGGCAAGGAGGCTGCACAAAGCTTGGAGGGGCATTTCTGGTGCTTGGTAGATGCCAGGCCTGCCCCCAGTGCACTGATAAGAGCATGGGCTGAGAGTGCCGCTTGGATTCGGCTACAGTGGGCAGCAGAGTGGGGGTGACTTGTGTTGCTTTTACTCTAGAGCAGAGGAGGCAGATGAGGTAGATCCCAGGGGCACCTGGGATGCTGAGCTGAGCTGAGTAGAGATAATTTGGTTTTGTAGGATTTGGAGACAGAGACAAATTGGAGTGTTTGGATGTTCGGGGACCTGCAGGAGGTATGTAAGGTGTGTAAAATGCAGCCCCTGTTTTAAAAAGAGCTTTACATTGTCTTTGGAGAAGATAAGGTGTGCATAGCTGTGGAATGGGACCAGATATTTTTATGAGTGAGAATAGAGTGAGCACACTGGGAAAGAGCCCTGGAATTGGAGGAAGAGATCATTTTTCCCAGAGGGATCTTGGAGGTCTCCTGGAGGAGGGTGCTTAGATGATCAGAAGGATTATACTAGGGTGGTCTTGGTGTCAGAACTTTAAAAATGTATGTTGCGGCTGGTAGCAAGGCTGGAGAGGAAGGTTTGTTTAGGTTGTAGTGGGGGATGAGGCTGGGGGCAAATCGGGGATGGTTTTCCAAGTGTGTAGAGGCTGGGCTAAGAGGAATGGTTGGTTCTTAAGAGCTAAAAATCATCCGTTACATATTGGTTCTCTTATTTGTGCTAAGTTAAAGAAACACATGGGAGGCTACTGGTGTTTATGAAATAATTCTGGAGAGGTGGTAGTGGATGTCTGTTGGAAGAGATAGAAGACTGGTCCCAAGGGTTCTGGGTGGCACGTCCCTCTCAGGTCATCACTGTGCTTTTGCACATTGCAGTTATATTTGACTACATTTGATTATGGCAGATTCACTTAGAAGGACACTGGAAAAAAGCCTCCCAAATTACAGCTGACACAGGAAATGACTTTATTTTCTTCTATTTTTTTTCTTTGCTTTTCTCCCCTAATCAACATAGGTTTTTAAACCTGTCATCTCACATGACCTGCCAATAGAATTGATATGTTTAATTTCTATAGAAAATAATTGGAAATAATTTCACAAGCTCCAGTAGCTTCCTGTTGTAGGGACCCTTAGGACTTTGGAATGAGAAGTTTTCGATTGAGTTGTCATATTTGGAAGGATAAAGATGCCCTCTTTTCCCTCGATCCGCATACTAGATTCCCATGTGCGGGCATTTGTTTGGTGTCTCACATTGATGCAAATGCAGCCATTGCAGAGTGAGCCCTGCTCTGTTACTGGATCTCTATTTGCTCAAAAGAGAGCAGTGCCCCCCCCCTTCAAATCTGCATATCTGAAAGCATTCGTGCAGGTTTGTTGCATGGGTCTTTGCATTTTACTTAGACTTAGCAAAAATCAGGTATAGTCTTTGCTGAAAACAAAAGTGACCATTGTTTTTAATTAACTGTAGGGTGTTGGGAGTTGTGAAATATTTGGGGTCCCGAGTCCATTCCAGATTCAACATTGGGAAAGAATGAGAAAGCTGAAGCCTGGGTCTGCAGAAACCATGGGCTATCACCCCCTTCTCCTTAGCAGCATTGTAAACAAAACCCCATTTGTAAGGAGCATGTCCCAACTGAGCTTGTAATTATGGGGGCAAGGTTTGTGTGGTGATGGGGGCATGGAGCTGGAGACTGAGGGCTTCCTTATTGGTTCATTTATCCTGGCCCTTCTCTTTTCTCTCAAGTCTCAGCTCTTTTAAGATTCAGAAAATAATGCAAAATGCCTAAGATTTCTGAAATTCCTGGCCTCGGAGACTTGACTACATAAAAGAGCCAGGATTTTCAGGCTGGCCATTTCAGGATCAGCCATTTCCCACTTCCTGATTCATAGCTTCCAGGATTTGTAATGCCTGTAGATTTTTTTCTCTCTTGCTTAAAAGCGTCCATTGAAAGAAAAAATAAATAGCAAAATCCCTATCCCAGAAGTCCTACTTCCTGTTGTTGTACTATTGAGCTCTGAAAAATAGCTTTGCAAGTTTAGGCTCTTGTTTGGGCTATTTCAATGGAATTCGTGAGATCTTTTTGTTTGGACAGGCAAGTATGAAGGCGATAAGTTGAAAGAACTGCAGCTTAATCAGCACAGAAATAACAGAGGCTAAAATTTAAGTTCTTTCTTAGCTTTATGGTGTGGATATTAATACAATCCAAGCAATAGTGAGTTGCTTAGCCAGGGTGCACAGACATTTTCCACAATGCCAATTGTTTCCCTCATAATGTTTAATGCTTATTTTTAAAGGACATATTTGGGTACAAGTTTCATTTTTGCCTGTAAAAGAATTGGGAATATTTATGATTCTTGCAACAAAGGAGAAGGATCCAAAGTAACCAAGAAAATGATGTACCCAGGCTTAACATTTTCCCACAACTCTTTTCATGAAATAAAATGTAGATAAGGCCAGGTGCCATGGCTCACGCCTGTAATCCCAACACTTTGGGAGGCCAATGCTGATCACCTGTGGTCGGTGTCTTACGTGTCCGTGTGAAGAGACCACCAAACAGCTTTTGTGTGAGCAATAAAGCTTTTTAATCACCTGGGTGCAGGCGGGCTGAGTCGGAAAAGAGAGTCAGTGGAGGGAGATAAGGATGGGGCCGTTTTATAGGATTTGGGTAGGTAAAGGAAAATTACAGTCAAAGGGGGGTGGTTCTCTGGTGGGCAGGAGTGGGAGTCACAAGGTGCTCAGTGGGGGAGCTTTTTGAGCCAGGATGAACCAGGAAAAGGACTTTCACAAGGTAATGTCATCACTTAAGGCAAGGACCGGCCATTTTCACTTCTTTTGTGGTGGAGTATCATCCGTTAAGGTGGGGCAGGGCATTGTCACTTCTTTTGTGATTCTTCAGTTACTTCAGGCCATCTGGGCTAATAAGTGCAAGTCACAGGGGATGCCATGGCTCGGCTTGGGCTCAGAGGCCAAGCCTGAGACCAGCCTGGCCAGCATGGTGAAACCCCGCCTCTACTAAAAATACAAAAATTAGCCGGGTGTGGTGGTGTGCACCTGTAGTCCCAACTACTCGGGAGGCTGAGGTGGGAGAATCACTTGAACCTGGGAGGCGGAGGTTGCAGTGAGACAAGATGGCGCCATTGTACTTCAGCCTGAGTGATAGAGCAAGACTCCATCTCAAAAAAAAAGTGTAGGTTAGCAAAAGTGCCTACAGTTCAAATGCTTCCATGCTAAACATTATATTTCTTCTGGTCTCATTTGTGATGAGAGTCATAAAATTTTGAGAAATACAAAAACCTTTCCAGCTTTATAGGATGATAATGTCTTGGTCACTCAAATAGTTCTGATTGGGTTAACTAATTTTGGTCCAATAATCATTTCATTTGTGCTGAATGGATTTTTTTCCCCCAAAATACAGGTTCCTAGAAAGTTGAAGCAGCGTATCTGGTGATACTTAATCAGCGATTTCGTAAGGATTAACACAAATGTTTCTGGGTGGGATTCCTAATGTCCAGCTTCCTTTGTGTAGCTCAGTAACTCTTCTTTGGAGACACTAGCTTGCATTGTAAGACTGTCACATGGGAGCATCTTTTTATTTTATTTTACTTTTTTTAAAAAATGAGGTCTTGCTTTATTACCCTGGCTGGAGTGCAGTGACGTGATCATGGCTCACTGCAGCCTTGAACTCCTGGGCTCAAGTGATCCTCCTGCCTCAGCCTCCCGAGTAGTTGGGCTGATAGACATAAGCTACTGTGCCACCTAGCATTCTTGGGGATTGCTGTAGGGTCCTTTTGGACCACACATGGTTTTATACTCTATAACTGATTGATGTACTGGCATGTCAGTGACATTGTGTGTATCATTACACTATTTGGTTAATCGATGTACTGGTGGAATAGCCATCTTCTGAAGCTCTTGTTTGCATACTTCTGGTGGTGGACTAGCAGGTTGTACAGTAAATAGATGATCATTCTCACTCTGTTTTACCTTTCCTCAGCTGCTCTTCTAGTAGGAAAATAACTGCTGTCTTAGCTGTAGTCTTCTGGAGGCTCTCTCAATAATAGAAATGGAAAGAAAAGACTCAAATCCCTGGGCAGTGACTTTTTAGTTGTTTTGTTTTTAAAGCAGAAAGACCTTTAACTCTTAGTAGCTTTACAGATCATCTTTGAAAACACCTGTGCTTGCATTGAATGGGGCGGTGACCGCTGGATTCCCCCATGCTGGGTACATGTTGTGCAGTCACAGACACTCCTGGCCTCACCTTTGGCGGTGAAGGAATCTTTGCAATTTCTGCTGATGGTGTAGTGCTCTTGGAAGCTGGGTGCTCTGAGTGAGCAGATGGGCAACTGCTTTTTTAAGCCTGCTGTTCATTCTGCAAAATAGTTATTGTGCAAATACCTGATAAGCACCAGGTCTGTGCCAGGCGCTGTATTTTGTATTTTGTATTTTGCATGTCTGAGGCCAGCATCTTTTACCCTGTTCTTTTTTCTCCTCATCCAGTGAACTTTCCACTGTGGTTGTAGTTTCTCTGAAAAAAATTTGGACAAAATGTACAGCCACGCTTCTCTTGTCTAGAGAAGCTATCTTAAGGACTTAGACAAGTTTCATTGGCAGAGTGAATGAGTGGTGACCTCTGAATAGTTGAAATGTTAATGCTATCTATAGGTTCCAGAAAATTGGTGTCTTCAAAAGTCATAGCGATTAAAGTCTCAGCTTTTTGAGAGAGTGGGTTTCAGACATATTTTAAAATAATTACTATACAGGAAATCTGATTGTTGCATTGAAACAGAATTTGTTACCACATCACGATTAGACATACCTGAAAGGGAAAAAGTACAGTGGTCATGATTGCTTTACATAAAATTTTGGAGGAGAAACTGTTAACTAAGTGAAAGCAAGAACTATGTTCATTCTTGAATGCCTGGTACGTGCATATGGTGGATGTTCTATAAATGTAAATTAAAGAAATGGAGATCCTTAGAGTTCCAAGATGACCATCAGTGTCATAACCCTAGGCTTCCTCATCCTTCCAGTTACTTCTCTTCCAGAAGAGCCCATTGTCTCCTTTATATGAGGTCTACAGAGTGCGTTCCGAGGGCTCTTATCATTGATTCAACAATCACGTGTACACATAGCACTAGAATGACTTCACATATTTGACCTATTTAAAAATAACGTGCAGCTATGACGAACAATGAACCTTTGATTAGGGACACATTTGCCTGCCGCCAGACACTACAAGTATTTTATTATGTGTATTGCTTTTTTCAAATTATAATAGTAATAGATGACTATGAGGAGAGAATTAGAAAATAAGTTTTCTGTCTCTCTCTATAAAAGGAAAATAAAAATTATCCTTAATCTCAAGGTAACCATTGTTAATATTTTGTTGTATTTTCCTGCGATTTTTTCCCCCTAAACTTATATGTGTATCTATATATTTTAAAAAATAAAAATAATAGTATACTATGTACACACACACTGTGAATTTCTGCCCATACCATTATATCTTTATCACCTGGAATGTGGTCTTTAATGAAATTATTAAAATTAAAATTATTCTATATAAATGCTAAATTTAGGTATTTTAGTTTTTTTTTTTTGGAGACAAAGTCTTCCTCTGTCACCCAGGCTAGAATGCAGTGGTGTGATCTCGGCTCACTTCAACCTCTGCCTCCCAGGTTAAAGCAATTCTCCTGCCTCAGCCTTCCGAGTATTTGGGACTACAAGTGCATGCCACCACGCCTGGCAAATTTTTGTATTTTTAGTAGAGATGGGGTTTTATCATGTTGGCCAGGCTGGTCTCAAACTCCTGACCTCAAGTGATCTGTCCACGTTGGTCTCCCAGAGTGTTGGGATTTACAGGTGTGAGCCACTATGCCTGGCCCATTTTATAATTTCGATCATTAAAAAATGGTGATAAAATTATTGTGTATTGTTGATATGCTACGTTGATAAATTCTTTGGGCTAGATTCCTGAAAGTGGAAATTAAGGAATAAGAATTGTATAAGTGTGCATGATCCTAGATAAATATTGCCAAAATATTTTGCAGAAAACTCTTAGTTTCAGCTTCCAGGAGCAGTGTCTGTCATCCATACTCCACCAGAATTGAACACTAAATTGAGCCTTGCAATTTTAGCATTTAAAAAGTTGTATCATTTTAATATAGAACAGCAGTCTCTTCATTATGATCTTTAATTCTCTTGCTTAGTAAGTTTATACTCAAGTCAAAATCAGTTAAAGTTAATCATGCATATTGATGCCTTATCTTTTTCTTTTAATACTTCTAGAATGTATTTGTACTTAAGTGAAGTAAGATACCTCCTCCTGTTGACAATTTAGTTTCCCCACATTGTGCTGTTTTTTTCTTCACTGGGTTATTGAACAATATGTTTCCTTTTTTTTTTTTTTTTTTTTTTTGGAGACAGAGTCTCGCTTTGTTGCCCAGGTTGGAGTGCAGAGACGCGATCTCTGTTCACTGCAGCCTCCGCCTCCCCGCTCCAAGTGATTCTACTGCCTCAGCCTCTTAAGTAGCTGGGATTATAGGCGTGCGCCACCCCGCCTGGCTATTTTTTATTATATTTTTAGTAGAGACGGGTTTCTACATGTTGGCCTGGCTCGTGTTGAAGTCCCGGCCTCAGGTGATCCGCCCACCTCGGCTTCCCCAAGTGTTGGGATTACAGGCGTGAGCCACCTTGCCTAGCCTGGCTAGAGACTGTATTTATTATTATTATTATTTTATTATTATTATTTTTTTGAGACGGAGTCTCGCTCTGTCGCCCAGGCTGGAGTGCAGTGGCCGGATCTCAGCTCACTGCAAGCTCAGCCTCCCGGGTTTACGCCTATTCTCCTGCCTCAGCCTCCCGAGTAGCTGGGACTACAGGCACCCGCCACTACGCCCGGCTAGTTTTTTGTATTTTTTAGTAGAGACGGGGTTTCACCGTGTTAGCCAGGATGGTCTCGATCTCCTGACCTTGTGATCCGCCCGGCTCGGCCTCCCAAAGTGCTGGGATTACAGACTTGAGCCACCACGCCGGGCCTATTATTATTTTTTGTAGACAGAGTCTCACTCTGTTGCTCAAGCTGGAGTGCAGTGGCGCCATCTCGGCTCACTGCAACCTCCACCTCTCGGATTCAAGCAGTTCTCCTGCCTCAACCTCCTGAGTAGCTGAGACTACAGGCATGTGCCACCATGCCCGGCTAATTTTTGTCTTTTTAGTAGTGATGGGGTTTCACTATGTTGGCCAGGCTGGTCTTGAAATCCTGACCTCGGTGATCTGCCTGCCTCGACCTCCCAAAGTGTTAGGATTACAGGCGTGAGCCACCGTGCCTGGCCAAGACTCTTAAAGCTCTCTTCTCCCACTATTTTAAAGCTGTCTTCTCCCACTGATCTGCCTTTTAGTGGTAAAATCATTTTGTCTTAAACACTGTAGCTTCATTATACATGTTAACATCTTCTAGGAAGAATCTCCACTCAGGTTAAAAAAAAAATTTGAAGCACCATTATTTCAGGTGAACTTTGTGTGTGTGTATGTTGTTTTGTTTTTGCAATTCTCCGCTACTCGTCCAAAAAAACACAAATTCATTAGATTTTGATTGTGATTGTTAATAAATCAGTTTGGGAGAAAACATTTCCAAATATTTGAATTACTCATTCAAGGACATTCTGTGTTTCTCCATTTACTCAACTTTTATCTATCTGTGAAGAAATCACAGAAGGTCATAGAGATTGTATACTTTTTTCCTTTTGGGTTATTCCTGGTTAATGAACACTTTTTGTTGCTCATGTAGGAGTTGTCTTTATTCCCCATTTTCTTTTATATTAAAAAAAATTTTTTTTCCATTTTTGAGACACAGGGTCTTGCTCTGTTACCCAGGCTGGAGTATGCACCACCAGCTGGGACTGCTGGTATGCGCCACCATGCCTGGCTAAGTTTTTTCTTTTTCCTTTAGAGGCAGAGTCTTGCTGTGTTGCCCAGGCCGGTCTCAAACTCATGACCTCAAGTGATCCTCCCACCTTCACCTCCCAAAGTGCTGACTTTGCAGGTGTGAGCCAGCATGCCTGACCTCCCTTGTTTCTTTTAGATGATTATTGGTTGTATGTGAGGAAAGCTCTGGTATTTTCTGTACTTATCTTGTATCTACCCAATTTGTTGATTGCTCTTATTCGTTATAATAGTTTTTCAGTTGACTCTTACTGACTTTTTTGTGCCGAAAATCATTGATGACAGATAAGGATAATTTGGTCTCCATTTTTCTGGTACATAATACGTCTTTACTTACCGTCAGGTGTGTGTCATTTAGGAATATAAATGGCTGAAAATAACTGAAAGCCTGCTGCCTAATAAGGGAGTAGGCCGACGGGGGCTGATTTTTCTCAAGTTCAGGCAGTCTCGGGGAGGAGTCTGTGGCTGCTGTGAGGTGCTCAAAGAGGGTGTGAGGACTGGGCTCCTGGCTTCTGTTTCTTCATCCTTAGCCTGTGGCTTTTGTCCTCGTGAACACAAGACGACCTCCAGGAATTATGTCTGTGTTTCAGGCAGGAAGAAGTTGGGAAGGGATGAAGACAAAAGGCAGAATGACAGGTCAGCAAGTGCTGCTCAACCAGCAGGCCCTGCTTCTCCTTGGCCAGAACTGAGTTGCATGCAGCTGGCTAGAAGGTGGGAGATGGAAGTGGGCATGGCTAGTGGGTTGGGCATGGGGGTTGGGCCAACCAAGCAGGGTTGTTCATAGGGTCTTGCTGCATTAGCCTGCACATCCAGAATTGTTACATGTTGATTACAGGCATATTTGTCCTTTTTTGTCTATGTTAATGATAATACCTCTGTTTCTCAATATGTAAGGTTTCTTTTGGTTTAAGAGAGGTTTCATCATGTTGAAGAATTGCCTGTCTTGTTTTCTTGGGTGATTTATTAAGGATGGGTGTTGAATGTCATCAGATGTCATTTTGGCATTCATTTAGATTCAGATGTTGTTGTTACACCTATTAATGTGATGGAGGAATAGATTACCTGGTAGTAATCCCTCCTCAGATTCCTGTGTTAAACTATTTTTGGTTGCTGTGGGTGGCTGTTTAAATTCCTAATTAAATTTGGTTTGCTAACATATTCAGATTTTTTAATATCTTATTTTAAATGGGATAGCTTTACAGTTCTCTTTAGATGCATTCTTTTCCAGATTTTGCTGTCAGGCTTAGGCTAGTTTTGTAAAATGAATTAATGACTTTTCCTTTTTACCTTCTTCTCTGTAACAGTTTTCATAGTGTGGCAATAAACTGTCCTTTGAAGGTTTGGAACAACTCACTTGTTAAATGCTTGGAGGCTGACACCTAAAAAAAAAATGTGGTTTTTTTTTTTTTTTTTTTTTTTTTTAAGACTTCAGTGCAGTGGCATAATCTTGGCCCACTTCAGCCTTGACTTCCCAGGCTTGAGCAATCCTCCCACCTCAGCCTCCCTGGTAGCTGGGACCACAGGTGCTTGCCACCACACGTGGCTAAAAAAAATTTTTTTTTTGTATTTTTTGTAGAGATGAGGTTTTGCCATGTTGTCCAGGCTGGTCTAGAACTGCTGGGCTCAAGTGGTCTGCCTGCCTTTGCTTCCCAAAGTGCTGGGATTAACAGGTGTGAGCCACCATGCCCGGCCTAAAAAAATGGTTAGTTTTTGTGACAGCTTTAAAAAGTTTCGTGGGTATTGGTTTGTTCCAGGTTTCTGGTTCTTTCCTCTGATGCTCTTTTTGTTTTTTGGAGACAGGATCTCACTCTGTTGCCCAGGACAGTGGTGCAGTCATGGCTCACTGTAGCCCCAACCCACTGGGCTCAAGCGAGCCTCCCACCTCAGCCTCTAGAGTAGCTGGAACCCATACCTGGCTAATTTTTAAATTTTTTGTGGAGACAGAGTCTCACTATGTTGCCCATGCTGGTTTTGAACTCCTGGGATTAAGCGATCCTCCTGCCTCGGCCTCCCAAAGTGTTGGGATTACAGGCATGAGCCACCATGCTGGCCTTCTGGTTCTTTTTAAATCAATTTTAGTAATTTAATAATTTCCAGCAAGTCAATTAAAAATTACAGCTCGGTTGTATGTAGTATTTTCTGTGTGGTGTTATTCCCTCTGTATCTGTTTTCTCAGATGTTTTAGTTGCTTTTCTCTCTTAATCTTTATTAGACCTGCCAGAGCTGTGCTTATTTTGTGTCCCCATCCAAATTCAGAATTAATGGTAGTCATGCTCCACATCATGTTTTGGTCAGCGGTGGACCTCATCTGTCACAGCAGTCCATTATAAGATTATAATGGAGCTGAAACAGTGCTGTCTCCTAGGGATATCGTATCTGTTGTAGTGCGCGGCATTACTCACATGTTTGTAGTGATGCTGGTGTAAGCTACTGTGCTTCCAGTCAGATAAAAGTGTAGCACATACAGTTGTGTAAGGTACCTAATACTTGATAATAAGCAACCCTGTTACTGGTGTATGTATTTACTATGCTGTACTTTTTATTTTAGAGTGTACTCCTTATACTTATTAAACAGAAAATTAATTGTAAAATAGCCTCAGGCAGGTCCTTCAGGAGGTATCCAGAAGAAGGCATTGTTATCATAGGAGATGATGACTCTGCGTGGGTTACTGCCCCTGAAGACTTCCAGTGGGTTAGGATATGGAGGTGGAAGACAGTGACATGGATGATCCTGACCCTGTATAGGTCTAGCTAATGTGTGTGTTTGTGTCTTAGTTTTTAACAAAAAAGTTTAAAAAGTTAAAAAAAGTTAAAAATAGAAAAAGGCTTATAGAATAAGAATATAAAGAAAATATATACAAGAACCAAAATTTAAGAAAAATAAAGTTTGTAAAAGTAAAAAAGTTATGGTTAAGCTAAGGTTAATTTATTACTGAAGAAAAATTTTTAAATAAATTTAGTGAGGCCTAGGTATACAGTATTTATAAAGTCTACAGTAGTGTACAGTAATGTAGTCAACCTTCACATTCACTCACCACTCACTGACTCACCCGGAAGAGCAACTTCTAGTACTGCAAGCTTTATTCGTACTAGTACTCCTATATATATGTGTGTGTGTGTGTGTGTATAGACACACATATATATATACACATACATATATACTTTTTTTTGTTTTGTTTTTAAGAGACAAGGTCTAGCTGTGTCACCCAAGCTGGAGTGCAGTGGCGTGATTATAGCTCATTGCAGCCTTGAGCTCCTGGGCTCAAGCGATTCTGCTGCCTCAGCCTCCCTAAAGTAGCTAGAACTGCAGGCTTGTGCCACCACACTCGGCTAATTTTTGTTTTTTAATTTTTTGTAGAAATGGGATCTCACTATGTTGCCTAGGCTGGTCTTGAACTCTTGGCGTCAAGCAAGTGCTTGGCCTCTAAAGTGCTGAGATGATAGGTGTGAGCCTGGCCATTTGTACTTTTTTTTTTTTAATCATACTGTATTTTTATTGTGCCTTTTCTATGTTTAGGTATGTTTAAATACACACATACCTACCATTGTGTTAAAACTGACTGCAGTATTCAGTGCAGTAACACACTGCAGGCTTGCAGGTCGGTAGCCTAGGAGTAATAGGCTATACTGTATAGCCTAGGTATGTAGTAGTAGGCTACACCATCGAGATCACTCTGATCACACAATGATGAAATCACCTAACTATGCATTTCTTAGAATGCACCCCCGTTGTTAAGTGATACATAACTCTGCTTCTTTAAGCCTCAGTAGCACTTTGGTTATGTTAGGATTCTGTCTCTTTATGAGTCTGCTTTGCTGATAAATTGTGATATCTTGAGGGCAGCTGCTCTACTTTCTGCCTGCACCTTGTTTCGCATGTCTACCTGGCACATGACATATGCCTCGTTGTTTAGTTCTTCTCTGCTTGTGTCTTTGCATTCACCACCGATCGTTGTCAGGAGGTTTTCATTGATTGCAATCTCGTGCAATGGGTATAGGTAATGGGTAGCCTTATGGAGGAGAAAATGCTTGCCTATTTGGGTTCATTCCAAGCAGTAGTTCAAGGATAAACCTCTAAATTGAGGGAGTGCTGTAATTTGCTGGATATGTGAGCCACAGAAGATGGCTTGGATGACATCTGATGCCTCCTGGCTGCAGGGATGGAGGCAGCAGACTCTCCTGCCTGGGGTGGTTGGATGCCATCCCTGTCGGGGGCTTATGCTCCAACCTCAGGGCTATTCTTGGGGGAGCTATGACATAGCTTTCATAAAACTCTGTGGAATTTTACCCCGTGTATTAGTAAAGGTGAGTGGTTCAGTTGGTTTGATTCAAAAATTCTGTTCACATCTCTGCCTTAGACCTGCATCAGGCTAATACTTGAATTTAGGGTCTGTCCCCTGGTGTCATCTGAATTATTGTTTGCTGTGTGTGGCCAAGGAGATGGTCACTCTTCAGGGTGGGTGGTTGGAGGGGAGAAATGCTATGATTTCTGTTGAGTCGTGTGAAATCAATTTGGAATGTGGATAGGGGCCTTATACTTTTTCTTTTGAGCTTAGTGATTTTCTCTGTAGGGTGGAGAGCGATTAGGAAGGAATTCACCACCCTTAGGTTCTCAGGCATAGGGTCTTCCTAGGGGCAGGACTGATGAATGAACGACAGGGTGGATGGAGCAGAACCGTTGAAACCTTCAGGGCCTGCCACCGTTATTTGGTCACAGGAAGCGTTCAGTGGTGAACTTGTTTGAAATGATTTTGAGTAACTTCCGTCTCCTAAATCATATTAGGACTCTTTGGTCTCCTATGGTTATCTGAGTTGTTTTCCAGGAGGAGCAGGGGAGGTACCAGGAGAAAGATAACTGCTCCTCTCATGTTTGCTGAGGGTGTTCCTGTAAGGTGAGCTAGTGTTCCTTTTAGGGCCCATGGAGACCGACCTTCACATTGAAGAAGCGTATCTGTGCTCCGAGATGTTTTCATGGGGAAAAGTGTCAGATGTAATTATAAAAGGAGTCTTTCTCTTTAAATACTGTAGTTGATTTAGAAATATTGGAGGTTTAATTGAAGAGCTTGTCTACAGTTTTACATTTTCCTTAAGCACACAGAAACTAGTATCTTTCTCTGGGTTGCTTTTTTTTTTTTTTTTGAGACAGGATCTCACTCTGTTATCCAGGCTGGAGTGCAGTGGCATGATCTCGGCTCACTGCAACCTCTGCCTTCTGAGTTCCAGCGATTCTTCTGCCTCAGCCTCCCGGGTAGCTGGGATTACAGGCACGTGCCACCATGCCTGGCTAATTTTTGTCTTTTTAGTAGAGATGGGGTTTCACCATGTTGGCCAGGCTGGTCTGGAATTCCTGATCAGGTGATCCACCCGCTTCGGCCTCCCAAAGTGCTAGCATTACAGGCGTGAGCCACCATACCTGGCCTGGGTTGCTTTTTAAATTCATACTTTACTGTCTTATTTAGGTCTCAAATGTGATAAGTGGTTATACTTTTCTTCCTATGCATTTAAGTTGGAGCAGGCTCCCGGGCACCACTTCTCTCCCCAGAGTTGATTAACGCCTCATGTCAGTGGCCTCCCTACCTCACAGTGTATCTCGTATCACTGCTGGATATTCTGATCGCACAGTGCTGAGAGTATCGGCTTCTCTCCCTTTCTCTTTTTGTGGTTGTAGGGATTCTTTAAGGGCAGGAAACACGTTCTTTGTTTCCATAGGATCTGACAAAGTGCATGGCATAGTAGGTGTTCATCAAAAGAGGGTGGAGTAGGGTTAATATCAAGGGTTTTAGGAGAGATCTGACTAGTTTGGATGTGTGACTTAAAAAGCAGATATAGTGCCTTTTCACGGATACACCTCCGTGATTCCTCAAGTGGTCTGGCTGTGTTTATTTTAGGATTCTAAAAGTAAAGTGTTCTGTTCCGAGTCTTTCACAATCTGAAGTTCTCCAATTCTGTTAAGTCTCCTCCTTTAGTTCCATCATTGGGGGCTGTTTCTGCTCGGAAGGCCAGGAAGTTGCTGGGAAGTCCGCTGGGCTTTGCAAAGGGACTTTTGCTTGTATGGGCATTGCCCAGTTGTGTTACAACTTGTTTACAGCCGTTGGTTTTTAAGGGATGAGGTAATCTTAGCTCAGCTTAGTGTAATACACAACAGTTTTGTTTATTGAGAAAATTGTTGTCTGTTGAAGTTTTTCAGATGTTAGAGATGTTATGAATTGCAATCAAGTGGGTATCCTCTTATATAAGTGAGTCTGACAAGCCCATTTCACAACTACATCTCATCAGTCACAGTTGCATGGCAAGGTTTATTGTTTAAAGTTTTCGTTTTTTCTTTTTTAAGTTGGGAAAGGAAGACAGATGGTTTCAGAAGCCAAGAAAGGACACAAAGGCATGGATATTTGGAAATCTGGACATAATTCACCATTCTTCTTAATTTTTTCTGATATCTGAGACACTGAGACAGCTGTTAATTGAATTGCTTGTTCACAGTATTTGAATGTAATGAAACTTGAGTGTCCTAATCACCTGGTGGGCGTAGATCTTTGGGATCCACCTGGAGGCTTAGTAGGGCTGCCCTGAGCGGTATTGTCTTCTCCAGCTGGGCCTCTGAGCTGGACCATGTGCCCGTGTTCAGCCTCAGTCCATCCCTCAGCCAGTTGTTAAATCACTTTGGACATGTGACAGCCTCAACATGTCACAGCTTTAAAAGTTCAAATTTTAAAAAGGTGAGGAAATGATCTCCTAGTGAGACAACTTCTGCCTAAAAAATAAAAGCTTCTAAGACATAAATTCTGTGTTATGAACAACTTGCAATTTTCATAGTTTTCAGTTTTAGCTCTGGCAGCCTCTATGATAGATCTTAAATATGTTTATCACAGCTGGAAAAATGTTTTATTGTCATCTTTGTTTATCATAATATGCCACCTACTCTGGTAGTGTCTTAAAACTGTAGCTCTGTGGGTTTTTTTGTTTTATGCTTGCTAATGGGGGAGGTGGGGGTGGGGGCTGATGAATATAAATGATACCTAGAAATTGAAATAGAAGAAAAAATGTATTCAGCTAGTACTCTTTCCAGGTTATAGCTAAACGTCAATTGGCAACCTCCATGCTGTGGTTTATTGAGTAACACTTAGTACTTAGCACAGCCCTCAGTGAAGATCTTTTATGGCCTTTTCTGAACGTTACAAAAACATAGCTAAAGCTTATCCAGATGAGGACAGGGACCTTTCTTTCCTTCCTTTTTAAATGGGGCAAAATTTGGCCACTGGGTTGCTGCAGATGAGAGAGTAGAAGGAGAAAGGCAGTCAGTGGGAGACCCTCTGTGTGCTGAGAGAACGCATGTGGGATTTGGCTTCAGGAAGTCTGAGCTTGCATTCTATCCAGCGCTAATATTTAGTGAGTGTGATTTGGGGCAAATTATTTAGTCTCCCCGAGCTTCAGGATGTTTGAAACTTTGTGAGCAGTCTGACCCCACACTGTAGTCTCCCTGCATGTATACATTTCTTCTTTTCCTTTTCCTTTTTTTTTTTTAATTTTTGAGATAGTGTCTCGCTCTGTAGCCACAGTTGGAGTGCAGTGACATGGTCACGGCTTACTGCAGCCTCAACCTCCCAGGCCCAAGGGATCCTCCTGCCTCAGCCTCCTGAGTAACTGGGGTCACAGGTGTGTGCCATCATGCCTGGCTAATTTTTAACATTTTTTATAGAGATGGAGTTTCACTATGTTGCCCAGGCTGCACTCCAAACTCCTGGACTCAAGCAGTCCTCTCCCTCCAGCCTCCCAAAGTTCCGAGATTACAGGTGTGAGCCACCACGCCCAGCTGGAACTGTTGGCTTTTAAGAAGAACGATGCTGTGTTTGCGTTTACAGTCATATCACCATACTTCCTGGAAAGTGGATGGACACGTTGGATGGTAGATGTTGAGTTCTTTAGATGCCTGGATGCTTAGATGCTTTGTGTGGGTTCTTACTGGGGCTGTAACCTACTAGAGGACAGACCCCAACTTCTGCTTACTTAGTCTGGGGAGGTTAATAATGATCTAGGGCACCAGCTTCCCAGTGGGTTTCCATCCTTAGTCTCCTCCAGCCCACTCTACTCTCTGTTAGCCAGCTGGGCACCTCTTCCTCTGTGTCCCTCTTTGTCTGACCTTCGGTATCTTCCCAGTGGCTCTTTCCATGACTGGCTCGGACCACGCGTATATCTGCCCGTTGTCTGTCCGGGGTCCCTCCAAAGATGCCTCTGTGGGCTGGACCCCTGGTGGTGCTTCCTCCAGATAACTGTTGAAGATGGAACAAGAGTGTGCAAGAACACTAGCATGTTTCCAGTATTCAGGTCTAGCAGCAGGTCCCAGGCATCAGCAGCTTGCCACTGCACCCCAGGTAGCTTGATTACCTAGCCTTGGAGCTGCAGCCTCCTTGGACAGTGCGGCAGCTGTCAGTGTCTGAAACCATTTTGAACTTTATCATAGGGTGGTGTCAGACAGCAGCTATTGAGGCTACTTAAAAGAATCTTTTTAAATGTACGAGCTCAGTGGTATTAAGTACACTTACATTGTTGTGTAACCGTCACCACCATCCATCTCCAGAACTTGGTCATCTTCCCAAACTGAAACTCCATATCCATCAAACAACTCCCCACTGCCTTTTTCCCCTAGCTCCTGGCAATTGCCATTCTACTTTCTGTCTGTAAATTTGACTATCTAGATACCTCATGTAAATGGAATCATACACTATTTGTCCTTTTGTGACTGACTTATTGTATGAGCATAATGTCCTCAAGGTTCATTCAGATTGTAGCATGTGTCCATAGTCTCCTTCCTTTTTAAGGCCCAATAATAATTAATAATATATGTATGTTTGATAGATAACACATTTATATAATGTCCATTACCACATGGTATATATGCTTGTCCATTTGTCTGTCGACGGACACTTGAGTTGCTCTCCTGCTTTGGCTACTGTGAATAATATGGCTATGATCGTGGATATACAAATATTTCCTTAAGTCTTTCAGTTCTTTTGTGTATATATCCAGAAGTGGAATTGCTGGATCATATGGCAGTTCTATTTTTAATTTTTTGAGGAACCACTATACTGTTTTCCCTATAGACCATAAGAATTCCAATTTTTCCATATCCTTACCAACATTTATTTTCTGTTTTTTTTTTTTTTTTTTTTTTTTTTTAAATAGTAGCTATCCATTCTAATGGGTATGAGGTGGTATCTCATTGTGGTTTTGATGGGACTTTTGAGTTTTAGCAAATATCAATGAAGTATTTAAGTTTTCTTTCTTTTTTTTCTTAGAGACAGGATCTCACATTGTTGTCCAGGCTAGAGTGCAGTGATGTGATCATAGTTCACTGCAGCCTAAACCTCCTAGGCTCATGCAGTGCTTTCACCTAAGCCTCCTGAATAGCTGGGACTACATTCCTGCGCTATCACTCCTGGCTAATTTTTAAATTTTTGTAGAGATGGAGTCTTGGGATGTTTTCTAGGCTGGTCTGGAAGTCCTGGCCTCAAGCAGTTCTTCCACCTGAACCTCCCAAAGTGCTGGGATTATAGGCAGGAGCCACCACGCCTGGCCTATTTAAATTTTTATGGGTATGAATTCACTTAAAAGCTGAAGGCTTTGAGAGGACAGGGAGCATGTGAAAAAACTGAAGGTTTTGGCCGGGGGGGGGGGGGGGGGGGCGAGGAGAAGGAAGAGAAGGAGCATGTGAACAAGAGCAACTGATTACTTCCTTGTCATTCATTTGCCCGGTGTTTACTAAGCACCTGCTATTTCTCAGACCTGTGCTGGTTTGGCCCTTGTGAAGAACAGTAAATACAATGCAGTTCCAGCTGCGCATGGGATCACAGTCCAGTAGGTAAGTGAGTGCCTAAACTTGAGAAATGAGTGCAGTAGGGGTCCTGTGGCAGTGAAAGGGTGAGTCTGCACCCAGGCAAGTGTTAAAGGCCTGGCCTAGAGAAGATGGGTGTTTAGATGGAAAGAGCTGCTGGGAAGCATGTGTACTCAGTATCTTGGAGTTTAGAAACCTCAGTTGCCTCCATGTCTTGTCCTTGGTGAAGGAATATCTGGAGCTGAGGCTGGATGTATTGACACAGGTCAAATCACAAAGAGTCTTAGGCCATTTCAAGGAGGTTGGATTTTTCTCTGGAAGGCACAGGGAGGGTTTTGGAGGACTTAATGCAGAAGAATGGGCACTGTCAGGTTTGTAGTTTGGAAAGTCTACCTTGGTAGTAGGGTGGAGGGTGCATTATGGAGGGCTAGACCAGGGCCCAACCCCCAGCGAGATGCTGTGTGGTAACCAGGGGGAGAGAGAGGTGGTAGCGTTGGAAGCCATGACTTGGCATAGAAGCCAAAGCATCCCCAGGTTGTCATTGTGTAATTAATGGTTAAGTTTGGGCAAGAAATAAAGCTCTTAAAAGTTTCCAGCTGTGGAACTCTCTGTCTCTTTTTATCTTCAGATTTGTGTCTTTGCTGTCTGTGGCCTCCAGTGGAAGGCCGAAGTTACTTATCTCCTTGCTGGAAGCAGAGTTCCTCATGATTGCCAGCCCCTGTTTGGTAGTGGTCCTGGAGTGCCTGTGGAAGTGGGATACTTGGTGCCACTTAACTTGGGGCTTTGCTCCCGAACTGCAGCGGTGTCTTGTGCTCTGTGGTTTGTAGCATGGAACAGAGGCTGATGGGCGGGGAGTTTGAGTCCCAGTGATTGAGGCCCCCCTGCCTGCCTGCACCTTACTGAAGGAAGGACATGGTGACTTCTCAGTGTGCTCTCTGGTGATCTGAACCTAGATTTTTGTTTCACGGGTAGGGGGCAGGGTTTTGGATTAAGCCCTGGCCAGACCTGGCCCAAGTTCATAGTGTCAGTAGTATAGTTCTCTTTCTCTCTCTTCTCCCACCACCCCTTTCTCTCCCCCTCCCCTTTTCTCCTCCTCCCCTTCTCTCCTACTCTCCTTCCTCTCCTACTCTCCCTCCTCTCTCTGCCTTAATTCCCCCCACACACTGTCTCTCCCCCACTCCCAGCTTACTTTCTCTCTTCGACTCACAATACACACCTGTGTGTGTGTGTAATGGCACTGTTATTTCATGTGTGTACCTTTGCGTAGCGTTGGCACGTATGGGAATGCTATTATAATGCTTTCGTTGGGGGTCAGTGCTAACCGCTGCTGAGTGTGCTGCATGTTTTCTAGAAACATCCTGCCCAGCAGCATGAGACCAGAGCTCTCCACCCAGCCATTAGCTGGTGGGAGAATTTTGAGAAAGTCAGTTGCTCTAGTCCTCATTTTTTTTTTTAAATCTGTAATATGGTATCACAGATGCTTATAACTCAAGACTAGTTGATGAGAGTCTGTGACTCAAAAGGCCCTGTAGATGGGGTTCAGAGGACCTTTGGAAATGGCATGAAACTCTTTGTAAGTGTATTTTTTTGGAGAAGGGGCCCAGCTTTTTTATCAGGCTTCCTGAGAGATTCAGGACCTAAAAAATAAACCCTGATTAATCTTGGAGGCCTCTTTTTACGCAGTAGGCTTTGATTCATCAGTATCTGCATGTGGACAGGCTCTCAGATGGCCTGATGTTTCTCCTCCTTCCTCTGTGTGGCGGGTGGCGACTTTGGCTGCCCAGATGTTAACATCAAGTAAGCAGAAGCTCAGTCAGTGTTAGCAAAATTAAATCACTCTGCAAAAATCAATGTTAGTGAAATTAAATCACTTGATCTTGAAAGCAGCATGAAATAGCAGTTTTTCATCTTCATTGTGCTGTTTTCCCTCTCTAGGTATCTTGCAGATTTTTTTTGGTTGGTTGTTTGGTTTTTGGCGTCCTTTTCAAGGACAAGCAGCTTTGGACAGTGCACTACCTTTTTTTTTAGACGAAGTCTTGCTCTGTCACCCAGGCTGGAGTGCAGTGGTGTGATCTCAGCTCACTGCAACCTCTGCCTCATAGTGTTGAAGTGATTCTCCTGCCTCAGCCTCCCAAGTAGCTGGGATTACTGGTGCCCGCCACCACACTCAGCGAGTTTTTATATTTTTAGTAGGGACAAAGTTTCATCATGTTATTCAAACTCCTGACCTCACGCGACCTGCCCACCTTGGCCTCCCAAAGTGGTGGGATTACAGGCGTGAGTCACTGTGCCCAGCCAGTTGCACCACATTTTTTTAGATGCCGTGGTTGAGGATCCAGGGGTTTGTCATAGATTGATTAATCAGAAAGTATTAATCTAAAATATCAGAATATATTTATTGCAGGCAGAGACCTTGCATAGTTTAAAGATGACTCAGGAGGCACATTAGGTTTTTGCCATACTTTGCTGCCATCGCAGATGAATATGGGTTGCCCCCTTATATAGATCTTTCAGGATGCCCCAGTGTAGAGCAGCGTTGATGTTGAACAGATCCTGTCTGATGGAGACAGACCAGCGTCTCAGCCAACGGTGTGACCGAGGGCAGGGGCCACTTCTGAGGGTGCTTACTCCCTCACACTGTCCTCATGCTGCCCTCAAGCGGTGGGCAAAGGAGGGGGACCCTGTGCCTTCACAGCCCTAGAAGCAGAATTCCAAAATGTGGGCTCCTTTGGGTGTGGTTTGGGGGGTCAAGGAGATGGAGCAAGTGAGGAATGAACTTTGAGGATTTATGATCATATTCATGATGATAATGACTTAAAAACATGCTTGGCTGGGCATGGTGGCTCGTGCCTATAATTCCAGCACCTTGGGAGACTAAGACAGGAGGATTTCTTGAGTCCAGGAGTTCAAGACCAGCCTGGGCAACATAGTGACACCCCATCTCTACAAAAAAATTAAAAAATTAGCCAAGCATGGTGATGTGCGCCTGTAGTCCCAGCTACTCAGGAGGCTGAGGCAGGAGGATCACTTGAGCCTAAGAGGTCAAGGCTGCAGTGAGCCTTGTCTGTGCCACTTCACTCCAACTTGGGTGACAGAGCAAGACCCTATCCCAAAACAAAAACACATGATTGTGGTAGGAAATTAAAACAGAAGGTAAGGAGTAAACATGTCAGGCCCCTCCTCCTCTCCTCTGACTCTTCCTTCTTCTACCCTGCTTCCCAAGGGTAAGCTTTGCAGATACTCCCTATGCAAGCAAAAATGCTATTCTTAGCTGTTGTTTAAACACAGATTTGCAATTTGTGGTTTTTCATTTTAATAAATCTTGGCTCTCTTCCTATAGCAGAATGATCTTTGTTTTTAAAATGATTTTAAGTATACAATTAATACGTGAATGTGTTTCTTATGGAAATTAGAACAATACACAGTCACAGAGTAGAAGGTGATGGGTAATACAGCTCACCCTCACCTCTTCCTGCTACTCTGAGTCTGCTTCACTCCTCAGAAGGAACTACTGGCCCATCAGCTTGTCTCCTTCCAGGCATTTTTTCCGTGTGTTTATGTCCACCTGCATAAGAAACTGGAGGCGGCAGGGTGGGGCGGTGTTGGTGGGTCAGGCAGAAGCAAGCCACAGAGCAGTAAGGATACTTTTTCAAAAAACATTTAAAATAGCCCTGTTGTCCTGCGGCTTACATGCTCATGCATACTCACTCTTTTCTTTAAGTAAACTTTTTCTTTTAGAATAGTTTTAGATTTACAGAAAAGTTGCCGTGGTAGTCCAGAGAGTTCCCATGTACCTCTTAACAGCTTCCCCTCTTGTTAACATTCTATGTCACCGTGGTAATTTGCCACAACTAAGGAACCAGCATTAGTCCATGACTGTCAGTGAACTAAACTCAAGACTTTCTTTGGATTTTACCAGTTTTGCCCAATGTTCCTTTCCTGGTCCAGGATCCTGTGCAGAATAGCACATCACAGCACATTACATTTAGCTGTCTCCTTCACCTCTTCTGGTGACTCTGACAGTTTTGAGGGACACTGGCCAGGTTTTGTGCATATTGTCCCTTAATTTGGAGTTGTCTCATGGTTTTCCTCTTCTTCTTCTTTTTTTTTTTTTGAGATGGAGTCTCTTGTCTCCCAAGCTGGAGTGAAATGGCACAACCTCGGCTAACTACAACTTCTGCCTCCCGAGTTCAAGCAATTCTCCTGCTTCAGCCTCCCGAGTAGCTGGAATTACAGGTGCCCGCCACCATGCCCAGCTAATTTTTGTATTTTTAGTAAAGATGGGGTTTCACCATGTTGGACAGGCCGGTCTCGAACTCCTGACCTCAGGTGATTGCCCGCCTTAGCCTCCCAAAGTGCTGGGATTACAGATGTGAGCCACCACGCCCGGCCTATGGTTTTCTTATGGTTAGACTGGGACCATGGGTTTTTGGGAGCAAGACCGCAAACCTGAAATGCTCTCCCTTCAATCGTTTGTCAGCATGACTTATCACCATTGTTGTTAACCTTGACCACCTGGATGAGGCAGTGTATGTGTTGGGACATACATCTATTTGCCCCACTGACATGAGGATTGGATCTCTAGAAGAGGAGTCACTGGTCAGAGGTTATAGGCATTTGTATTTTTAGGTAGATGCTGTCCTCCAAAATGACTTGTACACATATGCCCCTTCCAAAAGTAGGCGAGTGCCTTTTGCCCCATGTCCTCACTCAAGCTTGGTGTTATTAGATTGGTAGTTTTTTATATGTGAATATGTGAAGTTAAAAATATTTCTTTGATTGGCCAGGCACAGAGTGGCTCATGCCTATAATCCCAGCACTTTGGGAGTCTGAGGTGGGCAGATCACTTGAGCTCAGGAGTTCAAGATCAGCCTGGGCAACATGGTGAAACCCCATCTCTACCAAAACTACAAAAAATTAGCTGGGCATGGTGGTGCTTGCTTTTGGTCCCAGCTACTTGGGAGGCCAATGTGGGAAGATCACTTGAGCCCAGGAAGTTGAGGCTACAGTGAGCTGAGATCTTGCCGCTGCACTCCAGCCTGGGTGACAGCGTGATACCCTGGCTCCAAAGAAAAAAAGAACATTGATTGATTGAGGTAGGGTCTTGCTCTGTTGTTCAGGCTGGAATGCAGTGGTGTCATCATCGTAGTTTACTATAGTCTTGAACTCTTGGGCTCAAGCAGTCCTGCTGCTTTGGCCTCCCAAAGCGCTGGGAGTATAGGAATGAGCCACTATGCCCAGCCAAGTTAAAAATATCTTAGTTTGCATTTCTCTAATTTTCAGAAGTGTATTTACCATACCCTGGAAACCTTAATGTAAGATGATGGTAAGATTGGACTTTCCAGTAACATTTGGAAACTCTGTTTAGTACCAAGCTCTGGTCAACAATATAAACAAAATTGGGGCCTACCCTCAAGGAATCAAAGCCATTATCTAAAAGCTCTTTCCCACAATACCTACCTAAGATGTTGTGGGTCATATGTCCCAGAATTTAAAAATGGAGTCAGTGAGAGTCTGTCGTTTACCACCTGATACATTGGTAAGAGCTGCTTGATAGTATGGGGACATCAGTAGGCGGGATATAGACGTAGCCACCCCCGCCCTGGATGCTAGGGGCCTCACGGTGGGGTAAGCCTGGGTGGGAGGTATGAGTGGTGGAGCAGTGGGAGACCCTGGATCCTTAGTCTCCAGTGTGATTGCATTTTGCCAAGGCTTTGTCCCATGTCCCTTTGTCCCGTGTTCCCTTTGCCCGTGGTGTTTCCTAGAGAGCATGGAGGGGCTGGTGGAGCATGTTCTGTGGTTCCCTAACCCAGGGCTGTGTGGGGAGAGCTGGCAGTGCCCCCCTGACCCCATATGAACATCCTTGCTGTCTCCTGCTGTGCCATTCAGCAACTGTAGGCTGCTGTGCTGTGGCTCGAAGATGTATTTGGTCATGGAAGCTGGGTCCTGGATGAGCAGAATAGAGCAGGCATAGAGATGATGTTGGCCATGGGCGGGGGAGCATTCGCTTTGCCTTGGAGTAGTGCCACTTCCATGTAGGGGGGACAGGATTTACCACCCTGTTGTGGGGATTTGATGCTTTGGGTTTTGTTTTCCTTCACACCTTGAGCTTTGTTCTACAGCAGGTCCCTAGGAGGACTGGTCCACAAAGCTGCTGAATGGGGCTGCTATCCAGCAGCCCTGCCTCCCGCTGCAGAATGCAGAGGACGCTGTAGACTCGCTTGGTGGGTGCCTGGGGCTTGCTGCCTCCCTGGTGCACTGGGCACAGCGGCTTGCCTGCCTTTTGGGTCGTCTCCACCTTCCAGGGATGTTTTTGTTCCCTGATTGAATGACCTCCTGTTTTGTTTGTTTTTTGAGATGGAGTCTTGCTCTGTCACCCAGGCTGGAGTGCAATGGCATGATCTCAGCTCACTGTAACCTCCACCGCCTGGGTTCAAGTGATTCTCGTGCTTCAGCCTTCTGAGTAGCTGGGACTTCAGGTGTGTGCCACCATGCCATGCTCATTTTTGTATTTTTAGTAGAGATGGGGTTTTACCATGTTGGTTAGGCTGGGCTCGAATTCCTGGCCTCAAACAGTATGCCTGCCTTGACCTCCCAAAGTGCTGGGATTGCAGGCATGAGCCACTGCCTGGCTTGACCTCCTGTCTTCTGTTTCTGCCCACTGTCAAGGGTAGACTTCTTCAAGGCTGCACTCGTGCTATCATAAAGAGGAGTAATGGGAGACATTTCTGACTTTGTCAGCATGCTGCTTGGCAGCACCTGCCTCATTTCTGGTGACCATTTGGAAATGTGTCCTTTATGTGGTACCAAGGAACATTTACATTGATCCCTTTTGTACTTAATTGGTATACTTTTATTCCTCTGGATTTTTTTTTTTTAAAAAAACCTAATTGTTCTTGTCTACATGATGTAACATGCTGCTGACTTTTAAGCAAATTAACAGAGTTCGTGCTGGAGCGCAAGGGTGCAGGGAAACAAAATTGGAGGGTTATTAAAGGGGTGAGGCGGCTCCTCAAAGATGTCACTGCACCGTTCATTCATGTGTTCCTGGCCCATGGCAGGCTCATTAATCCTCTACGACAATCCATTAGCATGCCTGTCAGCCCTTCAGAGAAGATGAGCCATAGGGAGGCTTAGGGACCCCCACTTGTACTGCTGTGTGGCTCTGTGAACATCCGCACCTTCCTGGAGTGATGCGGTTGTGGCAGCCTGACTTTCCCCATTTTTTCTTTTTGGACCTCAGCCTCCGGTGCTCCTGGGCCAGACCAGGGTGGGGGGATGCAGGTGCCAGTGACTGACACTTGGCCCCTCACACTTCACTGCCTGGTTTGCTTTAAAGGCAAGGGTTACTCATGCTTGTCTGAGCTCTCCATCTGTTTGAGAATTATATTGTTCTCAACTGGAACTTGTAAAAGAGAAAAAAAAATGTACTTCTCAATTTCCATGGAAGAATGTATAGATTTTCTGGTGGGGTGGAAACTTTCTTAGCATGAAGGGATCTTTGTGTGATCTGAGCATCAGCAATGAATAAAGAATGGGTGCGCCGAGGTCAGGGAGGCCAACTTTCCTGTGGCTTTCAGGGGAAAGTTTGAACTGTGTGTAAGCAGTGTGTGGAAGGAACGCTAAGTGTGGAGATAATGAAGGGAATGGGATTTAATAGAAACAGGGTGTGATGAGTGGCAGTTGCCTGATGAAGTGGAAATCTTGTGTTCCAAATTTGTGAGATCCATTTCTGTCCTCTAAGGAAAGTGTTGTATGTGCAGGAGGAGTTCATGTAGCTGGGTTAGATTGTGTTTTCTGTCTTTATTTTTTTTTTCTCCCTCTATGGGTTGTGAACAAAAACATTTGATATTCCACAGTATAGTTAACTTGTGCAAACAGTGTATGCTTTTCAGTGGAATATAAAGGCTGAAATAATAGTATTTTCCCCAGTAAGTCAGTTTTATTCCTTTACATATGGGTTATGAGATACAAAGTGAAGCTCTGTAAAGCTTTTTACAAGCTCCATATGTTGCCTGCCTTTGACAGGTCAAGGCATTGGGGTTGACAGAGGTTTCTATTCTCAGAGGCTTTAAAGAAGTGCCCATTCTGGTCAGATGGCTCTCAACATGCACGATGTGTGTGAGAGAGCCCCTCTTCCATCATATGCACCTGGCTGTAGCATCCTTGTCAGCCTTAAGAGATACTTCCAAAGAGGAATTTTCTACCCCTAGAATCATGTGAGGTCATCTCAATTTAAGCCTCAGCTCTGCTCCCTAAATTACCTGAGTGATCCCAGGTAGGTCATTTGGTCATTGTTAACCATCAGTTTCCTTAGCTGCAAAACAGAGCAAATAACACCCCAAAAGAGTTATCATAGTAAATCACATCAGGCTTATACAATCTCAGAAAGGTGCAGCTCCGCAGAAATCTTCATTATCTCTTTAGGCAGTCCAGTCTGGTTTCAAATGAATCCTACTGTCTGTTCTTACCTGAAACCACAATCTCTCACCCTGTGTTGATCTGTTTTCTGTTTCTGTCCCCCAGCAGGGTCATAAAGAGCCTGATCAGTCCCCCTCCTTGGAGACCTTTGTGTGCTGGGTTTCTGCAGCTGTTCTCCATGAGAAGGGACTTCTGGTCCCTGCTCCCACTTGGATGTTCTTCCACTGACTTATGTCTCTTAATGTATGGAGGCAGAAACCCAGTTTTCAGGGTCTCTCCCCTGGCCCCTTACTAAGTCTCCCTTAGGTACAGTCTAAGACTGCCTGACTTCTTCTTTTTTTTTTTTTTTTGGCAGCCACAACATCACATCGTCACATACAGAAATTATATCCAATTAAATCTCCTAAGTCTTTTTCACACCTCCTACATTTGTGCATTTCTTTTTTTGCACCCAAGTGTCCAAATAGCATTTATTTCCTCTCTATTGCAATTCCAATCTGTTGATCTTTTTAGCTCTTGACTCTGTCATCCAATGTATTTGCCATTGCTCCTGGAAACTTGTCATCTTTGAATTAGATAAACATTTTATCTGTGCCATCCTTCAAGTAATTGATAAAAATGTTGAAATATACAGTACTCAGAAAGAGCCCTGTGTCCTTCCACTAGAGACCTTCCTTGGTCTATTCATTAATCAGCACTTTGGAGGGTAAATTGAACATTTACTAAGCTATTCGGATGTAGTTCATATTTCTTCACCTTGTCAACAAAGAGATTTTAGCAAGGTATTGTAGACAAAGTATGTGTTCCTGGAATATACCTATTAAGAAAAAATCCGTATACCAAGAAAATTGGCACATCCCCAAAACCCAGGTTATTGTGGTTTATGATGGTTTATGGCTTCTGACCCAGGGCTTCACTTTGTAGCAGTGTTTTTCTTCTGTTTTTGCCTTTGGTTGATACCACTGCTAGAGTGCAGATAAGAAAATGTTACTACCAGAAGGCCTGAGTGTTGGGCTATGATTGGCTGTCATCTGGAGCAGAGCGGGATTGAGCTGCTCGGGAGAAAGGTCTTCAGGTGAATTTTTTTTTTTTTTTTGGGAAGCTGAGAGTTCTGGTTTTAGACATCCTCTCCTGGCTGATGATGGGATTGGCCTCCATGGGGTTGCTGTCCGGCTGAGCTGGGGGGCAGAGGTTCCTGTGGGTGTGGATGGAGAAGTCCTAAATGCCGAGGTTGCCTGGTCTTAGTAGAAATTGTAGCAGGCCTCAGCGAAGAAGTCAGGGATGCGGATTGTCCTCCGGATGCTCGGATGAGCACGCAGTGGAAAAAGTACTCCTTTGGGGGAAGAGGTGAATCTGGAGGTGTTAGAGCAGAAGAGTAAATGCAGAAGTTGTAGCAGGTATAAAGGCTTTGGCAAGAGTGGGAGTGATCACTGAAGGGAAGGCAGGGGCTCGCTGGGACAGGCTCGACCAGTGATCGACCCTTGTAGTAACCCTGCTGCATTTTACAAAGGAAGAACTGTGTTGAGGTACAGATGTGAAGAACACTCAGACTTAGAAAATCAGTACAATGGGTTGTAGCTTCTGCCCTTGAATCATGTCAGTTAGTGAGAACCTGCTACACTTCATTTGGCAGAGTGGTTGGCTGCATACAGTGTTTTAGCTCCTGCCCACTCAATACAGAGGTTGCATGCGGGCGTCCACTTGCTCTGCCACCCCTGCCTGCTTGTGGCTGTGTGCCCAGAGCCCATTTCCCTGAGGAGTCAGTGCAGCACTCCTGGGGGACCCTTCTATTTGTGTCCTGATGAATCTGACTGTGCTGGATGCAGGCCCACAGCCACACCTGGTATGGGTGGCATCTTTAAATGCCTGGCCTGTGTGTGCTGTATCTGCAGCAGAGCTGTGGTTGAACCTGCTTTCCTTCCATCTGGGTTCCCCTTCGTTCTCGGTGGTGGATGGGCTGTGTGGTCTGCCCTCAGCTGTCCACTTACACTTGTGTTAAAATGTGGCAGAGCTTTCCCCCATACTGAAATTTGTGGTGAAATACATATAAAACTTACCATCTTTTTTTTTTTATTGAGACAGGGTGTCATTCTGCCACCCAGGCTGGAGTGCAGTGGCGCGATCTCAGCTCGCTGCAACATCCGCCTCTTGGGTTCAAGCGATTCTCATGCCTCAGTCTCCTGAGTATCTGGGATTACAGGGGTGTGCCACCACACCTGGCTAACTTGTACTGTTAGTAGAGACAGGGTTTCACCATGTTGGCCAGGCTGTTCCCGAATTCCTGGCCTCAAGTGATCCCCCAGCTTCAGCCTCCCAAAGTGCTGAGATTACAGGCATGAGCCACCACACCCGGCCTCCCTTCTTCTTCTTTTTTTTTTTTTTTTTTTTTTTTAAAAAAAGAGACGGATTCTTGCTCTGTTGCCCAGGCTGGAGTGCCATGGTGCGATCTTGGGTCACTGCAACCTCTGTCTCCCAGGTTGAAGTGATTCTCCTGCCTCAGCCTCCCCAGTAGCTGGGATTACAGGTGCCAGGCACCACGCCTGGCTAATTTTTGTATTTTTAGTAGAGATGGGTTTTCACCATGTTGACCAGGCTGGTCTTGAACTCCTGACCTCGTGATCCACCCGCCTCTGCCTCCCAAAGTGCTGGTATTACACGCGTGAGCCACTGGGCCCGCTGTCCTCCCATCTTAACATTTTAAAGTGTACAGTTTAAGTACATTTACACTTCTGTCCAATCAGTATCTAGAACACTTTTAATCTTGAAAAACGGAAACTCTGTACCCATTAATAACTCCCATTCTCTCCTGCCCCAGCCATGGGCAACCACTTTCTGCTGTCTCTGTGAGTCTGACTGCTTTGAGTACCTATGAGCAGAATTGGCAGGATTTCTTCTTTTGTGACTGCCTTATTTCACTTAGCATAATGTCCTCAAGCTTCATCCAGCTTGTTGCATGTGAGAGGATTTCCTTCCTGTGCATGAACTCAAATGATGTAGTGACTAACCTCTGGCCATGTGGTGGGTGGTTAGTGATGGAACCAAGAGGTAGCTGGTCTCTGAATACTAGCCCAGTCCTTTTCCTCTCTAGGAAAGTCCCCAGATCAGATAGAAAGCCTCAGTATTTCAGGGAGCTTCTGTTTTGACACCACATCCATGAAGAATCACACTGCAGGGTAGGGGAACAGATGAGTGGGATTTCTACACTGTTATCAGCTAGACTTAGATAACTGGCTAATTGAAAAGAGTACAGGTCACTTAAGGAAACTGGAGCATTGTAGGGCAAAGTAAAATGCTTTTGAAATGAGGATGTGAACTGTAACTGGAATGATGTAATGTGTTCTACAAAACGAAGCCAGTGAGAGGACAGGGGACACAGGGCTGACTTTTATTTAGGACATTTGCCTGGTTCTGAGCAGAAAGTTGAAAGTCACGAGAGAGAGAGAGAGAGAGGAGGAGCCTGGTTTTTGCAGGTGCGTGCTTAGCATGGGCCTTGTCCTAGCTTGGCTGCACCTCACAGCACCATCCTCTGGCTGTACAGTCTACCCTTCAGAGGTTTAGGGTGCTGTTTCATGCATGGTGGGTGCTAGGTGGTAGTGAGGACAGGGTGTGGGACTAGGCAGGGGCTGCCCCTCGGAAGGCCTCATAGTGAGGCGATGAGCTCTGACTCTGAGGGACTCTAGCTCCTGGTGTCCTGCTTCATCGAGAAGCCAGCCACCCATGGGAGCTGTGGATAATTAGAAAGGATTAGAGACTCTTATAAGGGTGCTTTTTGAAATATAGAGACTTAGAGAGTATTGGGCTTTGGGATATTTTAAGATCAGAAAGGCATTTGGAGTAACTGTCAGAGCAGATAAAGTTGTTTTTATGAAGATCCAGGAAAACAGTTGTTGCAAATACAGCTCTGCACCAATTCTGCGTCAATCTGTTTGGCTACAGATGCTTTAAGTGGAGGGGACACTGGGGCTTGCGTTCCCTTTAGTCTTTGAATTAATTCCCGTTAAAGTTTCTGTGTCTTAATTGGCATGGCAGGATAGAAACATCCTACCCATCTTTGTAAGTTCTTTGCTATATGTAGCACTCTGTTTTAACATTCTGAGCCTTCAAGACTGCCCTTTATGTGTCCATTTATTTTGTTTATGTGCATGATGTAGGTGGCTCTTGTGGCAGTAAATAACAGTGTTCACATTCAAATTGCACTTAGTTTTTAATTTCTGTTCTCAGAGTTACCTCTATAATGGTAATCTCTTACATTCTTATCATTGCCTTCAGTTACTGAATGTGTTAGGTGGCCAGGATTGCTGTCTGTGTGAAATGGGAATGTACATATACAATGTAAACATTCTGATTGACACATGAAGATAAAGGGCTTAACATGAATTGTGTCTGTTTACACTTACACAGAAAATTCTACTGTAACAAACTGAAGTGTCAGTAGTGTTTGTTATCGTAACATTGTCTTTTTCCTCCTTTTCTGATCTCTGATTTTTCTATTAGGAATGAGGCCTAAAGAAACCCATGCTCTCTCTTCTCTGAGCACAAGGAGGGTATGCTCAGACCTTGAAGGGCACAGCACGGGAGGATCATGTACTAGGGAGAGTCTGTCTCCACCCCATTTTTCTTCTGCTTTGCTTTGTTTCGTGCATAGTTTCTACGGGCTTCTTGGGGTTTTTTGAGAGAGTGAATGTCGATTTGAGGAGTAACAGGTGCACAGGCTATACCTGCACCACACTGCAGATAAGGTGGGTAGGGAGAGTAGTGACAGGTGGTGGGGTGGGTTATTCAATTATTTCCTAGGGCAGTGGGTTTCACAGGGTGCTGCTTAGGCCAGCAGCATCAGCATCACCTGAGTGCATATTAGAAACATAAATTTTGGGACCTCACCTCTTGTGTTTTAACAAGTCCTTCAAGTGGTCCTGATGCATGTTGAGGACTTTCAACACCGTCCTCCTACATGCAAAGTGAAGTTGACCTCCCACACACTTTTGTCTCAGTTTGCTTTCTAGCATCTGTCCCATTGCCTTTGTTGTGCTCCCTGCCACGTGGGCTGCACCCCTGGGGTTCTCTCAACTGCAACCAGGCATCAGCTCTAGCTGCCTCCCAGGGTGTGCTTCTGCCTCTGCTTGGAGTACCCTGCCCCCCACCCTTCCTGGCAAGACCCTGCTCATCTTTCAGGGTCCTCTCCGCTGAGAAGTCTTCCTGACTTCCTCTAAGATAAGGGAGTTGTGGGGCCCTGTCTTTGTGTTCCCAGGGTTCTGTCCATTGTTCTATTAAAACTTTTCTTTCATTTAATTTGCCACTTGGTAGAGGGATGGTTGCTCTGTCTTCCTTGTGCAAAATTCAGTGATACACTAATCCTCTCTTAACCTCTTAAATCATTTTGACTTTCACAGAGGGATAGTGTCTAGAGAGGGTTTTTGTTGTACTAAGTTATTGGTTCCAAAGGATTCATTTTAAGAGAAGTAAAGAACTATTATAGTGTGCTGCTTACTGAGGCAAAATCGGCTTCTCATATAAGCCCAAAGGTTTTGTTACGTTGGGTTTTACCATCAAAATTAAAGATGATGATTGGTTCACTAATGTGTTTTACCTTCACAGTGTGCCTGTAGACCTGTAGTAAAAGAAGGCTAATTATGTTTCCCAACGTCTTTTATTTCCAACTGTAAGCTAAGCCTATCCCTTTTCTTTTTGTTTTTCTTTTTTTCTTTTTTTTTTTTTTTTTGAGACGGAGTCTCGCTCTGTTGCCCAGGCTGGAGTGCAGTGGCCGCATCTCAGCTCACTGCAAGGTCCGCCTCCCGGGTTTACGCCATTCTCCTGCCTTAGCCTCCCGAGTAGCCAGGACTACAGGCACCCGCCACCTCGCCCGGCTAGTTTTTTTGTATTTTTTAGTAGAGACGCGGTTTCACCATGTTAGCCAGGATGGTGTCGATCTCCTGACCTCGTGATCCGCCCGTCTCAGCCTCCCAAAGTGCTGGGATTACAGGCGTGAGCCACCGCGCCCGGCCTCTTTTTCTTTTTTTTTCCTTTTTTTTTAAATTTGAAACTGAGTCTCACTCTCACCCAGGCTGGAGTGCAGTGGCACGATCTCAGCTCACTGCAAGCTCGGCCTCCCGGGTTCACGCCATTCTCTTGCCTCAGCCTTCCGAGTGCACCACACCCGGCTAATTTTTTTCTGTAGTTTTAGTAGAGACGGGGTTTCACCATGTTAGCCAGGATGGTCTCGATCTCCTGACCTCGTGATCCGCCCACCTCAGCCTCCCAAAGTGCTGGGATTACAGGCGTGAGCCACCGCGCCCAGCCAACCTATCCCATATTTTTAAAGAAGAGTGGATCACGTAGTTATCCATTTTAGCTAAATGGGTAACTATAACATTCTTTAATGGAACTGTTGACAGAAGGATAATCAATAATTTTGCTAATTCATGCCACCCTCCTTTGTTGTATATTAGTAATATTTACATTGGGGCAACAAAATAGATCAATATTTCCATTAATATTTACTTAATAACAGCTATTAAAAGTTATTACTGTTTGCAGTAACACAGAAGCACTTACCTGATTCTTATGCCAGCTTCTATAGGGTAGGTAGTGACAGCTGGTTTTGCAGGTGAGGAAGATGAGATTTAGAGGTGAGGTGTGTCTGCCTGAGGGCAGGAGCTGGTAAAGGGCACTCCGGGCTCATGGGAGTCACGCTGTTTTTCTTTTTCTAGGTCCACAAGGTTATGTCTAAGATATAAGTTACAACTCTCATGTAGCTCTTCCAAATACTTAGATACACAGCTTTGGGGGGTTTTCTCAGCCAAATGCTTTTCATTAGCCCTTCTCCTATTAACATTTAGGTCTTAGGGATTTATTTTCAAAATATGTATAGCTTGTATAAGCCATTCACCTAAGTTCTTAGAGCAGACATTCTGCCTCTTGATCTTTAGAAAATACCTAGGAGTATTTTGTTAACAGTGCTCATTTCAACTGAAAGGCTTCATTTTAAAATTTAATTTAATTTAATTTTTTAATTATTTTTTGAGACAGACTCTTGCTCTGTGTCTCCCAGGCTGGAGTGCAGTGGTGTGATCTTGACTCGTTGCAACGTCTGCCTCCTGGGTTCAAGTGATTCTCGTGCTTCAGCCACCCAAGTAGCTGGGATTACAGGCGTGTACCACCACCCCTGGCTAATTTTTGTATTTTTAGTAGAGATAGGGTTTCAAACTCTTGGCCTCAAGCAGTCTACCTGCCTTGGGCTCCCAAGATGCAGGGACTACAGGTGTGAACCACTGTGCCTGACTTTTTAGGCTTTCTTTAAAATGGCATCTTTTGGCCAGATGTGGTGGTAATGCCAGCACTTCTGGAGGCTGAGGCTGGAGGATTGCTTGAGCCCAGGAATTGGAGATAAGCCTGGGCAACATAGGGAGACCCTCTGTCTGCCAAAAAATTAAAAACAAAAAACAAACACAAAAAAACCCCCTAGGTGTTACGGTGTACCCCTGTGGTCCCAGCTACTTGGGAAGCTGAGGTGGAAGGATTGCTTGAGCCCAGGAGGTTGAGGCTGCATTGAGCCATGATTGTGCTGCAGCACTCTAGCCTGGATGACAGAGTGAGACCATGTCTAAAAATCAATTAAATAAAATGACATCTTTGTAGAAGTGAATTTTACCCAGGTACCAAGCCCCTGCCTGTCCCTCCCAACTCCCTTCCCTGCCTCCCAGCACCCCCATCTGTTTTGGTTCTGCTGTTGCCATTCTCTGGCTTTGGGGACTTGCTGAAGCCCCACTGTCCCCATCTTCCAGCTGTACCCCTTCTCTCTGCTTCCCTGCTTGTCTTATTCTTTACAGGGCTGCCTGGGATTTCACATTCCTAAAGTTTTTGGGTTTGTTTTTGGATCATGCCAATATCAGTTCTTTTGAGAAGGGAGAAAGGGTATTTTGCATTTTCCTTTTAATCATCAGTGAGTAGCCACAAAGGGTGTGTCTTTCCCTCCTGTGCTGTGTTTACTGTGTACTCCCTCGGTGCATGAATTATTTCATGGCACCAGTGGAGCATGTTTTATTCTCTTTCCTGTTTGTGGCTTGCACCTCCTGAACGCTGCTATCATTCATGGTCCAGCTTGGTTTTCTTTTTCACTGTTTCTATCACAGAACATCCTGAAGACCAATGGTGTCAGTCATAGGATCCAAAACAGCTGGTTCCTAGGCCCTGCCTCATGCTCTGTGGCTTGGGCTTGTCTTTTCTTCCAGAATAAGTGGGTAACTTCTTCCTGCTTTTTTTCTCTTTTCTTCGTAAATGGGAGGAAAAGTGTCGAGTATGGAGACTGCCCTTTCATTTGAAGGAAATTCACAGTTCCAGCTCTGTAGCGTGGCGTCTCTTAACTAGTGGTCAACACTGGCTGTGGAAGGGGGGCCAGATGGCAAAGTGAAGCAGATTCTTTCCTCCTGTCTGCAGTTTGATTGCAGTATGAAGTTCAGCTTGCTTCAGTCTATGTCTTCATGTTCTTCCACTAGGTACTGAATTTTGTGATCTGTTGGAAATAACAAGTAAATAGATGCCTAACACTTTATACAGATTGAGTATCTCTAATCCAAAAATCCAAAATCCAAAATGCTCCAAAAGTTTCAGCTTTTGGAGCACTGACATGATACCACAAGTGGAAAATTCCACACCTCACCTCATGTGACGGGTCATAGTCAAAACTCAGGCGCACGACCCACAGTTAATTTAGTGTCCCCAAGGGAAAAAAGACCCTCCTGGCCCCCTTCAGATGTGATGTGTCTTTTCCACACATGCCCAGATTCCCTCAAACACCTCCACAAAGGGTAATAAAATGGTTCATTGTACACAAACTTTGTTTCACGCACAAGATTATTAAAAATATTATATAAAATGAGCTTTCAGAGAAGTGAGAAGAGAAATGAGAGGTAGGGAGGGAGGAGTTGGGGGAATAGTTGAAGGTAAGGTGTTTAGGCCAAGCTCTGAGGAGGTTACGTTTGAGTGGAGACTCACATGGTGAGAGAATGGGGCAACCTCCTGAAGGAGCAGAAGCACTGTGGGCAGCAGGGTATGAGCAGAGGAGGAGCTCAGTGTGTTGGAGGTTGGCGACTCCTGTGGAGTCTTGTGGGATGGTGTTGGGACAGGGATGGACCGTGGGGAGGCTGGATCATGGGGAATATGTTGCTTTAGGCCAAGCTGGAGATGATGGTGGCTCAGATCAGAGCTAAAGTAGTGGAGACACACGGACACTGAATGAATGATGAAGTTCACTCATTCTGCATGTGTCCCATGTGATGCATCCAAGTAGTGTTTTAGGCACACCAGGTACTGTTTTAGCACACCAAGTACTGTTTTAGGCACTGGGGATATAATAGTGAACCAACTGGAGCTGCCATTGTGTTGGTAGTGATGAGAGAGACCATGAGAAGAAAGGCCAGAGCCATGTCCTGCAGAGAGTGGTGTACTTTGGGAGGGAAGTGTGTGGGGTTGTCGAGGAACAGTGTGCTGCTCAGGGAGGAATGAGGTGGGACGGCCTTGTGGGAAGAGCAACCAAGATTCTCATAGCCTTGGGAGCTTGAACCCTGAGGTCTATTGCTGGACTAAATATGTGAGGTGTGAGAGGAGAGAAGAATCAGGAATGACTCTTTGATTTTTAACATGAGCAACTCAGAGAATGAGAGTACTACAGTTTAGAAGCTTGGAAGGTGGATTTTGTGGGGGAATGAATGAGTTATTAGACACCTCAGTGGATATACTCAGATGGATATATACATTAGAGCTCAGAAGAGTCTGGACTAGTGACATGAATTTGATCATCATCTAGAGTATGAGTGGCACAGGAAGCCACTTGTGTGGATGAGGTGACAGAGGAAATGGTTGAGGATAGCAACCAACATTTAGAGGCAAGGTAGAAGGCAGAGCAGTGTGGAATCAGGGAAGCCGAGAGCTTCCCTCAGCACAGTGGCACGAAGCTTGGACACCACCTCTTGTCTGTCCTGCTTAATTCCATTCACATCTAGAGTGGACTTGCTGTGTGCACACCGCTGACCACCTGCCTCATGTGACAATTTTTCCTCATGGATCTTAGCCCCTTGCCTTTACCATGAGCCTCCTCAGAGGTCAGGGCACTGCCTGTTAGCATTTCTCATGGTGTCATACACGTTGGGTGCTTCCCAAATTAATTACATCCATCAGAAAACTTCACTCTATCTGAGAAGCTTTAATGGTGGACTTGGGGATTATTAAATCCTAAAAAAGGTTATAACAAAAAGTTTTCTTGGTGTGTGTCTGTGCCTAGAATTTAGAAAATAAGTCATCCAGTACTGAGACCATTTTATGAAAAGCCTTTAAAATCTACAAATGCATTGGCCCAGCAATTCTACTTCTAGGGATTTATCCTAAGAAAATAGCCTTGGGTATCTGCCAAGAATGTTCACTGGAGTGTTGTTTATAATGTGCAAAACAGGAGCTAACCTAAATGTCCAACAATAAGGGATTGGTTAAAAAAAAAAAGCCTCATGGTGTGTATTCATACCCTGGAATTACTGTCCCCTTAAAATGATGTTGTAGAAGGACATGTATTGACTTAGTAGAATGTTAAGTGAAGGAAGTGTGTTTACAAATGTCGTATTTTTGTCTGATTTCACTTGCCTTCATTTATAGAGAGTGGATAATTGGCATAGTGTTAACATTGTTTATCTTGGAATATTGAGATCGTTGATGATTTTTACTGTTTTTTTTTGTTGTTGTTGTTATTACCTCTAAACTCTCTGTAGGAAGCATGCTTTCTTGATCAATAAAACTCTTAAAGTTGGAATTTATGCTTCTTTTATTCATAAAAAAATCATGTTTTTAATCTTAGGTTATCCTTTATGTTTACATTAATGCAGATATGGGGAGAACACAGTCTACCTGGCTCATGTCGAATATGCGTTTTGGAGTCCCCACTTTCCAGGTCACAGTGACAGTTTTCCAGCATAGAGTAGACTGATTGCCCTGTACCCTTCAGGCAGGGTGCAGTAGTAAGTTATTGATAGTTGGCTGCTGAGCTGTTGCTCAGGCCTTGGCAACTGACACTCTGCAGAAGGGACCAGGAGTGTGCAGTGGTGGAATCGGGCTGGCCTGGGTTGCAGATTTAACTTTCGCCTGTCCCTCTGTGTGCCCCTGGGCTGTAAGTTTTAGTTTGCAAGGTTGACGGGGATGGCCTCTCCCATAGTCGGTTGGTGTGTGCTGCACAGTCTGGCCCAGAATGAATGCCAGCTAACTGGTTAGCCACCTAGACTGTCAGTCTGCAACCCACAGCTTTGCCGTGAATGATTGAACCTTATTTCTTTTTTCTTTTTTTTTTTTTTTGAGACGGAGTCTCGCTCTGTCACCCAGGCTGGAGTGCAGTGGCGCAATCTCAGCTCACTGCAGGCTCTGCCTCCCGGGTTCACGCCATTCTCCTGCCTCAGCCTCCCGAGTAGCTGGGACTACAGGTGCCCGCCACCATGCCCGGCTAATTTTTTGTATTTTTATTAGAGATGGGATTTCACTGTGTTAACCAGGATGGTCTAAATCTCCTGACCTCGTGATCCGCCCGCCTCGGCCTCCTAAAGTGCTGGGATTACAGGCGTGAGCCACCACACCTGGCCAAACCTTATTTCTTTAATAATAATACAGGATTCCTAAAAACCAACTGTATTATTGTTGGAAAAATAGTTTTAAAAATTATTTTCTTTTAACTGAGACGTTTACCCTCTTGTCTCCCTTCAGTCTGTGGGCCGGGCATCGACATCCGCAACGACTATCAGCAGCTGAAGCGCCTGGAGAACTGCACGGTGATCGAGGGCTACCTCCACATCCTGCTCATCTCCAAGGCCGAGGACTACCGCAGCTACCGCTTCCCCAAGCTCACGGTCATCACCGAGTACTTGCTGTTGTTCCGAGTGGCTGGCCTAGAGAGCCTCGGAGACCTGTTCCCCAACCTCACGGTAATCCGCGGCTGGAAACTCTTCTACAACTACGCCCTGGTCATCTTTGAGATGACCAATCTCAAGGATATTGGGCTTTACAACCTGAGGAACATTACTCGGGGGGCCATCAGGATTGAGAAAAATGCTGACCTCTGTTACCTCTCCACTGTGGACTGGTCCCTGATCCTGGATGCAGTGTCCAATAACTACATTGTGGGGAATAAGCCCCCAAAGGAATGCGGGGACCTGTGTCCGGGGACCATGGAGGAGAAGCCGATGTGCGAGAAGACCACCATCAACAATGAGTACAACTACCGCTGCTGGACCACAAACCGCTGCCAGAAAAGTAAGAATGATGCTGACTGCTGCTTTCTCTCTGCTTCTCTCTCTTCTCTCCTTCTCCTCCTTGACCTCCCTTCTCTTCTGAATGCACGAGTTCCACTGGGCAGGGTGCAGTCGTGTTGCATTTAGGACGTGGCACGCCTGCTGTGCGGAAGTGGTTCCCAGCGGGGGTCTTGGTTGGCTTTCCTTTGCATCTGGGACTCTTGGATTGCGGGACTGTGGCATGGCTGGAGGCCATCATGGCTACTGTCAAGACTATTCAAATCACATGTTAGAAATAATCCACCACACTCCTGGGCTAGAAACTTGCTGACCTTCAGCTTTGAATTCCTGATGAGAAAAGGTGACCTGGTGTGCTTGGAAGTCCCTGAGCCTTGACAGCTGGGGGCTGCTTATGTGTCAGCTCTTTCATCCTTTGTGCAAAGTGATATTTTTTGTTCTGCATGACTTCCTTAGTTTGAATGGACTTGGAATATGGTTAACTAAAGGGAAAGTAAAGCACTCACTCATATCCTATGAAAGCAGTCCTTGGGTCCTAGTGATGATGTTATGATGCTCAGGTGTCCTGGTTATGTCAGAGCACCTGGCCCAGGTGGGAGACCTCTGGACCCATTTCCACAAGTCCCAGGTTCAAGCTGTACTTGCAGTTAGCTGTGTAGCAGGGTGCATTTTTAAATCTCTGGGATTCTGTTTTCGTTCTTTTATACCTGTTTACTGAACAGTTGTGAAAATCTTAAGAATTCACAAGTGAAGGAAGTTTGGAAAGTGTTTATTGCTGTGGGGGTCAGAGAGTGGTATTTTGAAGTTCTTGTATATTTATCTGCAATATGCTTATTTTCCCTTGAGAATAACTGAGCTCTTGCCTTAATGTGATCAATTCCTTGAGAGCCAGGCTGTTTGGTATTAAAATGTGACGCTGAGCCTTCACCTTATTGCATTCAGCAATATTTACATATATTGGCTAGGAAGCTTTTCCTCACTAGTTGGAAGTCAATGTGTTAGCTATAAATAGCTATTATTTAAGTGTTGGCCCAGTTAAATATGCAAGGAACCCATGTTCTACAGTTACAAAGAGCCAAGAAACCCCAAATTGTTAGACTTGCCTAAAATAAATAAAAGGTGAGACCCCACGGAGGTGAAGTGTGTAAAATAAAGGCCAGACCTCAGAGGTAGCCCTTACTTCAGTTCCCCTTCAGCCAGACCCGAGGAAGGAAAAGGATCTGCGTACCCTGATCTGCCACACACTTTTGTACTCTGCAGAATTGGATCAGTGTGTATGTGAACATTGATTAGTAAGGGCAGGGGTCCCACTGGCTGCAGCCAGTACCTCGTAGAGCTCTGAGAATGCAGTCAGGCCACTTTAAGGTTGGCCAGAGTTGGAGGGAGATCTTATGGTAAAGTCACTTGTGTGATTGATTAAAACTGCCTTATCATAAGTTACCCACTGGTTTGAGAAAACAACAAAATAATGTTTTTTAAATAACCTTGACATTTAAAACTTTTATCTGAAAAGTAAAAGGTGTTATCAAGGGAGGCAGCATGCAGTAGAAGAGAGATGTTGAACGTAGTGATGAGGGCCAGGAATGACCTTGGATGAGCCAGCCCCTCTGGGCTGTAGTTGGGCTTTTATAGACTATTTCTAGGGCAGTCGGTACATCCCTTAGCGGTGATCATATATGGGCATGAGGATGTTTTGAAAACTCATAAGCTCTTTACAGAAGGGACGTGCCGTATGAAATGTCATTAAGTGGGGAGTTGTTCAGGAACTAGGTAGGGCTTGCCATGGGTTTTCGGCTGTTTCTGATCAGCTACTTATTGAAGACCCCTGGAATAGGGGTGAGGCCTGCATTCTGGATCCAAGTCTAAGAGGGGCAACTAGAAATGAGCAAGTTATTTAAATTGCCTGGGCTTCGGTTTCTTCATATGTGGAATGGGGTAAGGCCTGCCTTCCTCATAGGGCTGTTGGAAGATGAAAAGGATAAAGGAGAAGCACCGTGGAAAGGTAATGATGGTTAGAAGTTGGGCTCTGCTGGTGACAGACAGAGCCTTGATAACACCTGTTGGTTGGTCACCTGCTTCCCCAAGGCCATGTCCTGCAGCCTTCTTGACCATCCCAGCCCTGCTGATGTTCGTTGTGATTTCACAATGGAGTACTTACATAAAATTCATAACTGCTTTCAGGGAAATTTACTTCCCTTCTTCCTGTCCTGAAAACTCAGGCATGGGCATATTTCCTGGAGATTTTCTAGTTGAATCAGAACTTTCTCTTGGTTTGCATAGATTCCATTTAGACCTGCATTGTCCAGTGTGGTAGCGGCTTATTGAGTAAGCCACATGGCTTATTGAGTACTTGAACTGTGGCTTGTCCAAATTGGGACTGCTTTAGGTGTAAAATATACACTAGATTTCCAAAACATATAGGAAAAACCCTGTACACCATTTCATTAATAATTTCTATGTTGATTACATGTTGAAATATAACATTTTGGATATATTAAAGTAAAATGTGTTCTTAAAATAAATTTCAGCTGCCTGTTTCTTTTTAATTCTATTTTTTTTTTTTTGAGATGGAATTTCGTTCTTGTCATCCAGGCTGGAGTGCAGTGGCACGATCTCGGCTCACTGCAACCTCTGCCTCCTGGGTTCAAGTGATTCTCCTGCCTCAGCCTCCTGAGTAGCTTGAATTATAAGCATGTGCCACCATGCCCGTCTAATTTTTGTATTTTTACTAGAGAGGGGTTTCACCACCATGTTGGCCAGGCTGGTCTCAAACTCCTGATCTCCGATGATCTGCCTGCCTCAACCTCCCAAAGTACTGGGTTTACAGGCGTGAGCCACCATGCCTGACTCTTTTTAATTCTTAATGTGGCTACTTGAAAATTTGAAATTACAGATGTGACTTGCATTCTGTGTTGGTAAGCTGCTTTAGAGCATTTCTTTTAACAGCAGGAGTTCTTCCCCTCATCATCTTTTTGGCTGAGTGGTCACTGCAGTGCTGACAGCCTGCACCTCTCCAGCCAGAACCCTTAGGAATCATTTGGGGAGCTCCGTGTACGGCATTGAGAGTCCAGGCAGAATGGCTACCTTGAGTTCAACATAAGTGTTAAGATGGCCATTCGAAAAGAAGAGTCCCATTCAGTTAATCTTCCGTTGGCTGGCTGTAGAACTAAGGAGAACATCTGGAGAAACATGTCAAGGGTGTGTGTGAAATCGTTGAGCCTACTTGATTTTGTCATGCTGATGCACAGTTTTCACTTGGCACTGTCCTTTAAACTCCTTCTGTGCCATGACTCTGCAGTGCCTGGCAGCATAGTAGACTCTACTCCCACTATCGACGTGATCCCTCTGTGGTTTCTCTGCACACTTCTGTATTTCTCAGTTCTTTTTGGATTTGGGAGTGGATTTTATACATTTTTGAGTCATTCCTAAAGGGCGATTGACCCTTAAAGAACTGTGTACAGCGCTTTCCTTTCAGTAAGAACATAGTTGTGTGCCATCCCCTGACATGTAGTGTGGTTGATTCCTCTTCCCTTGTCTTCTGACACCACCCTCTTATGAGTCTCTTCCTGCCCCCACAGCTGCTGCTTCTCTGTCTCCCTTCCCTCAGTCTGGCTGTTAATGGTGGTCCCCTGACATAGTCCATTCAGGCTGCTGTAACAAAATCCCATACCCTGAGTGGCTTACACACAACAGAAATACTGCTCACAGTTCTGGAGGCTGGAAGTCCAAGTTCAAGGTGCTTACCAGATTAACTGTCTGGGGAGGGCCCACGCTCTGGTTCACAGACAGCACCTTTTCACTGTCTTCACATGTTGGAAGGGGTGAGGGTTTTTTTTTTCTGGCCTCTTTTTTAAAGGGCACTAATCCCATTTGTGAGGGCTCCACCCTCATGACCTAATCACCTCCCAGAGCCATCACATTGGGGATTAGGTTTCAACATAAGAGTTTTGAGGGGACGTAAACATTCAGATCATAGCATGGCTGGAGTTCTATCCTGGGCTCTCTTTTCACTTTCCTTGTTCTCATCTCATCCACTGGTAACTTCATTGCCTCCTGTTTCCACCTAAACATCCAAATATCTCCAGCCCAGAACCCTTTTGAGCCCAGGACCTGTCATTCATATCAGACCACCATGAGCATTTCACTACAGCGTCTGATGGTCTTCCCTGTTTCCTCACTTTTGCCTATTTTTTTTCTTTTCTATTCCCTCTTCAGTGGGCCACACTCTTGTTTCCCTGATTCTTATGTCAGGAATGTGAGTGTCCTTTGGACACTTCCTTCTCCAGTTGCACACCAGGCCTTTTCCCTCCTGAATGGAATGGAAATGCTGCTTCAGCTGCCCTCCTCTGCTCCTCCCCCTTACTGCATTGACATAGCCTCTCTCTGCTTTGTGCCCTGTGGTTCCACCGAGCACTGGGGAGCTTTCCAGTATGCATTTTTTTTTTTTTTTTTTTTTTTTTGAAGAAGGAGTCTCGCTCTGTCACCCAGGCTGGAATGCAGTAGTGCGATCTTGGCTCATTGCAACTTCCGGCTCCCAGGTTCAAGTGATTCTACTGCCTTAGCCTCCTGAGTAGCTAGGATTACCGCGCCACCACACCCAGCTAATTTTTGTATTTTTAGTAGAGACGGTGTTTCACCATGTTGACCAGGCTGGTCTCGAACTCCTGACCTCAGGCGATCCACCTGTCTTGGCCTCCCGGTGTGCTGGGATTACAGGCATGAGCCACTGCGCCCGGCCATCCAGTGTGCGCTTTGGACTGATGTGCTTCCCTACCTGAAATCCTGTGGCAAGTCCCTATAGGATAGGCATGTGGTACACGTGAAGCTCCTGAGTGGTCAACAGCTACCCCATGACAACATGCCACACTCCATGTGCCACCCTCCTGCCTGCCTGCCGAGTCCTTGGCCCCCGTGGTGCTCTTCCGTGCTGACCAGCCGGCACGGCTCACCTGGCCGAACTCTAGCCTTGCCTTTTCCTCTCAAGGATGTAAGGGCTCTGCAGATTTCAGGAGGCCTGTCTCCCAGCACCTGACGGGACACTTTGTGCCCCACTGTAAATTCTGGGTGTATCCTCCAGTGTATGCTGTCACCCCAAGGGCAAGCACTACGTCTGCTTTGTGAAGGGTTCATTGTTAGGAAGATACATTTTCCCCTTGAGCGAGAGTAGCATATTGTGGCAGTCTTCAGTGAGCCAGTTGTGCCAGGATTATGAAATGCAGATGTTTACCATGTCATTGTTGCTGTCATTGCTGCTGAGGAGTACTGACCAAAATCATCTGCAACTCTTAGTTGAAAGAGAGGACCACTGTGGTGGGTAGCTCTTTTCTTTCCTGCCATTGTCGGGATGATTACAGGTCAAAGATGATGGAGTAGTATGGAAATTGTCTGAAAGGTTGAAGCTTGGCGCGTGAAGCCATTCATGACTTTGTAAGGCAGTTATGCTGAAGGCCAGTTCTGTGCTGGGAGGGACAGAGGTGAATCCTCCTGAGTGCCTGTGGTTTTCTTATTTCCCGGTGAATTTGCCTAAGTGCCTGTTGTTTGCTTGCCATGGAGCCTTTCTGGTATTTCATTTCAGGTGCAGATGCCCACCTTCCCACAAAAAACCCCCAACAAAACCTAAGACCTTACTGCAACCAAGTCTCCAAGTACTTTTTTTTTTTTTTTTTTTTTGAGACGGGGTCTCGCTCTGTCACCCAGGCTGGAGTGCAGTGGCCGGATCTCAGCTCACTGCAAGCTCCGCCTCCCGGGTTCACGCCATTCTCCTGCCTCAGCCTCCCGAGTAGCTGGGACTACAGGCGCCCGCCACCTCGCCCGGCTAGTTTTTTGTATTTTTTAGTAGAGACGAGGTTTCACCGTGTTAGCCAGGATGGTCTCGATCTCCTGACCTTGTGATCCACCCGTCTCGGCCTCCCAAAGTGCTGGGATTACAGGCTTGAGCCACCGCGCCCGGCCTCCAAGTACTTTTTAACCCATTGGGATGAATAGCCTGTGGTCTACTCAGGTCACCCTGAGTGCGTGTGAGAAGGCCTGGGCTTTGCCAGGAAATCCGGGAAGGCAGGGCCGGGCTGTACTGGAACCTGGCTTAGCTGTTGGGGCAGCCTCATTTCAATTAGAAGGGCATTGACTGGGAGCAGCAGTCCTGGAGTTTGTTGCATTTCCTGTTGCCCTCAAAATGAGAAACCAGGAAAATAGCAGATTGGAGCCTTTGAGAAGGCAGTAAATGGCTGTTTTTATTGACAAAAGGAAAACATTTTACTGCCATCTCACTGATGGCATCTCACTGACTTAAAATGAAGGCAGGTTGTAGTTTAAAAAAAAAAGTACTTTTTCCCCCCTACATATTCTTATATTCTTGTTTATCAGCCACTGCTCATAAGGGCAGTGTTGTCTTGTGGAGTAGAGGCACTGTCTTTCCCTCATTTTCCTGTGTAGGTTGGTATGGCTGACCTGCTAGATCAAGGTGGAGGACCTGTTTAAGAATGTGTAAATTTAAGGCTGGGAGCAGTGGCTCACACCTGTAATCCTAGCATTTTGGGAGGCTGAGGCAGGAGGATCGCTTGAGTTCAGGAGTTCAAGACTGGCTTGGGCAACATGGTGAGACCTTGTTCATATAAAAAAATTTAAATAATTAGCTGGTTGTGGAGGCGTGTGCCTGTAGTCCCAGCATTTTGGGAGGCTGAGATGGGAGGATCGCCTGAGCCTGGGGAGACGGCGGTTGCAGTGAGCTGTGGTTGTGCCGCTGCACTTCAGCCTGGGTGACAGAATGAAATCCTGTCTGGAAAAAAAAAAAAAAAGAATTTGTAACTTTAAGTTTTATGGCTAGCTTTGAGAAAGGAAAATAATAAAAAAAAGAATGTGTAAGTCACCTGCTGGATGGCGGGAAGAGGGACACATTGTCTTTGTAGTGAAATTTCACTCATGTGATGTGTAGTATTTCATCTTAACTTTTTTTTTTGAACTTAAGCTACTTGTGAAGAGCTGAGATGTTTCTGTTAAGCACCGTGTGGTCTGCGCCAGTCTCCTGCAGGCCGTTGTTCCCCAGACTGCTAAGACCATCATGACACAGGCCTGCATTTTCAGGTGGACCCTTGGGAGGGGCTTGTGGACCCTGAAGGAGAAGGCAGCCAGGAGAGGGGTATCTGGCTTTGTGTTGTTGGTAGGAACTTGTCTCGGTTATCCTGGAAGGCCTCTGCTCTGGTCAGCTGCTCCCAGTGTGGGGGTGATCTTTATTTAGAAGGGGGTCACATGCCCCCAGGCCTCATTGCAATGCCTTTTTTAGTCAGGCGTGGAGCTCACATTTTGTTCTGCCTGTTTGCCGACCCCTGTTGCCAAGATGGTGAAGCAGTTTGTGTCCAAGTTCCCTGGGACCTGGCTTAGCCCACCTCCTTTCTTGGGACGTGTGCCTTGTGCCTCAAAGACTTTGCTTTTGGCTAATTGTCATGTAATGATGGTGTCACTATCCTGGGCCCCCTTCAGAAGTTTTTAATAGGGATCTCATCTAAGAGACCAAAAGCTTTCAGAATGACTGTCTGAGAGTGATTTTTGCAATGCCAGGTATTTGGAAAATATCTGGAGCCCCTTCAGCTCTCACCAGTTAAACCTATTTGTACAATCGTTCTGGTTTCTTCCTGTGCTTGAAAAGCCTCTTTGTTGTGTTAATACCTCTGTCTTGCTTTCCTCATGTGTATGCCAGTGTGACATTCTCGGCAGAGTGGGGATGACGTGGAGCGTGTGGGCCCGTGGTTAATCTTGTCCTGAATTGCCTTGCTCAACTTGCGTGTATAGGGTGGTTCAAAAGTTAAGTTTGGCTGGTGGTGAAGTTGGAAGCATCACTTAGAAACACGCCTCCTTTGGGCATATGGTGTGAATCAGGGACTCTGGCTATAAAAGGTGGGGTCTCTGAGCACCATCCTAGTTGCAGCGTTCCCCTGACTTGGAGGTAGCGAGAGACAGCCAAGGTGTTCGTTCCAGGGAGGCTGCTGGGTGGGAGATGGGATTTTTCTGTCTGTGGCACAGGCAGTATTAAGTAGAGCAGGCTGGTTAAATCACATTTTAAGTAAAAACCAAAGTGCACAGATGATCGGCAGAACTTCTGGGGGATAAGAAGCTGCTTTCCTTGAAGAAGTTCGCCTCCAAACCAGCGCCCATGGCTCGGCAGCCAGCATGGCAGCCCCAGGGGTGCATGGGACTTGGGCATATGAGGCTGGTGGGGGACAGGGACAACTGGGTCCAGCATTGCCATTCCCAGGGATGGTTGCCACGTCATCTGTCTGCCCTGTCCTTCCATTTCCTTTCTTTGAACTCGGGGGGCTTGCATCGGACTACCTGTGCCATTTCCTCAAACTCTAAAATTGAGTAAGTTACCGAGGGGTTTTCGTGGTCTGCGCTGAGAAGATTTCTTGCTTCCTGATCTGCCTGTGTGTTCGTGTTGCTTGCTGTCTCTCTCTTTCTCTCTCTCTCCTCTTTCATCCTAGTATATACAGGCAAGGTATGCAGCATTTAAAATGTTCATAACTCATCAAATGGCACACTGATCATCATGTATAAGTTGGGAATCAGGGTTTAAGAAATTTAGAGATCATTTATATGGAAGAAAGAACCCCAAGTAGAAACCCAAAATCTAGACCATTCTGGGTTCTAGTTTATACCTGCCACTGGCTAACATATGGCTTTAAGCTGGATGTTATAATGAGAGCTGGAGTTTCGTCTGATTGCACACAGCGTTGCTTTTCTGTCTTTGGAAAAATAGCTCACTGCAGAGCCCTGGTAACCGTTTGAACTGCATTGCGGGAGTAGGCAGAAGAACAGAACAGTCCTTGGAGCTTGGTAGGAGGTGTGAGGGCTTATGGGGGACAGTTGTCTTTTCAAGTCAAGGAGGAATAAGGGCTCTGGGGCCAGTGGAAAGGGCGAGTCTTAGACAGGGAAGGGTGACCATCCAGGTTAGATCACTTCTTCTGCAGGGTCAGCTTGGCGGCTGTTCTTAGGTTTTCAGGGTATCATGGGGCTGGCCAGGCCCTCACCCTTGATATCCCTGAGCATCTGTTTCTCACAATATTGTGGAGTCCGTGGGGGTAGAAGCTACCATCCTGTGCCTGCCCTCACCCTCAGTGCGACTGGTCTTCAGGATGTTTAGGTGGCCCCACACGTGGATGTACAGCTTTCCCCTGTTTGTTTTCCCCATGGCATATTAACAGTGAGATCTGCAAGAATACATAATTTTGTACAGAATGGGATGTATTTCTTTTAAACTACGTTCCTGAGTGGACAAGTGGTATCAGATGCAAAGGTTTAAGAACCGTCGATGCATTGAGATAGTGCCATCTGTTTGCCTCAGGTATCTGGTGCTAGGACAAAGCTGCCAGGCCTCACCTTCCTTCAGTGAGACAGGAATAGGACAGTATTTGGAAAGCATCTAACGGGTTTCCACGCACATAGTAGGTTTTTGGTAAATGGTGGCAGCTGCTGCTATTTTTTTTTTTTTTTTAATTGAACTATCTAAGAGTTGCATTCTGAGACCATCTAAAATTCTGAGTCTTAAGCTGGATTGAGTATGTATGTTCACTACCATATCTTAAATGGTCCTTCTGTATTGCTTTTCTAAATTGTAGAATTTCAGTTATCATAAATAGCAGGCCATACTGTAGGTGTGGTTCTTGCTAATTTGATTTGTACTGTTCAAATTCTTGTGTCTGTCCCGATAAACTGTATCTTTAAAGAACATTCAGTGAGGTACATATGTCTATATCGGGGTGCCAGTGGAGTCCCACTAGTTATATGTAATCTATTCATTTGATTCTCAAACTGAATTTATTCTGTTTGCAAGTTTGGTATTTGGGAGCATTTCAGAAATATCCACAGATTCTTGTATGATACTGACATTAAATACTATCTCTTTGAAATGCCTCTCTCTGTGTCCATGGAGAACATTAAAATGGTTAGAGTGGGCACAGTTATTGGTAAAGATAACAAAGATGGGCATTTTTATGACAACTTTAGGTCTCACATAGGTAGCCAACCATCTGCTCCAGGATGAAGCATGTGCCTGTTTATTCTCTTCTTTGGTAGCGCTAGCAGTATATGTGTGCGCACGTGCACGTGTGCGTGTGTGTTTGTGTATGTGCATACCACTTTATTCTCCCACCCAGCCTCTTCTCCTGTTTTGTTTAGTTTCATTTTCCTCCTCTCACCCCCATTGCAGGAAACAAACACTGGCTCTCTGTCCTCCCTTAGATCTTCCTTCCGTTCAAGGGGATCAGGTGGGTGGGAAAATGTTGTGCAGGAATGCCAGGCCTCTGCCCGAAGCCAGGCTTCTGTTTCATCTCATTATTGAACAGAAGTCGCTTTTTGTTTCTTTGCCTTGGTCACAAACAAGCACCCAGTCCTCTCTTCTTTCTTCCTGCCATTTTTCACAGAATCCATGTGGGATGGGAACAGAGGCAGCGTATTTAGGGACTGTCAGTTGCTTGATACCCATGGCCTTGTTTAGAGAAGCTGTACCCACTGCCCCAGTGTGGAGCTCCATCTAATTTGTTTTTGCAAGTCCTAATGAAGGGACCTGGATGAAGTTAGTGAGGTTGCTCTTCCTGGGGTTTATGCAGGGTGGCCCGTGGAGCTTAGCCACCCTTCATGCAGAAGGTGGGGCTGAGGGCAGCCAGTGTGACTGAGGCTGGCTGGCCCACCCTGAGCTGCTTATGCCCATGGGGCCCCTGGGGAGGAGGGCCCAGCTGCAGTGCGCATACATCTGCCCTTGGCAGCAGATCTGTGAACCCAGGCTGCCATTCTGGATTTCCGGATAGATGCAAAGTGCTTGGATGGGTTTTAGCAGCTGCTGAGACCAGGAGTTGGGCTTAGTAGTAAAAAGGGGGAACAAAATAAAAGAAGATCAGGAGGCAAAGAGCCTACAGTACAAAAAAAGAAAGACGAAGGTTGATATTATTAGAAATACTTCCTGGGCAGCCTTAGTGTTTGGATTAGGATCCCCCCCCCCCCACCTCCCAAAGGTATTAGTTGTAATACAGAGACAAATGGAAACTAGTCATATCCTTAGGTCCTAGAAAAGACCAGCTTTGTTCCTGGGGTGGTAACCTAGTACAATGTTTCCGTTCCTATTTCTTGACCTCTGAATGGCCCCTTCTGCTTTGCTAAGTGGATGATATTATTAGGTGCTTAGACTATTCTTCAGATAGAATGTAGGGATATATTTTTATTCTCTTCCTCAGTGAACTTGAAATGATTGGATTATTTTGTAATACGTCGATACTACTTTTAGAAGCTTTTGAATAACTGTGTCAAAGAAGCTTTAGAACAGGTTTTAAGCAAGGTTGCAAAGAAGGTACTGAGTGTGTTTTTCCACTCACAAGGAAAGACAGCAGCTGAATGCAGAAGTGTGTATCTGGTTCTAACTCTTTATCACTTCAGGGACTGTCCAGGCGGCACCATCCATTGGATCTCCTGCCCCTCCTCTTCCAACCCCCGCCTCATCCCTGGCCATTCTTTTGTGACCAGTAGTTGCTTATGAATGGAATTCTGAGAATGTATAATTTTCTCAGAAGAATACTTCTTTAGCTCACTAAATATTTCTTGTTTGCTGAGAGGAAAAAAAAAAGCTCTTTGGAAAAGTCATTGGATGCCAGAGATGGGTGATTAGGAGGGATGAACTTCTAGGTGTGCCTAGCAAAGCCGTTTCTATTGATAGGCAATTAATAAAACAGCCAAACTTGACCTAACAGACTGCCATTTTGAGAGGAATTTGTTTTGCAGGATTAGTTGGCTTCGAGGTATATTGGTGGCTGTGCAGTGATGACGGCTGTCGTGCCTCCTATGTCTTCTGCCCGTTGTGATGCAGGGTAAGTGCTTAGGCCTCAGACACAGGCTCCTTGAACTTCACATTCAATGCTTTAGGGTGAGGGGACTTGAGACCCTTGACTTGACTCCCACTGGAGTCCCACTGGAAAGTTTCTGTTGCTTATTTGGGTAACCCCACCTCTATCTTGTTGGGCAGTAGTGTTATCCTAATTCTTGGAAATACTCAGAGTGTAGAATAAAGAGCTGATGAAAATGTGTAAGAAGGGAGTAAGTGGTTATTAGAGATAAATGGTGACTGGGATGATGCTCTGACCCCTTCAGCAAAAAATAAAAGGTGAATGGTTTATTATGAACTAGTTCAGATTCTGTTTTTGGAAACGAGCTTGGTTATACATAGTGCATTTGAAAAGCGTGAAGCATGGACTTTCAGATGCCAGCTCTTCAGCCTCCTGTAACTCCAGTCGCAAAATCCCTCCAGTGTATCTAAATAAATGCAGACTCATCAGTGCCTTACCATTATGAAGCTAGGCTGGAGAGGCAGGTGGCCTGGATAATCAAATGGCAAGAAGTATAGGGAGCAGCCCAGCGTCATGATCTGGGGGAATTTGCATGAAAATTGTGTACACTTAAGCACCATTGTTTATTGCCGAAAGCACGATCTGGCCTTTTCTACTGAATTTCCTTCCAGCTCTGAGATTCAGTGTTGAAGACAAGGTTGTTGGGGACCTCGGATAGATATGTTGGCCCTGGCTTTCAGTAAACACTACTAGAGACTGAAGACATGTTCTAGACTTGGAATTGTATGAAGCAGTCGAACTTTTTAGGATGGGTCCTACCCTTAGGGACTACCTACAAGACTAGATGTAGAAGAGGAGGCTGTGGACATCAAAAGGTGGCTGCAATTCGAAAGTTCCAGAAAGCTTACTAAGGGGTAACAGATGTAGGACAGGAGACTGGCGAAGCACCTCAGTGGTAGGGCGGAAAGAAGGAAAGTGGTTAGGGAAGGAGTTGAGGGCAGGAAATTCAGGTAGGATTGATGTTAAGTCTTATATCTTTGAAGTGACTTTCTCTGGTCTGGCTTTTGCTGTTACCAAAGTGAATTATTCATAAGTGCATATGAGAAACACTGATGTAACTCGATTATGTGGAATGAATTTAAATTCATTTAAGTCATTCTTTTAAACTAAAGTAAGCTTTCCCTCATCCAGAATCTGAGCAGCCCGATAGCCAAGCAAGAGTTTCCTTCTGCCATGGCCAGTGATTGATGTCTTCTTCTATGATGCCGCTGAAATGCTGGGGACTCTGAAGCGCTATTGGAATGATCAAAGCAAAATTAAAATACTTTCTCAGTGATTTGGGAGTTGGGTGCATTCTGCTGTGTTTTTCGGTTTTCAGCATCTGGGTGTGGTGTGCATGCATGGTGAGCTCCAGCTGGAGCAGACGTTACCTGCTGAGGCCACGCTCTTCATGGTTCCTCCTTAAGCGTCACCCACTTGATCTTCCATGAAGCCTCCCAATTCTCCCTTACTGAGGACTCTGGCTTCCAAGTTGCTTTTGTGCTCATCCATTGCCAGGTTATTTGGTCAGTGATGATGGTTTCTCTGTACTTTTTATCAGTAGGTTCAGAGGACCTTGTTTACTCCTCATTTATCTCTCTCCCCAAACAGATGAGAAACCACTTGTGGGTTAGGACTCATGCTTTGTTTATAATGTTTGATTCTCCAATCTCGCAGCTAATGGGAGTCCCATGGCGAAGATACTCTGTAAAAATCCATCTCCCATGTGGGCTTAACCCCACTTAGTGTCTGAGTGGTTTGGTCCTCATAGTTCTCTTGGGGGAGGAGGGGGAGGAGGAAAGGGAGGAGGAGGAGGCGGTGGTGGCAATGGCAGTGGCAGCAGTGGTGGCATCTTGGACCAGAGTGAGAGCTCTTGGACCAGAGACAAAAGAGGTCTTCTCTCAGGGTAGTGCACCATGAGAGGGAGCACTTGTTTACATTTTGTGCCCTGGACACCAATCTTGCCTTGCTCTAGTGCTGGCCCTGAGAGGTGCAGGAATTTTATAAAGAGATTTATAGAACATTTTTGGATTACCAAATTGGTCCCTGGTTGTAGCTGGAATGAATAAACCAACTAAATAACAGTAGAGTTTGAGAGTAAGTGTGTGCTCTAGAGAATGTGTGCACATGTATGGTCTGGGTGAGTTCTTCACTTTGCTGACTTGTAAATTATTTGGGGTCCTGTGCTCCTCCCTACCATTCTTATTCATGTCAGTCCACCATCATTAAGGAAGTGAAAGTTAACACTTTGTATACGTATCACTTCCATAGAGAGGGAGACTGGTGAAGAGGTTTGAGTTATAAGTCACACCTAGGTTAGGTTTGGATGTGTCTTTGCAGGTTTCCTTGGCCAGTTTCCATCGGGTCCCTCAGCTACACAATTAATGTACTGCCGTTTTGTGCAAGTCTCATAATAGGCGGTATGAGATGATACAAACTAGGATTCTGTTGTGAGATAAGATAAAAACACTTGACACTAAAAAAAGAGAGAGACAGCTTATGCTGTGTGACGAGACACTATGACTTTTGCCAGAAGAGAAATAGAGGCAACAAGTGCTAGGAGCTCAGAGGAGGGTGAGTTCCACTTTTGGAACTTTGCATGGAAAGAATATTTGGGTCTGGTGAAATCGAGGCCTTTCATGAGGAATGTCCACACATGCTCAGTACTGTTTGCCGAGCACTGTATACATGGCCCTTGACTCGTTGAATGAGTTGTACTGCAAAACTTTGCCAGGCATTTGGAATGTGAAGTATATTATTTTGTAAAGATGAGGTCTGAATGGGTGGTTTAGGTCCTAGGCCAGTGTCCCTCTGTCCCCCACCCCCATATGTGCCCTCAAGCCGGTTTGGCTTAGACATTATTTATCTCTGACTACTGTGTACAGCCTTAGTTCCATGGGGAGGAAAAGGCTTGGTGAACTCGATCCTGGAAGGTTGGTGGCTCTGTTTTCTGATGGATGAGGTAGGAGTGGTGGGAAGCTGGTAGTTTCTACTTTTTGCCTGTTTAAAAAGCCCCCTGTGAGGCCTTAGCACTTACCAGATGTTCAGGATTGGGGAAACAAAGGAGCTGCCTTTGCAGAGGTCTGTGGGCATGCAGTGGGTGAGAGAGCAGGCACTGAGTGCCCCGAGCTTCCTGCCTGTGTGGGCAGGAGGATTCTAAGTGGAATCGGAGCATCTCCGCTTGGTGCTGGAGGAGGTGTGGAGTTGAAGGTGGGATTCTTCCTCTTGAAGCACTTGAATGAGTTTCTGTGTGGCTGAACAGAAACTGGTTCATCACTCATGTCATGATTTTTGTGAAGCGAGGACTTGGGGTCCAAGTCTAGGTTTTAGGTTCCTTGCTGTAACCCGTGGCCACTGAGAGAGAGTTTTATGATAAAAGGTCAGCAAAGTATCTGACAACATCTCACACTAGAATGGGCTTCGTACATGTTTAGTTCCCTCTCTTTTTATTCCGCGCCCCCACCAACCCCAACTTTTAAATCAGAAATGTGAGGGTGCTGATTGAAACTTTTTATAACTTTTCTTATTGAGAATTGTTCTCTGGAGTTGTCTCCAAGAACAAAGGAATTCCAGACGTTCTCCTTCTCTCCTTGTCTCTTCCGACCTCCAGTCAAAGAAAAACTCCGCATGTGATCTTTGGCCCGGAGAAATATTAAATTTATGTTAAGTATGCAGACATGAATGGGCAAATGAAGGATTTGTGGCAAAGAAGATCTGCCGAAACAAATAAGTAATGTAAATGGGCAGAGGGAAATATTAAATTGATTGCATCTTTCAGCTCCTGGTACTTAACACAAAGATAAAGTAGTGGGAAAAGGTTGTCATTTGAAGTTAATGGAAAGATGAGGGAGTTTTGAAGCTAGCTGGGATTTTTCTGCCTGTTAATAGAGTGACTTGGATTACAGACTATAAAAATAAAGAGTAGGGCAGTTCCATTTAGTATGGATCATGATACTGATTGCTCTCTGAGCAACCTCTGTACCAAGGGAGGAGAAGCTAACATCCCCAGGCCTGGAAGATACTGGATACCAGCTCATTAAACTCTTGTCAGAAGCCTTCATTAGCATCATGGGAAGACTTGCTATATCTATATTATGAAGCCATTTAGATTTTTAAAAAAATGCATGTTCTTAACCTTTTTTGTTTATTAAGTGGGGCAGTAGATTAGGACTGAATGGATTTGATTCTCTCATTCTACATAGTATGCCTAGAAGCCAGAAGGTTTCCCAGAATTTGTATTATGGTAGTGAGGGCAAATTTAATTAGCAGATAGGAAAATCTTTGGAGCAGTTTAGGCCAATCCACTTAATTGTATCAGCAATTAATATTTTTGAGAAAATGGAAAGAAACAAATTTACATTTCTTGTGGGACTTTATTTTGTTATCCTTTAAGGTTATTGTAAATGAGGAGACTTTTGAACTCACAGACTAAATCTAACTACTGCAGATAATCATTAACTTTTTCTGTTGTGTGCCACCCTTCCCAGCCAGATTATTCCATTAGTATCACTTATGAACCAAGAACCTGTGAGCTTGCAAGATGCATTTTTAAGAAGGCTCAACTTTTTGACTTGTGTTAAAGAAAGTTCAGGTGTGAGTCCCAGAAACGAGTTTCATGGAGGGGAGAGGTTGTCTCTCTGGGTGGGTAATATAGGGGCCACTAGGGGCTCACTGTGGCTTTCTGGCACTGACAGTTACGGAGCAGGGGTTACTAAAGTGGGAGAAAGCAGGCAGTTCTCCAGTAGCCCCAGTGAGAGCTCTCATGGATCTGCCTATTTTCACTGGGGTAGGAGCCATCACCATCAGCCTTTCTGTGGCCCCCAGTGCCATTTTCTGATTAAGCTGAGACCTCTGTAATAGACACGTTGTCATTTTTTCTTGTATCTAAAAGTTTGCTTGACTGCAATGGGTCTCCAGCTCAGAGCAGGTCTGGCTAGAGAAAACAGGAGGTGATGACTGGAGCACTTTGCCCTTACAGAACATGCTCTGGTGTAAAAAGCGAGAGGATTTTCCTTGCAGTTACTGAAGGTACCTTGTGTACACAGAAAGAAGACAGAGGGAGTCCCAGATGCCTCCTTATCCCTCACAGCCGGATCCTTTAGACCTGTGCAGTGTCCGTGGATTTGGTTATTCAGTGATGTGCTGCCATTAAAATAAAGGCATCGGCCCTGGAATAGAGAAGTTCAGTGAGAACCTCTGTACTCCAAGAGCATTTTCTAGGAAATAACTTCACCTGCCCTATGTAATTCTCTGGAAGAATCACAGTGAGTTGGAAGGAAACTAAGACTTGGAAAAGGATTGGAGAGGTTAGCCCAGACCACACCAGGGCTCTGAAGGCCAAGCTGGGGTTAGAACCTGGGACACCCTCCAGCCCACTGTCTCCTATTCCCTGGCCATTTACTGCCCCACTCCTCTTTCCACTCTCAGGGGCTCTGGATCTAATGAGGGGATTAATGCAGTTTGCTGTACTAATACATTGCAAATGGTGCCAGCCTAAAGGTATTTTGGTGGTGGAATCAGAGCTACGGCATCTTATTAGGTCAGAATCTGTATCTCCTTTTCCAAGATTTTTACATGATTTAGTGTTTTCTGAATTGGGGTGGGGGGCGGGGGGAGAAAAAAAAAAACCCATGTCTAAATCCTAGCATTTCATCCAATGTTGATGAAAGGGCTTTTTTTTTTTTTTTTTTTTTTCCTTCTTTCATTCTTTCTTTCTTTCTTAATCTGTGGTTAGAACCCTTCAGAAACTTTTAGAAGATCCCTCCTATGTTTTCGGGTTTTGCAAATTTGAACCCCAGTTCCTCCCATATTGCTTCTCTAACTCCTGGAATGAGGTAAACCTCCAGGCAGCCTGTTGACCCAACCCATGCATGCCAGTCTTCTTTGGGACTCCTAGATGTGGACCGTGGGGTGTATAGGGATCAGGTGGGAAATGAGGTATTTTGATCGAGATCTTTGTACCAGTGAACTGACCCCACTCCCCATCTGGATTCCTGTGGTGATTACCTTCTGTATTAGTCCATTTTCATGCTGCTGATAAAGACATACCCAAGACTGTGAAGAAAAAGAGGTTTTAATTGGACTTAGAGTTCCACATGGCTGGGGAGGCCTCAGAATCGTGGCAGAAGCAAAAGCAGAAACCCCTGATAAACCCATCAGATCTCATGAGACTTATTCACTATCATGAGAATAACTCGGGAAAGACCGGCCCCCGTGATTCAGTTACCTCACCTAGGTCCTTCCCATAAGACATGAGAATTCTGGGAGATACAGTTCAAGTTGAGATTTGGGTGGGGACACAGCCAAATCATATCACCCTCTTAGCAAGGACTAAGTTCATGATCATGACTGGCATTCACTGAACAATGACTAGGTGCCAGGCACCTCGCCAGTATACTTTAATCGTTGTCACAATCTGTAGGGTGGATATGGATACTACTGTTCCATTTTTTGTGGAAGAGGAAATGGAGGCAAGAGACCTGGTTATAACTTGTGCAAGGTGCCATGCAGCTAAGCAGTCAGCCCAAATTCAGACCTGCTTTCCTGTGATTATGCTGCCCATTACTCTCCCGTCGTAGCCCACCTAATACTTCCTAGTGGGCTCCTGATGAACACATTCCCAGGGATGACTTAGTGGCTTGTCTTGCTCTGAAGAAGGCTAGGCACCATGTTAGATGAGTTCTTGAAGATGTCTTGCTCTAGTCGAGAGACTTTTTAGATCTTTGGAGTTTTTGCTCCCATCTACCTACTGCTTAGTAAACATGATGTGGGTTCTGTTAGCATGGCGCCCTCCCTCCCTACCACCTTTATAGGAGTGGAGAACGTCTGTGACTCTTATGATAAAGGAAAGATTAAAATGAGAGTGACACAGCATAGTTAAATTACAGATGCTTAATTATAAAACAACTTGTTTCTGAATTTTAATACCTTGCTTTTCTCTGACTTTTTAAATTCCCCTCCTTAGACAGAATTCATTTTTACATTGATGATTTTATTTATTTATTTATTTATTTTGGAGACAGAGTCTTGTTCTTGTCACCCAGGCTGCAGTGCAATGGCACAATCTTGGCTTGTTGCAACCTCCTGGGTTCAGGAGATTCTCCTGCCTCAGCCTCCCGAGTAGCTGGGATTATAGGCACCTGCTATCATGCCCAGCTAATTTTTTTGTATTTTTAGTAGAGACGGGGTTTCACCATGTTGGCCAGGCAGGTCTCGAACTTCTGACCTTAGGTGATCGACCTACCTTGGCCTCCCAAAGTGCCGGGATTATAGATGTGAGCCACCGCACCTGGCCTGATGAATTATTTTCATGTGTGGAGCAAAACTTTGATGCTGATCAGTGATTAGGTACCTTTGTTTGATTCATTTTTAACTAGGAAGATTTCTTTCTTTTTAAAACCACTCTTTAATCTTGTAAAAATATCTTCTAATAGTTGGATGTTTTAGCTGTGATGAATGACAGATTGTCATAAAGGAAGAAAGGTATGTGGTTTCCAGTAAACTTTTAATTCTTTTGCAAAATAAAAATAATAGTCATACAGAGAGTAAAATATATGAAGAGTCGGGAGGTGATTTATCAAAATCAGATCGTGGACTCTGATTTTACCGTGAATTAGGCTCTTGGAAAGTGATTGGGCCAATGTAGCTTTACCTTTTTTTTTTCTTGTTTAATTTGTCAAAGCAAACTTGTGGTTGCCTGCCCGTAGTTTAACTCTGCCTCCTTTGGGCAAACAACTGACTTCTACTGGGAGTCTTTCTTGAGGAGATAAAGGTGAACCTTGAAACTGCTCTCTGATTCCTCAGCAAAGTAAGGCCTGGGTGTCTCTGCAAGGCCTTGCAAGTGAGATGGGCTGTCACCTGAGCTCACGTGGGGCTGCTCCTGCCTTCGACAGCCTCCTGAACTTCTCCTGCAGTATACCCAGGGGCTGGAGGGCAGAGAGCAGGTTTTCTTCTGCTGGGCTGGTCGGGGCAGCCACAGGCTTTCCTCCCAGCCTGCTTGTCCTCCGGGTGGGTCCAGCACCCGCTAGGATTCCTGTGGGCTTAGTCACTGTGCCGCGGCGGCAGAAGGACTGGGGAAACCACCGGCCGGCCCTGGTGCTCTGTCACCCTGAAGGAATGTGGGCCAGGCCAGGGCTGCTGGGCCTGGAAAGTTCTCCAGTCCCTGTTGCAGATTCAGCCTGCCGACTCAAAGTAAAAGGAACACGAGGTAGCCTCTGTACTCACTGAAGATGCATTTTTTTTTCTTTTTTTTTAGTGAGCAGCAGCAAGATTTATTGTGAAGAGTGAAAGAACAAAGCTTCCACAGCATGCAAGGAGACCCGAGCGGGTTGCCCTGAAGATGCATTTTTTAACTTGCTTTTTAACTAAGTATTTTTGTTCTGAGCTTTCCTGGGTCTGTGAACACACCCCCAGCTATTCAAGATGGGCTTCTCAGTGAAAAGTGATGTGTCCTAGGAGAAATCACGCCTGTTGTTGCCGCTGGCCATCACAGATCCCCGCGCCTGTCTGTGAAAGCCTGGCTGGGTTGGGTGGTGGGGATGAGGATGGTCAGGTTGTCCAGACTCAGCCTGGACTGTCTTTGACTAGAGAGGCCTGAGCTGCTCCTCCACTGCTCAAGACCCCGGTTAAGGGGACAGCAGAGCAGGGATGAGAGGTGGCCCTCTTCACATCACCTCCTAGCGAGAGGGCCTGACTTCGTGCTACCGTCATTGCCAGCCCTAGTTTCAGGGTCCCACTCAGTTGCATTTGAATGGGTCTCATGACATGTGCTTGAAGAGCGGCTATTAGCAGCAGACCTTCAGGAGGCTGAGCTCAAGCAGGTGAGCATGTTCTAAGCCATTGTAAACCCAGCGAGGTGCCTATGCTGATGCCCAGGGCCGCCTGGGAGGGTCAGGCCCCCATCACTTCTTCATCCTACCTCTGGGAGCACATTCTGCACTCTCTCCCAAGGCCAGCTGGTGTCCATTGGTGATCACTCTCTCTCTAAGTTTTTTAAGTGGCTTCCTTTCCTCTGGTGGAGAAGCCAGCACCTTTATCCTATGACAAGAAAGCTCTTTGTAGTAGGTGGTAGTAGATCAGACAGATCTGGCTTAAATTCTTGGCCATGCTACCTCTTGGCTCTGCTATGTTGGTCAAGAGAATTTACCTTCCTAAGGCCTCTCAGCTGCATGACTCTGGACACTCAGCTTCCTTCTAAGGTCGTTGTGAGAGGTAAAGAAAAGGGGTTAGCCCAGGGCCAGACATGGCACAATGCCTCAATGAAATATTAGCTGATACTATCATAATTTTTAAATTCCCATAGGACTCATTGTTGAAGGATTACAAGGCAGACACAAAAAATACTGCATTTTGAATTTGTGTCTGATTTATACTTTTCCAAAGAGTGGAATTCTCACTGCAACAGCTGTTCTTTGAAAGGTTAGATCTTTGTTCTGAGATAAATTAAGTGGAAAAAGGTGTCGAGCATTATATGTACTGTTATTCTTCAGGGCTTAATTTAAAAAGAGCATGTATGCTGGTGAATGCTGGTTCAATCATTAAGAAGTTTTTGAGAAGGAATCCCAGAAAGTAATAAGCACTTATTTTTCATGGAAAGGAAGTGCAAGTGCTGGGTGACCTCCACAGGTAATCTTGTATTATTTTTGCACTGTTTGGAGTTTTTTAACTATGTGCTTTTATTTCTTTTATTCTTTTCAAAGAGCAGTAGGTGTTATCTGGACAATAGAGTTCTGGTCTGTTTTCTGTTTTCTTCATTGTACTGTGCATTAAGAAAAACCCTAATGTGCTTTTTTTTTTTTCTTTAAGTGGACCTTTCCACATCTGATTATCCTTCAGTGAGAGCAGGCTGTGTGTGTGGTCTTGGTGAACTGTCCCATTCCCTGGAGACAGTATCTTGGGGCCTCCCTGCCCTTCCCAGTGAGAGTTGGGCCTTCACAGGAGTAGAGGCATAGGATTCACCTTCATCCTCTTGAAGAGCCCTAACAGTAGGTCCTGGCTGGGGTCTGGTGTAGAATGCCCTTGGGACGACGTGTGTGAGTGTGTCTTTCCTTAGTAGATGGCCTTGAAAATGCCATGTGCTTCTGGCAGGCCTGGATAAAGTTCGCCCTGCATAACCCTTGGAAAGCACAGTTCTCACTTGTAACACCCTGTCTGCAGGTCCATGATATTGTAATTAAAAAGTTATGGGATCACAAGGGCCTATTTAAAGGGCATCTGGTATAAAGGCACAGTTAAAAGCAGAATTTGTGTCAGTGGCTCCCTTAATTTCTCAAATATGGTTCTATTTCTAAATTCATCCCACTGGATGTCTGTGTTGAGTTTTCTGTTGATGAAAGGAAAGAATGTTTAAAAATGAGGCGGACCTGAATTCTAATGTCTGAGTGTACCACTGCTTAATTACTTTGGGCAGGTCACCTCACCCGTGTCTCTTGGAAAGAAAGGTGTTATACTACATCTGTGATTTTCAGTTTTTTTTTTTTTTTTTTTTAAACTAGACCCACAGTAAAACATAGATATACACCATGATCCCAGGACAGAATAAGTATATAACTAACATAAGTGTTTCCAAATCACTTTTTGTCTGACACAGCACCTACCGTTTCTACTCATGTAGTATCACAATATTTTCTTCTATTCTAATGCTAGTAAGAGATGCCGTAAACTGATTTTGAGAACTACCAATGGGTAGCAGCTAGCAGCTTAAAAAGCACATTATTAAGGTCCTTTTCACCTCTGATTTTGAGTCTGTTGGCTCTCAGTTGAGTGTCCTGTACTTAGTGCATATAGAGTTGGCCTTGGAGGTCAGCCTCCTGTTTTCCTATGAAAATGAGGATGGAAAGGAGTCACTTGTTTCCTTCCTTCATGGCTACCCCCTGAAGACTGGGAAGAATTTAAGAATTTGAGTATATGTTCCCAATGGCATGATGTATTTGATTGTTCATCTGTAAGCATTTTTAAATATTTGAGATCTGTATCTTGGGTAATTTTTATCAACTTTTTATTTGTAAAATAATATCAAGTCAGTTACTAAAGTAACAAAAATAATGGCAAACTTGATACTTTGCGATTTTTTTTTTCATGTTTTTTCTTGAACTCTTACAAAAATATTAAAGAATATTATCACATCAGTGTAGTCACCAATGAATTATTTTCTGGTGGCTTATGATTAGAAAAGCTTGATTTGGAGTGATAACAGATAACATTTGAGTGCTCTTTCTGTTAACTCATACTTGTAAATAACCCCGTTAGCTAACTTCTAGCAAGGCTTTGTTAGGAATGTGGAATCAATTAGATGAATTTTGAAAATAACTCGGTCTGTTCTAAAAGGCCCTATGAGATCCAAACTGTTGTGGCCTGGTGCCTGGTAACTTTGATGGCCATTTTGAAATGTTACCATAGTGATAATTCTTCTGGAATCTCAAGTCATTAAAAGTGATATGGCTAACTCTGGGCCCTGTGCTATAAAAATAGATGTCATGGGATGTGTGAATCCTTTCTTCAGTGTTATAGTTAATAGCAACTGAAGGAACGTTTTGGTCAAATCCTGAATACTTACTAGGGGCTCACTGCTTGGCGGCATTTTTCTCCTCTGCGTAAATCATCTATCCATGTAATTATTAACCCCTAAGAATGAATAGCATTTTTTAAAGGGTTCCATTTTTCCCTCATTTGACTTTGTTTTATTCTGCACCTTGTTTCTGTCTCTCAGTGAACTTTTCAAAAGATGGGTTATGACGAGAGATTAATCATCACTGATACTGCTTTTGCAGATCAGTGTATTGAAACTGCATATAGTGCTCTTCAGCTCTGTGGCTGGATTTAGTACCTCTTATAGGGAGGAGTGGGTGTTGGCACAAAGCGTATCCCATTTCCCTGAATGTCGTGTAGACACGTGAGAGGACAGTGCATCCTTTGGGCTTGGTGCTGCCCCGTTCACGCTACTGAACTCCAGGGTAATAATTAAAAGCTGTGTTAGCTCTTCTCTGGTTAGAGGCATGCAGGTTGGAGGCTTGTAAATAGCCATGGGCCAGTTGGTCTAGGCCAGGAAGCAAACCATTGGAAAATGTGGTTAGCAGTGACAGTTGACAGCATGTTTGCCTGCAGTGGTGGTAGTTGGTTCTGCTTGTTGACTGGAGTTGCTTGCATTGGGAGAGCCTGACTTTACTTGGTCAAGTGTGTAGCTTGAGACCAGTTGGATTCCTTTCACAGAGACAGTCTTCACCCCCAAGCTCTGGGTGTTGGGTGTGCAGCAAACATTTGCTGATTTCTGCCTCTCCAACTACTGAACTCAGCTTTGGGGATCTGAAGATGAATAGACACAGCCACACTTCCGGGGGAATCTCCCTGTGGGGAGGCTGACATGGAAACCAACCAAATGAGAGTGTGGTGCATATCCTATTAGGGCCTTGTGCAAAGTGCCACAGGAGGCAGGAGAAAGGGTAGATTGGTGTGGAGGGGGCAGGGGAAGACTCACCTAGGAGCAGGGCCTCACAGGATGCAGAGGAGTTTGCCAAGTACCAGAGATTGTTGGGGTAGGTGAATAAAGGCTGAGTATAAGAATAAGTCAATTCAGGCAGATGTCCCTAAGAATGAAGGTGAGAACGCTGGCAGAAACTGGTTGTGGCCTTGTCTGCCTGCCCGAGGAGACTGGACCTGACTTTACAGGCAGTGATGGTGAAGCAGGGCAGTGCCACGAGCACATCTGTGTTTCCTGAAGGGTCTCTGGCAGTTGTCTGGGGAAGGAGGGAAGCTGGCAGAGCTGTGGGTGGAGGCAGATGCCATTGCTATGGAGTGAGCATGGGGAAGGGGATCGGAGGCGTTTTGGAGATAGATTCAGCAAGACTTGGTGAAGGATGAAGTTGGGGCAGGTAGAGGAAAAGCATTGAGCTTACAGATGACTGGAGATCGACTGGAGAAAACGACCACTGTTGCCATTAACTAGGATAGAAAAAAACAAAGGGTAGGAATTTGACAGGGGAGAATGTTTGTGCTGTTGAGATGCTGAGTTTAGGTGCTTGTGGCATGAGCAAGGGGAGTGAGCTGGTCTAGAAGGTTTTTGGAAACACTGACCTGGTTGCAGAGAGGGAGAGCTTGGGACACCTGTTTTGGGAGTCATCCCAGTAGGATCACTGGGAAGGGGGCCACCCCTTTGGGAGCGGTCACTGGGATGACTCCCAAGGGAAGAGGTTGGTTGTAGGAAGTTAAAAGAAGGGAGCACCCCTCATGCTAGCCCATTTTCAAGGATATACGTTTGTCTTTTAGATTCTATAAGAAGTAGCTTCTACACAGAAAGATACCTATGTGTGGGTGAACACCTGGCGTATCCCATGCAGGGAAGCTTCAGCAGACCTTTGTGGTGATGGAACCACCACACTGATCCGAGGATTGGGTCTGAAGGCTGCTCTAAGCCGCCAATAAAAGGGGTTGTTTTGAAGGGCTCAGGTTCTTCCTGGGCTTTTTTGAGACAGCCTTGCTCTGTTGCCCAGGCTGGAGTGTAGTAGAGGTAATCATGGCTCATTGCAGCCTCAACTTCGTGCCTCTGGGCTCAAGTGATCCTCCTGCCTCAGCCTCCTGAGTAGTTGGTACTATAGGTGCATACCACCATACCTGGCTAATTTTGAATTGTTTTTTGTAGAGATGGGGTCTTGGGCTCAAATTATCCTCCCACCTCAGTCTTCCAAAGTGCTAGGATTACAGACATGAGCCACTGTGCCTGGCTGAGAAGGGTTTGGTTGGTTGGTTGGTTGGTTGGTTGGTTTTTCCTTCAAACCCCCATGTGGTCCAGAGGAGGCCAGAGGATCTCAGGGGAATTCCCTCTCTGAGGAGCCTCCACTGCTATTGCATGGCCCCCAGCATAGTCATTTGAGCGAAGAGCCCTCCAAAATCATTAAGCTTATTTGTAGAATCCGTTTGCTGTCTGACTATCTGATAAAGATGAGAAGTGATAGAAACCCCCCTCACTGTCAGGTCTTAACAAGATCCAGGTGGAATATGGGACTGTTTGCAAGCTACTTCTGTTTCTGAAATCACATGCTTGGGATCCCAAGTAATCTACTGAAAGATGTCTTTGGGAGGCAAAGCCTAGGGATTTGTCTTGTTTGCCCCTAATCATCTCTTCCATCCTCTTTCTCAGAAGTCTTATGTCTAGATTATTTAGTACATTTGATCTACTAACAGCCAGGGCCATAGCAGGAGCTGATATTACATACCCTGGAAGTCCTTTGCAAACACACTGTAGTGGCGATTGATTAGTATTCCGAGCCATAGGTAACATTAGCCTGCCTCGTGGGACCCTCAGACACTCACCATATCCGTTGCAATTCTTAGATGTAAAAGAGCGTGCATCATATAAATAAAAACTATATGATTATTTCCATTTGAAGTTTTTGTTGTACTGTAATTTCTCGGGATTTTGTATTTTCTAACAGTAGTGTCACTTAATGGGAAGATCGCTCAGGCTTTGTAACTGGGCATGATACCAGGTATTCTCGTTTAGTCATTCTGCTCGGTAGTATTAACCTGAAGCCATAGGACATGCCAATGTTTTATTCCATGGTTTTTAAAGAAGTTAAAATGGCCGACTACAAATCCATCCTTTTTAACTCCAGAGTAGGTCAGCCTTGGTTAAGTCTTAATGTTTCTCATGCCTTTTTTTTTTCTTCAAATGAAAACATACGCAGAAAAAATAGCATGTTTACGCCTTTTGGTTGTACCCAGCACTGCCCAGAATGGCTTACAGAGTTTATACCCATGGAGGCTTCATAAAGGTGACATTAACTTTGCAGTAAAGTCAGTGACCCCAAACCTGTGTCACTTCAGGCTTAGCCAAATGCTAACAGGGCAACTTAAAGCTTAAGCAGAGGTATGTGCTTGCTAAATAAGTGTGTATTTTGGACTAATTGGTGACTACCATTCTGAACATTAACTGCCCTTTGTGTTTTAATGTTGCCAGGAGGCTGATTGTGTAACCTTTGAAGGCTTCCCTGAGTTTGGAGAACTGAATTTATATGGTGACTTCCTATTTATAATGTCTTTGGGGGAGCTATGAAATAACTTTTCTTCTAAGTGAGATTTTTGCTTTTTTTTTTTTTTAAAGTTTTTATGTTGTTGTTAATTGGGTAGTTCCCTTCCATGCCAAGACAAATTGTAGGTTCGAATTTCTATGCAGCCTGTATGTAAAAATTGGCCCTAAAGAAGGACTGTATCACTCTACTTAAAATTTCTTGCATTGAAACAAGTATGGGTAGCGGTATCCTTTCTTCTTATTTCTGCTTCCTGGTGATGTTTGAGACCCTGAAAGGTCCTCATGGCAGTGCTGATTAGATTGTGGCCGGGGTTCACCCACAAGTTGCTAAGTTGGGGAATGTGGAAGTGCTGTTGACTGACTTGTCCCGTGTCTGGGGTTTTGCAGTCTGAGGAGAGGTGACCACCCCTGGTTTCAGTCCAGGTAGGGTTTTGTGTCCCTGTCAAAAATGTGTTGTGTGAAGTACCTTGACTTTCATTTCCCAGGGAAGAAAGCCCATTTCAACTGGCTTATGCAGAAAAGAGCACTGTGGGTCCACTTAATGGAAGAGTCTAACACTGGCTTCAGGAAGTCCACTGGGGGCTCCCCATGACTCTGCCCACCTGCATATTGGCTTCATTCTAAGGATCAATGTGGTAGCAAAAGGGTTGTTAAAACTTTAAGCCTGTATCCCCACTTTCAGGTTCAGTACCCAAGAGTGAGCAGTCTGTTCCAATGGCACAGACCTGTTTCAAAAGCTTTCTAGCTGTGATATTGCTAGGCCACCGCCCTCTACCAGTGTGTTCCAGAGAAAGATGCTCTGATGCGCCAGCCCAGGCCATGAGGTTCCCAGCCTCAGTAAGGAAGGAGGAGGACAAGGTGGTCCCTTAGGAGAAAATGTGGATATTCAAGAAAGAGGGTCGCAAAATAGCAAACACCTACCATGGCTGGGCAGTACAGGGTTGCAGAAATACATTTTGATGTGTGAGTGCATTGGAGCTACTTCAAAGGGCAAACACACCACTTTGATTTATTTCTCTTAGTGATATGGTATTTAGAGAGGGAGATACTTTTTATCTTCATGGGATACTTACAGTGGTGCTCTAGAAGCCATGTACTGCTTCTGGCTTCTCCTTCCTTTCCTCCAAGGCTCCTCCTGCCTCCTCCCAAAGCTCTGTGCCCTGAAAGAGCCTTGTGCCATTGCTCAGTTGTCAAAATTGTATTAAGCAGACACATCAAATTAAAACTTTTGCGATCACACACCAATATGGTTTCCTGTACAGTACTGCCCTGAGGGGGGATTACAAGTAGTTATGCATCCATTTCATTGATATATCATTTTTATTAAAAAGGAAAAAAATCCAACCAAGAGAGGAAGTGTAGCCAGCTGCCTAAAGAGTGGCGATGATGGGAGATGATATGTTGATTACATTAATCCATATCCTGTTAGTTCACTTTGCTTCTGTCACTGCTGCTGCTGAAGTTACTAATGTGAACTAATTACATTTGCTCTGAAAAGCCAGAATTTTTAATGCATCTCAGCAAGAAAGGTTAATATTATCAATTTAACAGCATGAATGAAACATTGTGTGTATTGAACTTGAACTGTCCTAAAAGCTTGGATAATAAAAACCCAGTGGCTTCTTTTATAACTCACTGGATAAACAGTTATTGGTGAGACATGGATAAGGCTTTCTTTTCCTCTTTCAGTTTTATCGGGGGTGGTAGGCAGTCAGCATTAGATGCTGTCTGTTGACAGGGTGATATTGTAACTTCGTGAAATTGGAGGCCACATTAAAAAAGGCACTCCTTCCTTTTAAAAGCTTTGCAAGGGGGCTGCATATATTTTCCTAGTTAGTGGGAATATTTTCTTTTTCTTTCTTTCTTTCTTTCTTTTTTTTTTGAGACAGAGTTTCACTTTGTTGCCCAGGCTGGAGTGGAGTGGCACAATCTCGGCTTACTGCAACCTCTACCTCCCGGGTTCAAGCAATTCTCATGCCTCAGCCTCCTGAGTAGCTGGGATTACAGGCGTCCACCACCTCTCCCGGCTGATTTTTTTGTATTTTAGTAGAGATGGAGTTTCACCATGTTTCTCAGGCTGGTCTTGAACTCTTAAGCTCAGTCAATCCAGCCATGTCGGGCTCCCAAGGTGTTAGGATTACAGGCGTGAGCCACCAAGCCTGGCCGGTGGGAGTATTTTCAAAGAGAAAAACAATTCACCATACCCCAACATGGTAACAGTCTTCTTGTTTTAGAAGTATCTATGAATTGCCAAGACTTGTATAACTAAGATGTGTTAAAAGTCAGTCGATTTTCTGGAAACGACCCAGCCCCTGAAGATAGTCTTTTGAGGAGTGGAGTGTTTTGAGAGGGACACCTCCTCTACAGGAACTTAAATGGAATGGCTTTTTGTGTGTGCACATGGTACCTGCAGTGATTTCTTGTGTTTAATTACTTCCTGCACTCATCTGACTTATGCAGTGGTAAACAATGAGGATGGGAACAGGTGGCAGCTGCTGTGTGCCATCCACCATCTTGGGAACCCCAGCATGGCATTCTCTCTGGGGCAGCATGTTGAAGTGTTTGGCTGGTGACATTTTGGTGACCAGTTGGCTCCTCATTGTCTTTCAGTGTGGAGATTAGGAACCGAGTGAGGATTTGGAACCCTTGCATTTGTTCTGCCAAGAACATGACTTGCCTCTCGCCTGAGAGTAGTGGAGTAAGCTGATAGGAGCTAGAAATACTGTTTTGGGTAGGACTTACCCAAAAGAGTGGGCTGAGTCACAGAACTCCCAAGTTTCAGACCTGTCAAATAAATTCTGAATTGTTCTCAGGTATGTTTCTCAATTGGAATCTTTTTAAATTTAATTTAAAAAAGACTTTGAAAAGTTATCTTGTTCTCATTTTTCTTCTCCCTCTTTGCCCCCTCCCCGCAATACCTTAGGGTGAAGAAATGCAGGTTTGAGAAAAGCTTTTTTTCATCATGTATTTGTAATAGCTGGAGCCTGTTGAGATCATGAGGTGGAGTGGAAGGAGGAAGAGACCTTGAGGAGGTGTGGAGGGGAAAGGGGTGAAAAGTTCTGTAGTCTTTTGTGCCCCCCCACCCCTGCTCAGGGTCTCCAGTCAGCCCTCTGGGTTTGTGCCCTTTGTGCTGCACTGACAGGTCAAAGCTGACTCAGGCCTTTGATGTCTGCTCTAGGAGCAAAAGCGATTCCTGGTCCCGCAGCCATTCCTGCAGTCTTGTGTATGAAGGTCTGTGGCTCTGATGTGGATGGCGGCTCTAGGCAGGCTGCTTCCGCTGGCTGTGGTTGTTGCTGCAGGTTTTTCCACATAGCTTGGTCATGCTCTTGTATCTAGATTAAAATCCTGTGACAGTTGGGCCTCTTTATCTCTAAATTTATTCAGAGAGCCTTATGATAGGCAACAGGTTACCCTTTACCTGGGTAAAACATGGTTTATTCTACAGTTTGGTCCCATTGTAAGGCCAGGAGATAGGGTCTCACTAGTTTGCCTAGGCTGAACTCAAACTTCTGGGCTCAAGGGATCCTTTCGACTCAGCCTCCCAATTAGCTGGGACTGTAGGTGTCAGGCACACACTGCCTAGCTTAAAGATCTTTCTTCTAAATGAGTGGGCTTTAAAAAAAAGTGAGCAGTGGGACCTGGGCAGGTTGGCTCATGGCTATAATCCAAGTGCTTTGAAGAGACCAAGACAGGAAGATCACTTGAGCCCAGGAGTTTGAGGCTATAGTGAGCTGTGAGCACACCAGCGCACACCACTCTGGGCAACAAAGTGATACTCTGCTCCAAAACAAGATAAAATTATCCCACAGATTTAGTCCTGACTTGTGTATTACTAGGCAGTTGTGTCTGAGGCTCAAATTCCTCCCACATTTAGGATTTGTGTAGCTAAATCTCAGATCTCATTTTCAGGTGAATTTCTCTATTAAGGTTATAAAAGATCAAAATAACTGGAAATTCAACTCTGTACTTGAATACTTGGTAACGCCCAGCATTCTCTTGACTATCCCCTCCACCCCCCCCTTTTTTTTTGGAGACAGAGTCTCGCTCTGTTGCCCAGGCTGGAGTGCAGTGGCGCAATCTCGGCTCACTGCAAACTCTGCCTCTTGGGTTCACCCCATTCTCTTGCCTTAGCCTCCTGAGTAGCTGGGACTACAGGCGCCCACCACTACGCCCGGCTAATTTTTTGTGTTTTTAGTAGAGATGGGGTTTCACTGTGTTAGCCAGGAGACTATCCCATTTTACAGTTTGCAGGTCATTGCCCCAGTGGACTCACTGGATTCTTCCCGCAGCCATGAAAGGTAGGTATAATTAACTCCAGTTTACATTCAGGAGGCTAGAATGTTCGTCAGAATGCCTTTGCAGATGTTTTTTCACCCTGAGTGGCTACACTTGTACTATCATACCCTTCAAACTCTAGAATGTATACTCTTACATACCAAAACACAAAGAAACAACAGGAAGTAAGAACAAAACTCAGGTCTAAGTGACATCTTGCCTTGCTTCGCAACTTCAGAGTTTGCATTGCTTTAAAAACATTGGTTATAAATGAATGTGGGAACAGTGTGTTCACTATTTTTATGCCATGGCAGTGCTGTGCAGGAGCTGAGCTTTTCATGCATTTTAGACAGAATTGACCTTGGTTAATGCTTGACTCGGGAACTATGCAGAAACATCCAGGAAGTGGTGGTGGCTGATCCTGACTGTCCTCAGTTTTGTGAAGTAACAGCCCCTGTGCCTCCTCCTCTGCATGTACTGTTGACGGTCTAGTCTTGAGAACCTGCTGCTGGCCCATGTGTCACAGCCTTCCTAGCAACTCTTAGGCCTGGGTGCTATGTTTTCATGATCTCCCCCAAAGCAGCACTTTGATGTTTTTTCAGAGTCAAAGTGTCACTGTGGATATTTGTTCTAAACAAAATTGCAAACTGATCAAATGTTACGTCTTTTGATACCAAATCAAAAACAGTTCGTGGTGGCTGATCAGGTTGTCTCCTAAAAATTTGCCTTTTGAACCTATACTGCCTTCATGAGATTATTATGAAAGTAGAAAATAGCCTGTGAAAAATGGTACCTTTGCTAAAAAGAAAAAAAAAATTTTTTTTGAGACTAAGAGTCTCATTCTGTTGTCCAGGCTGGAGTGCAGTGGCACTATCTTGGCTCACTGCAACCTCTGCCTCCCAGGTTCAAATGGTTCTCCTGCTTCAGCCTCCCGAGTAGCTGGAACTGCAAGTGCATGCCACCACACGTGGCTAATTTTTGTATTTTTAGTAGAGACGGGGTTTCACCATGTTGCCCAGGCTGTTCTCGAATTCCTGAGCTCAAGCAATCTGCCCACCTTGGCTTCCGAAAGGGCTGGGATTACAGGCCTGAGCCCCACCGCGCCTGGCCTGCTGCTATAAGAAAATATTAACCTTAGGATGGGAAGTGTGATCTGAACAGGATTCCTGTGAAATGTGCCCAGCGTAGGTCTTAGTCTCCTCTCCAGTGTACGTTTATGAGGGGCAAGATTTTACCATTCTGTGAAGAACTTTGGGTGTTGAGGACTGCTCACGCCTAGGGTATAAATTTGAGAGCATGCGTAGATAGTGACATTTTCTACTTAAAATATTATAGTGCATTATTTATTTTAGAAAATAAAACATTAAGGCTGAAAGTTTTGGGTTAGTAATCTTGATGTTTTAAAATGCCTCAGCATTCCTTCATTTGTTTTGCTTGCCCCACGTGGTTTCGCTCTAATTTACACACCTCTATGCATGGTTAATCCACTGTGTCACTCTCATGGCTTTATTAACTCTTCTCTTCCAGTTTTTCACTAAGAGAATATCATGTCCATGCTTAGTAAGATGATAAATAGGACTAAGAGTAAATGCAGGCTGAAAAAGCATTTAACAGACCAAGGATCTGAAGCTTTTAAGAAGGCAAAACAATAAGCAAGAAACCCAAACAGAGTCTTGAAGCACACCCATTGAAACCCAAGTTTCAGAATTTGCTGTAGCCTTGCTGCCAAATCACAGTAAAAGCTGAAAAGGCTTTTGTGGTTAGTTACGTGTGACACAAGAAATCGATGTGTCTGAGAGAAGTAGGATTTCTCTTTTTGAGGGGGGAAAAATACAACAGGGGAAATGTTTTATTACAATAAATATGCGGCTTACCGTGTCTGTAGGGCACAGGTTTGGTTAGTAGTATTTTGAAGGCAGCATAAAGGAAGATCTAAAATCTCTGTGCTGCGTAGCTTCCATTCGAGCTGCACATGTTAAAAACATTCTAGAATTCACACAGTTTAAACAAGGTGGCTGGTTTAGGACATACTTCTCCCCATTCCTTGGTATTCCCCGCAACCCTATTCCCCAACTTTCTGTTATGTATCTGGACTGGCTTTTAAAAGAGATTCAGTGAAATTTAATTTTCTAGGGAAACTCCACTTTGTCAAAAGTGTAGTATTCCTCAAGGACAGCCTTGCTTGTCGGCAAATCTCAGTTGAGTGTATTTTTGTTTAAAAAAAAATGCTTTCTGAATAGAAATATATAAAGAGGGATAATGTTTAACTTTTTATTTTTTAAAAAACTTTATGCTGTGTAAATTGTGGGTTGATTTCATGTTTCTAAACTTCCTGTTTTAGAATGACTCTCTTGGGTAAATTATTAGCAGACACTCTTGTGTTGACATGTCCATTTTCCTTTCCATTAAGCTGTCTCCATTGCAGTTCTGTTGATATGGCTTTATATAGTTTTCCTGAGCATTTTTTTTTTTTTTTTTTTTTTTTTTGGTAACAAGATATCTATGCAAGCTGAAAAACTCTCGGCTTCTCAGTTTATATCACTTCCAGAAACTTTTAGATGCTATGTATAGGAGTGACTTTCTTCTAGGGTTAGGTAAGATACTTCCTTTTTTGGAAATAGTTTTGCCATTTGGTCTCACTGCCTGATTTGTGCTTTTTCTTCTTCAGCAGGTAGTGGGAGACTGTATATTGTATTGCCTTTTACCAGACACCCAGAGGGGTCATGTTGGAAAATAGCATCCTCTTAGCAAAAACACAGGCCCTTCCCTGAGAATAAATTGCCAAGTCCTTCCAGGTCATTGATGGGCTCTCAGGTGCTGCTTTTCTGTGTGTCGGGGAACAAGGGTGAAGAACAGCGCTAGTCCAACACTGCTCCCTCGTCACGCATTTCTTCTTCTGTAGAGTCCTTTGTAAACTAGAGAGTCTTGCAGTTGTTGGGTTTTCCCAGGAGATACTGTATGCAAAGAATTGTCATGAAGACATAAAATCAAGTCTTGGTGTAAAACTGTTTTAATAAATTTAAAGGCATGTCTCTGTTTTTCTCCTCCTACATGGAGATTTTCATGTGGTTAGTAATAAAACTGTAGGCAATTGTATGTCTAGATTTCTGTGTGATTTGTTCATGTTCATATATGCACACCTGTATACATGTGCATGCATATTCAAGAAAGACCTCCAGTGTGCTTGAAAGGATTGAGGTGCCTAGTTAATGGTATTATCTGAATGGAGTGAGAGGTAAAAGTTAAGTCAGTGTGAGGCAAGGGAACTTAGCCCTTTAAGAATTGGTCTGTCCCTGCTAAGCCAAGACTTGTTTTCTTCCCTAGCTGGGTCCTGAAATGGTCTACCTGACGTTCAGCTAGGTTGGGGGAGAACCTCTTTAAACGTCAGATCTTATTCTGGAGGTGTGTACCCAGCCTTCTCACAAGCATGTCCTGCTAAATATCTGTTCAAGGTTAGCCTAGGCCTGGAGTATGGAGAGCATGAAGCCAGATCTAAATCAGATCAGTTCATGGATAAATGAGGAATTTAATAAAATTTGAAAATAAACCCCACATAACTAGTGCTGCTATTGATCATTCTTATAGCCAGCAGGAGTGGTGAGGGGCTTGGTCTGTGTGATGTGTGGAGATGCTTGTGGTGGAGATGCTTCTTGAGCATCTTTACATGGGCGGAGGAGCTCTGACACAGTGGCAGTGTTTGTGATACTTTCCAAAGGGATTAAAATAATTCTGTAGAGTTAACTCTAGGCTAGTGTGGCTTGATCTGAAACAGTCCCAGCCAGAAGGTAAGAATTCCTGTGTTATGCTGTTAGCATACAATTTGCTGAAGTTCAAATTTTAAATTTTTAATTTAAAAACCAAAAAGTAGTACTGATCATTTTGGATTGTTTCAAAGTAATACTGTTTCTTTTCTTTTTATTTATTTATTTATTTATTTTTTATTATTATACTTTAAGTTGTAGGGTACATGTGCATAACGTGCAGGTTTGTTACATATGTATACTTTTGCCATGTTGGTGTGCTGCACCCATCAACTCGTCATTTACATCAGGTATAACTCCCAATGCAATCCCTCCCCCCTCCCCCCTCCCCATGATAGGCCCCGGTGTGTGATGTTCCCCTTCCCGAGTCCAAGTGATCTCATTGTTCAGTTCCCACCTATGAGTGAGAACATGCGGTGTTTGGTTTTCTGTTCTTGTGATAGTTTGCTAAGAATGATGGTTTCCAGCTGCATCCATGTCCCTACAAAGGACACAAACTCATCCTTTTTGATGGCTGCATAGTATTCCATGGTGTATATGTGCCACATTTTCTTAATCCAATCTGTCACTGATGGACATTTGGGTTGATTCCAAGTCTTTGCTATTGTGAATAGTGCCGCTACTTGTTACAGACATTGGCTTGCCTGCATCTAATTGCACTCATAATGGGCCGGGCGTGGTGGCTTACACCTGGAATCCTAGCAGTTTGAGAGGCCGAGGCGGGTGGATCACCTGAGGTCAGAAGTTTGAGACCAACATGGTGAAACCCCGTCTCTACTAAAAATGCAATAATTAGCCGGTCTTGGTGGTGAGTGCCTGTAATTCCAGCTGCTCGGGAGGCTGAGACAGGAGAATCACTTGAACCCGGGAGGAGCAGGTTGCAGTGAGATTGTGTCATTGCACTCCAGCGAGTGCAGTGTGAATCCTTTAAGGGAACAATGTGCTGTGGTAATCATGATTTCATAGTAAATAGGTTTTTTTTTTTTTTCCTTTTTCTTTTGCTTCCCTTTCTACCAGTGACTAGCCCTAATGTGTTCTAACTTTTGAAAATAAAGTACAAATTAGATGGATTTAAACGTAAGGGAAGTAAGATGGAAATTTGTTACTTTTAAAAAACAATTTGTTGTGGATAAGATTTAGAAATCGAAACACAATATTCTGTGTTTCCATGACACAGGTATACTACCAAGTTCTCACAGCGTACCTTTGAGGTAACTGGAATTTTCATGTCATTTGGAGTAGGGCTGGGCCAGTGATTCATTCATCTCCTTGTTCATTCATTATGCAAATACCTAGTAAATGCCCACTAGGCACCCTGGAGTCATTTGTGTAGAGTGGCATCTCTCTACAACTGTTGGACTAACTGTCGGAGACACCCTAATCATCCCAGCCACAAACAAATAGAACATTGTATGTGTGCTGAATCCCACAAAGGCCAGACATGATGCCATGAGACCAAGAAGGAAAATAAATAATGTGGAAAGGACCTGGGGTGGAAAGGTGGGGAACCTGGATGGTGGGAGTCAGGCCACATGGTGCCCCAGAAGCCATATTGAGTGTTTTGTCTTCACCGAAGGATCAGTGGGAGATTAGTGTAGAACATTAAACAGAAGTGGGGGGTGTGTGTCATATTTCCATTAAAAAATTCACCCTGGCCACAGTGTGAATAATAGATTAGGGAGGAAGCCAGTCAGGAAGCAATTGGAGTAGACAATGCAAAAGGCAAAGTGAACTTGGACCAGTGGTGGAGATAAGTTGACTGCAGAGAGAGTAGGAAGTAAAATTGGCCAGGCCTGTGTTGAGGGTGGGCTTGTGAGCAGGATGTCAAAGATAATGTCCAGGATTCTGGCTTGGATGGCAACCATGGCAATGCCCATTACTGAGCTAGGAGATGCTGGAGGAAGATCAGGTAGAGACTGTGAGCATGAGTTTGATTTTTGCAGATACTGGGTTTGAGACACTTCTGAGTCAAGCAGGCATTTGGAAATGTGGACTGGTGCTGAGAAGGAATTCCCGGCAGATGACTTGGTTTAGGTGGTCCTGGAAAGTAGAAACACCCATGAGATCATTCTGGGGATGGAGCTCAAAGGGATGTCAGCGTTCAAGGGCCAGGTAGAGGATCATGAGCTGTAAAGGGGACCCAGGTGGTTCCAGCACAGCGAGGAAAGCATGGGAGTGTGATGGCCAGGCTTCCAGGGAGAGAGGAGGGTTTTAAGGAGAACAACATGCCAAAAGCCACTAAGAATCCAAGCAGAGTGAGAAATGAAGACATCCCACTGGGTCTTACAAGAGGGAGGCCTTTGAGGACCTCACCTGAGAGCTGATGAATGAAGTGATGGCTGGAAGCAACTCTGGAGAGGGAGGAGGACTGTAGGGAGGGGAGGAACTGAAGAAGTGGAGAAGTGTGGCTGTGCATAGGGGAGGCAGGATGGCAGCCAGGGAGGAGCAGGGGTGGAGTATGGATCTCGTTTTCCTGAACAGAGACTAGAGGGGGGCTAAAAGTCCATGGAAGGGACTCTGCTGAGAGGGAAGGGTGGATCCATGAGACAGAAGGGGAGAGCTCCAGTAAGGACCCGGAGGCCTGAGGACGGGCCAAAGCACAGATGGAGGGATTAGCTTTGGATAAGAGGAAGGACAGATGGCCCCTTAAAGATGACGGTAATGCAAACTGCTCTGCTTTTTTTTTTTTTTTTGGGCGTTCGTGATGAACTTTGTATATGCTGTCCTTGTTTGATCCTTATCAAACCCTATGAGAAGAAACTATTCTCCTCATTTGATGGGTGAGGACCCTAAACCCTGGAGAGGCCAGGAAACATGCCCAGAGTCCCTCAGGAGGAGGGCTAGTGCTGGGCTCCTTTCCTTCTGTTCTGCTGCCTCTGAGAGGAGCCAGGATTGATCGTAGCCTTGTCCTCTGACCTGGAGGTCTGGGAGTAACTGTCTCATGACTTTTTTAGCCTAGTAAAATTGAACATGAACTTCACATTTTAAGGGATGATTGCATTTGTTTCAATGGTCACTTCTTTTTCTATTAGTATTAACTAATATAGCGAGAAGGAGGTCATATGCTCCTCAAGTAAAGCAACAGTGTCTGTATATCCATTTACTTGCTTGAGCTTTCTACTAAATTACAGAAGTGAAATTATACTTTGTTACACTCTTGGTATTACAAAATGATGGCCATGCCTTTATTATAAAATGACACCAGTTACTCTTTCCTGGAGGATGTGTCTTGTGTCACTAGCTGCACTAAGCACTTCCCCACTAGTAGCTGCATGTGGTTGTGTGTCATCGCTGACTACCTGTTACAGGTGAGGAAGCTGGGCGGTGCAGAGACAGAAAGCTGGTGGCCCAGTCAGGAGCTCCTAAGTGGCAGAGCCGTGTCTCCTGGGTTCCTTCTCTTGTCTTTCTTGACTCTCACTTGAAATAAAAGAGGACATCAGAACTGGCCTGAATGGGGCCCTGGTAGGGCAGGAACAGGACACCTCTGGTTTTGTTATGGTGTCCTGAGAATAAAGGAGTGAAAAAATATTTTTGAGGAATTGAAGATTTCTCTATGAAAGCTGGCTGAATCTCCTGACAGCTTTCAAATTCATCTTTGGAGAAACTTCTGTTTTCTCTTTCCTGTTCCGAGGCTTAAAACTGCCCTGAAATCCACACATTTGTCAACAGTCTCTTGTCAAGACTGCGGGGAGACAAGAACTCTTGCACATTGCTGTTGAGAGTGTGAAACGGTACAACCTTTATGGAAGGCAAATTGGCGTTATAAATTCATGTTACCTTTGACCCAGAAATCCTACTTCTAGGAATTTATCTTACCAATACACCTGCCCACATAAAAATTGCGGCATTGTGTTTTGATAGTAATACGTTAGAAATAACCCACGTGTTGTTCAGTGGGAGACTGGTTAATACACTAAGATATATGCACAAAATGGAATGCTCTGCAGCTGAGAGAAACCACAAGTATGCCCTGTGCCCCATGTGAATAGATCTCCAGTATATTAGGTGGAAAAGGCAAGGCAGGCTTCTTTTTTGTAAAGTTGAGGGTAAATAAGACTACATGTTTGCTTCTGCTTTTTTTTTTTTTTTTTTTGAGATGGAGTCTCGCTCTGTCGCCCAGGTTGGAGTGCAGTGGCCGCATCTCAGCTCACTGCAAGCTCCGCCTCCCAGGTTTACGCCTATTCTCCTGCCTCAGCCTCCCGAGTAGCTGGGACTACAGGCGCCCGCCACCTCGCCCGGCTAGTTTTTTGTATTTTTTAGTAGAGACGGGGTTTCACAGTGTTAGCCAGGATGGTCTCGATCTCCTGACCTCGTGATCCACCCGTCTCGGCCTCCCAAAGTGCTGGGATTACAGGCTTGAGCCACCACACCCGGCCTTGCATTTGCTTTTATTTGTGCAGATTGACACTAGAAGGGAAACCAAGTAACTAAAAAACACGATGATTCACGGGGGTAGGTGGGGAAACATCTAGGTCAGGACAGGTATGGGAGTGACACACCTCAGTGTACATCTTTGTATCATTTTTAAAAGTCTGTGCTTGCATTATGTGTTAAAACTTAGTGCTATCTCCTCAGGTCCACGGGTCTCTGGAACTCTCCCTAGGTTGGTCTCAGATGGCATTCTTGCAAACTTGCAGGAAAACCAAACAAAAGGTGTGAGTGCATGCCTCTTGGATAGATGTCCTTTTTGTGTAACTTAGCACGCCTTTTACACTGTCAGGGCACCTCTCAGATAAGTCATCCCGGCAGCCCCTGCTCCATGAGTGTTTTCCTCACAATCCTGAGTGTTTCTAAAATCATCCACACTAGTGGAGGCAAAATGAGATATTTTCTTAGTTTGCAGAAAGGAGTATTTCCAGACAACAAGAACTTGTTCTCTTTTGATCTCCTTTTCCTTGTCATTGTTCAAGTCATAGGGTCTGCTGATTAAATTTCCCCTTGGGTTTCAAAAGAACTTGCTTCTTTGGTTGTTGTGTTTTGCCTTTTAATTTGAGAGTTGAGGCCCCCAGGTGCATGTGGTAAAGAATTCAAAGGGCTAAATGGGTGTGTGTTTTTAGTTACTTCTTTGAACCTCTTGGCACTTGAATGGTGTCAGTAATTTCACTAATTAAGGTTGGCGAAGAAACTGACACGTGGGTTTGGAGCTGTGTTGTTCTTACACCATATCTCTTGAGTTGAACCTATGATTTCTTGATGGATGAACTCATAATTCACCAGGTGCGTGGATCGCTGTGATTAATTTTTTCAAGCTATCAATTATTTAACTCTCTAGTGCCAAATGTTCAGGAGAGAATGTAAGTGCAGTGTAATGTAAAATCAAGCTGGCAACTCCAGCAATTTACTCTTCAAACTATAGCTCTCTCAGTTCCATTCATTTATACACTTACACTACTCAATTTGTCGTTGTGGTTGTTTTTTTTGTTTTTTGTTTTTGTTTTGTTTTTTTGTTTTATTTTTTTGAGATGGAGTTTCACTCTTGTCACTCAGGCTGCAGTGCAATGCACGGTCTCGGCTCACAGCAGCCTCCACCTCCCAGGTTCAAACGATTCTCCTGCCTCAGCTTCCTGAGTAGCTGGAATTACAGGTGCCCACCACCACACTCTGCTAATTTTTTGTATTTTTAGTAGGGACAGGGTTTCACTATGTTCACCAGGCTGGTCTCGAATTCCTGACCTCGTGATCCGCCCGCCTCGGCCTCACATGCCATGAGAACTGTGTTGGGTAGTCCTGAAGAGATTCGTGGATTAGAAGGAGATTTGGAGATTTTTAAAAAAACTAACCCAAACAAAAGAAAAGCCTCTGGACAGTGAGTTAAATCGTGGGTTGATACTCTCTGGTCGAGATTTTTTGGGGAGTCTGTAAAGTTCTGCTTTATTTCTCAAGAGCTAGAGAGAGATGATACTATGACCAAATTTGGGTTGAATGTATTATAATGTACTGAGTATCACTAATTTGTTGGGAAATGATTGTTAAAAATACTTACTGACTCTTAACAATATCACCTATAGCATTAGTTTAAGTAGCCAACTGGTTTACTTATATTTCATGTGTGTGTTGGGGGAGGTGTGTGGATTAGTTAGGCCAAAGATTTCTGTAATATATTTGGAAGAGAGAAATGAAGATAAAGAGGTAAGTTACCTTTTGAATAATTCCAAAACTAAAAATGCTTCCCTTAATTTTTATTTCTGGTTTGCTTATTTCTATCAGGGAAACATTCCTCATATGACAAATATAATGCTTTCATGTTTACTTCTGCATGCACAACTTTTCTTTTAATTATTAATTGATTAATTTTTTAGAGACAGGGTCTCACTGTGTCATCCATGCTGGAGTGCAGTGGTGTAGTCATAGCTCACTGGGGCCTCAAACACCTGGGCTCAAGAGACCTCCTTTTTCAGCCTCATGAGTAGCTGGAACTACAGGCATAAGCCACCATGCCCAGCTAATTTATTATTATTTTTATTATTTGTAGAGATGGGGTCTTGCTGTGTTTTCCAGGCTGGTCTCAAACTCCTGGCCTCAAGTGGTCCTCCTTCCCCGGCCTCCCAAAGTGCTGGGATTACAGGTGTGAGCCACCACATGCAGTCCATGTGTACTTTCACACCTTTTAATTTCTTTACTCATTAGGTGCATTCTTTAGCAATTATGTGTAAAGTGGAAATGTGTGTGCAAATCGTCATTTTCTATTGACTTGCACGGTAGAATTGGAAAACTGAAGGAAACTGGAAAATTGGAAAACTATAGGATCTAAAACAAATATCTTCTGTGAGTTATTCACTTGTAGAATTCACTGGCCTTTGTCAGCTTTCAGAGTGTGTGAACACTTTTTGCCATGTAAGCAGTTAGTCCATTGGCAATTGATATATATAAGTTGGTATCTTCACTGCAAACATTTAGTTAATTGCATTTATTCTTGAGCCATTCTTGCTCTACCCTTAGGACTTGATTTTCAGTAGCTACAGTGGTTAATCCAGAAGTTGTTAGAATTAAGAGCCAGGAGGAGGTGCTATGTAAGCTACATTTATTGCACGTGGACACTCACATACTGCACGTGGAATATCTTAAAGGAGTTGTGTGCTGTGGTCAGGGTGGGAATGTATCTCTTTTCTTTCCATGAGACCTCCACTGTACATTATTTAAGTGCCTGCCAATTGCCCATTATTCAAATTTTGTTGTTCTTGGAAGACACTATTGCCTATTTCCTTGTTAGTTTAAAAAATTTCATTTAGGTAGGCTTAGTATTGTTGGAGTAGAATGTAATAAATCCTTTTTTTTGAAACAGAATAAAACCTTTTATTACAGAAATACCCTTTAATTTGCCTATTTTTAAAATTCGTGTTTCTGTGCTTACCTTGTTATTAGATAGCCAAGAGGATATGCTGTTCTTTTTAGTGCCATGGTAAAAGGTAAAGCTGTATCTTAAATATTTGTATTTCTCTTTGGTCTTGGTGACCCAAAGTGATTTGGGTCATTCTGACATTTAATCAAGTTTAAACAACATGGCTCTTAGAAGTATGTTTACCAGGTAATCTGAGGGCTGGTTACCTGGTAACGCAATTGAGAAATTTCATCAAGACTAATTGATTAATTTATTAAGTACTTCTTGTCCAGTTTGCCTTTAACTTTCATTTTTCTAAGTTTCTATTAGCTATCGTGGCCTCACTTGTTATTTAATAATGAATGGTTACAAATTGTTTGTGTGTTTTTGTAATTAGAATGTAATAGCAGTCGTCTACCAGATGAGCTGACATTGTAATGACATGAAGTCAGTAACAATTATGCCTTACAGGAAAATTAATTATGTAATCCTATCATCCCATATTTTGCCTAAGAGATTCGATTTGGCTGCTACTAGGATGCTTAGGCAGGTGACAGCATGGTGTAACACTTCTCATTTTTCTGGTTAGACTACTTAACCGTAATGTTCATGGTGTCACCTGAAAAAATCATTTTATCATTTTAGGCTTTTAAAATATTTTTAGGCTTTTTCTTTTTCTTTTCTTTTCTTTTTTTTTTTTTTGCTTAAAAAAAAGAATGTTCTACTTGGGTATTTTGTTCTCCTTGTTTCTTGTGAATAAATATATTTGCTCGATTTCTGTCCCAGAAGAACCATCCTTTCTTCTTCCTTTTCCTTACCTCTAAGGGACATGAAGCTGTGAGAGGGAATTGCATATAGCAATAGCATTTTGATTCCAGTGAAAGTTCTTACCTTTCTCTTTTGTCATTCTCAACCTCTTACCTGAAGAGTCCATTCCCTCAGTATATAGAGCATCTGGAAGTCTAAGGTACAGGTAGGACTGAAAGAGCTGAGAAAGGCCTCACATCAGGTGACACTGGGGCACCTGGCTGTGCTCCCTTGTTGTGGGGGGTCCCTTGGCCTGGGCAGCTTTGCGCTCCTCCCTGTTTCCCTGTGCCCTGAGACTTTGTGGGTCACAGGCAAGGGGGCTGGCCTCCCTGACCAGGTGCCCTTTGTCTAGGAGGGACCCGGGATTTATCTAGTCCAGCTTCTCATCGTCCAGGTGCAAAACTGATGCTCTGATTTTGGGGATTTTGTCCAAGGTCTGAGTTTAGGGATTTTGTCCAAGGGCAGAGTAGGAGCCACAGTCCAAATCTTCTGAGTCTAGTATGGTATTCTGTTATACCTTGGTTTCATTTTGTTCTGTTCATAAAAATTGCCCATAACTGCTGGGCAGAGTGGCTCATGCCTCTAATCCGAGCTCCTCAGGAGGCTGTGGAGGGAGGATTGCATGGGGCCAGGAGTTCAAGCCTAGTCTGGGCAACATTGGGAGACCCTGTCTCTTAAAGAAAAAAAAATGCCTAAAACTATTCAGGGATAAAAATTTGTCTCTAAACTTAAGAATTTGGAAAAACCCAGAAAAGTAGTCACCTACAACTCCAGCATTTTGAGAACAGTTAAGTATATTTTCTTCTAGTTTTTTGTTTGTTTGTTTGTTTTTGACACGCGGTCTTACTGTCACCCAGGTTGGAGTGCAATGGCATGATCCCTACTCACTGCAGCCTCTACTTACCCAGGCTCAGGTGATCCTCTTCACCTCAGCCTCCCAAGTAGCTGGGACTACAGGTGAGCACCACCATGGCCAGCCAATTTTTGTGTTTTTTTGTAGAGATGGAGTTTCATCATGTTGCCCAGGCTGATCTCAAACTCCTGGCCTCAAGTGATCCACCCACCTTGGCCTCCCAAAGTGCTGGGATTACAGGCATGAGCCGTCATGCCCGGCCTTCTTCTAGATGTTTAAAACAAACACGTTTTAGTGTAAGTTGAGCCTCTGATAATTATATGTTTATTTCCTAGCATTTAAAAGCCTTTCAGCGACATATACTCCTTATTAACTTTTTTTCTTTTAAGAACTGTGTTCTTGCTCTGTCACCCAAGCTGGGGTGCAGTGGCACCATCATGACTCACTGAAGCCCTGAGCTCCTGGCTTAAGTGCTCCTCCCAGCTTAACCTTCTGATTAACTAGGATTACAGGTGTGCATCACCACGCCCAGCTAATTTCTAAAAGTTTTTTGTAGAAGTGATGCCTTGCCATGTTGCCCAGATGTCTTGAATGCCTGGCTTTAAGTGATCCTCCCCCCTCAACTCTCAAAAGGCTGTAACCCTGATTTTAATGGTAGTGTAAAGTTACATGGGATGAAGGAACCATCATGTTCTTCAAGTTTCCCCAGTGTTGGGCATTTGCATTGGTCCCAATTTTTCATAATTTTCCATAATTATAAGTAAAGAAGGCTGCAGCAAACTCTGTTGTACCTTATCTTTGTCCTTTATTTCAGATTATCTCCCTACAATACATCCCTTGAAATAGGATTTATGTAGAAAGGTATCAGTTTAAAGCTCTTGATCCATATGGCCAAGTTGCTTTCCAAACAACTTACCTGGTTTAGACTCGGACTCATGCTTCTAAATCCTATGTGTGAAATGGTCACATTGTCTTTGGGAGAAATTCCCCATGAATAAGAAAAATAAGGGAAGAGCAAATAACATAATTGTTTGGATATATGCTGTGGTTTGTGTGAACGTCTCCGACCCTTTCCCTTCCCCAGCCCAAGTCAGTCTTCTGTATAAACAACTTACATAATACAGAATCTTCACTGTTTGTGTTAGACATGTATTTTGTGAGTCTATGTCAGTATTTGTTTACATGGGAATTAGGGCATAAGGCTGTCTTCCTAGGGTTCCTCTGTGCAGACTTCTAGACAGTATTGGTTCTTTGGGTGCTGAGTTGAGGTGGCCCCAAACCTTTTAGGCAGTTGCTCATTTACCCTTCCGGACCTTCCTGCCTCTGTATTAGCCAATGACAAGCACATGCTTTCCACAAAACATTTGTATGTGAACTGTTGACATGTATGACTATTTTCTGAGCCCACAGCAGGTCATTTTTCTATAAAATCAGAACTGTGAGAACTCAGGGCATGTGGCCATCCTGGATAATGGGTCCTGCTGTCTATGGAGTTGTTTTCATCAAAATTCACTTTTAAAGAATAGAGTGTTTATTAATGAAAATATGTGAGCCTTGGCTGGGCACAGTGGCTCACGCCTATAATCCCAGTACTTGGGGAGGCCAAGAGGGGTGGATCACGAGGTCAGGAGATCGAGACCATCCTAACACGGTGAAACCCTGTCTCTACTGAAAATGCAAAAAAAAAATTAGCCAGGCATGGTGGCCGGTGTCTGTAGTCCCAGCTACTCCGGAGGCTGAGGCAGGAGAATGGCATGAACCTGGGAGGTGGGGCTTGCAGTGAGCTGAGATCGCGCCACTGTACTCCAGCCTGAGTGACAGAGTGAGACTCTGTCTAAAAAAAAAGAAAAGAAAATATTTGAGCCTTATCCCCCAAATGTACCTGACATGTGGATATGTATAATATTAAATTGATTGTTATTATAAGCAATACATAATTCAATTTTAGTTAAAATGCATTATTTCAATCAATATCAAATATTGCAGAAGGAAAACCTAAAATAGTAGCCAAAGTTACTCAGATGAGGTAAGGAATATGTTTAGGGCTGGAAAATCATACTATTTTTTTGAGGGGGGACGGAGTCTCAAAAATAACCAAAAGAGACAGGGTCTCACTCTGTCGCTCAGGCTGGAGTGCAGTGGCACGATCTCTGCTCACTGCAGCCTTGACCTCCTTGGCTCAAGCAGTCCTCCCGCCTCAGCCCCCCAAGTAGCTGGGACAAGTGTGCACCACCATACATAGCTAATTTATTTTTTTAATTTATTTTTTATTTGTTGTAGAGACAGGGTCTTTCTATTGCCCAAGCTTATCTCGAACTCCTGGCCTCAAGCAATCCACCTGCCTTGGCTTCTTAAAGTGCTAGGATTACAGATGTGAGCCACTATGCCCAACCTATAATCATATAAATTTTTATATAAATTCCTGCTCTTAAAGGAGATGTGGGGTTTTTTTCTCCTGAGAGTATATTTATAAAGTTAATTGGATTTTACACAAAAGAAGCTTTTGACTCATTTCATTTAGCTTTTATCATCCAGGAGGAGATTGTGAAGAATTCTGTTAGCCAAACCATGGCGAATTAATGTTTCTTACAGATGGTTTTATTACTTTTTATGATATTATTTGGATCATGAAACAAGTATCTTGGAAAATGTGAGATACAAAGATGTGAGTTGGGAGGTCTCTCTTGTATGTGAGTTCCTTCTGTAATAGAGAAAGGATACTTTCAGTTTAAGCTGAGATGCTTTTCCTTTTCACTCTTGAAAAGACTTTGTTGCAAGAAGTTTCCATGCCCTCCCTCCTCTAGGACAGATCTGCCTCTTGATATTGCAGGGCTCCAGCCTTCCTTCCAGCCAACTCATTTCTCAGTGAAGCCTTGTTTTCCTTTTTCAGAAAATTTAAATGTATATTTATTGCACAGTGTAACTCTCTTTCCTGTTGATAATTTTTTCTTCTTCATATTTTGTTATTAATAATAGCTTACAGAATGGGATCAGTATCAGGATTGGGAGGTAACCAGGTATCTAAATTTTCCCTTTCGTTTTTCTTTTCTGCTTTTAATGACCCTTAATTAATCCAGGCAGCTTGGCTGCAGTAGCCGTGGCTCTCCCTGATGTTTTCTTTCTGCATTTCTGTTTTGGAGGAGAACCTGAGGATTTGGAAGTAAAGGGCTCTGCTAGTGCTTCCTTTGTCCTTTTCTGATTGTCCAAAAGAGTCTTAAGCAATCTCCAGGAAATCCCCGGCTCCTGCCAGGAATCTGCCTGTGAGTATTTGGGTGAGTTGCTGCTTTTTAAGTGCCAGTTGAGAAGGTGAAGGATGGTGGTGTGGTTGTGATAAACTCCCAACATGAAAACTGAGGACCCACGAGCATTTTCAGCTCACCTTTGACTCACACTGGCAGCTACAGTAACACTGAAAAGGAGTCCCCACTGAACCTTTGCTGCGTTCCGAAGCAGCACAGCCATGGTTAGGTACTGCCAGGCAGCTCTTGGAAACCACAGGGAGGGAAGTTTGGTTCCTTTTCTGTCTTTGTTTTTGAGAGGAATGAGCTTAGAATAAAAGAATGCTAGTAATGACTGATTTGCAGGTTAGGTGTAAACATTTAATCCTCGTAACAGGCTAATGAGAGGTGGGAGAAAATTATCCCCATTTTATAGATGAGGGAACAGAGGCTCCTAGAGACTAAAGAACTTGCTACTAAATGAAGTCAGGATTCACGCTTAGGTTGATCTGAGGATAGCTGATCTGAGGATAGCTGCTCCCTTCCTACCTTCCCAAGAAATAATACACAGAGAATTTCTTTTCTAAATGTTGTGTGCCTAGAAGGTACTTTGTGTCATCGAAACAGATAAATATGTATATATCTGGTCTCTTTAAAATTCTCTTTAATAAAAAATAAAAAGTGATGCAAGTGTAAAATAAAAGATATATATGGAAAATTTTATGTCCACGTTAATCTTTCTTTAGGAATATTAAAATATATGCATATATGCAGTATAGTTTTAGGTTTTTATAAAAATGAGATCATGCTATTAGTATAATGAATGGCCTCTATATAGTATTTTGTAACATTTTTACTTTTTCTCAGTGTATGGATGTCAATTTAGGTCAGTTGCTGCAGAGTTTGAAATAAGTTAAAATTTCAGCAGTTCACAATATGGATGATTCGTAGTTTAGTTGAGCCATCATATGTTGATGGACAGTCATGTTGTGTCTTGTTTTTTCTATGTTTCACTAATGAAACAGGATTACAGTAAATTCACTTGTGTATGTGTATACATTCAACTTTGCTGGTACTATAGAAAAGTGCATTGGTGGCTGGGCATGGTGGCTCATGCCTGTAATCACAGCAATTTGGGAGGCTGAAGTGAGTGGATCACCTGAGGTCAGGAGTTTGAGACCACCCTGACCAACATGGCAAAACCCCATCTCTACTAAAAACACAAAAACTAGCTGGGCGTGGTGGTGGGTGCTTGTAATCCCAGCTACTCGGGAGGCTGAGGCAGGAGAATTGCTTGAACCTGGGAGGCAGAGGTTGCAGTGAGCCTAGATCGTGCCACTGCCCTGCGCCTGAATGACAGAGCAAAACTCCAACTCAAAAAAAAAAAAACAAAAAAACCGTCACTGCCTTGTTCCTGATTTAAATAAAAATGTGTTTTAACAAGGAATATGTTAAGTTTTGTTAAATATAGTTTATCAAATTTAAGTTGTGTATACCCATTCATGTTTTAATTTTTATTGGAAGAGGCTGATGAATTTAATGAAATGCCTTTTTGGCATGATAGAATTGTGAGCTTTTGCTTTTATTTGGTGGCGTAATAAATTACGTTGATTAGATTTCCCAATATTGAATCATCTTTGCATTCCTGGAATAAGCCCTAATTTGTTATGGTATGGTACTCTTTGGATATGTTGCTAATTGATTTGCTAATTTTTTTTAAAATTGTGACTGTAGCCTATAAACCCCTACAGATAGGGGTCTGTAGTTTTCTTCCTTGTTTGCATTCTATCAGGTATTGATATTAGGATTATGTTTTTTAAATAATTTAAGAAGAATTTCACCCTTTCCCAGAGTCTAGAAGCATTTACATAATATAGAAAATACCTGTTTTTATAAAAAAAAATTAAAGTAAAACTAACTGGAAAACTTCACAGGCATCCCCTATAGTGCCATCCCAAAACATTTTAAAACAAATTTTTTAGTTTTTCAGTATGTTATAGTTACTCTGTTTAGCTTTTTAACCTTTTCTCTGGGTTTTGATGTTTTCTACTTGCTGGGAAAGAATTTGTCTATAATTTGAGTTTATTGCACAGAGTTATTTGTAATATTGTTATAATTTCTCTGGTAATCATAATAAACCCTTTCTTGTTACTAAGACATATTTTTGCTTTTTTTTTTGTTTTTTTCCCCTTAAGTTTGTTAGAAGTTTATATATTTTATTGTCTTCAAAAAATTAGGTATATTAATTTTATATTTATCCTGCTTTTAATTTCATCTCAATATTTAATTTTTATTCACTTTTTTATTCAAGTTTATTAAGTTGAATGCCTGTCTCATTTGCTTTTTAGTCTTCTTAAAATAATGGCATTTAAGGCTATAAATTTTCTTTGAAAATTGCTTTTGTTATGTATTTTTGTTTTTAGAGAATTGATCTCCTTTTTGTTGTTTTCTAGATGGTTTGTAATTAAAATATTTATTTGACCTTTGATTCTGACATTACTTAGAAGTATGTCTGTCCCTGAGTTTTTCTTTTGCTTACTTTTTGATATCGTTTATATGATTTATGAATGCAGCTCTGAGGTATCTGAGGGGATTTATTAACGTTTACTTATGTCCAAGTACATGATTAAATTTTAATTGCTTTGTGAACATTAAAAATTACGCCCTTTGTAAAATGCAAAGGTTTTATTTTCTATATTTAGTAAATCAAACTTACCGATTGCATTATAGTCAGATCTTCCAAATTCATGTGTGTTTTCAGTTGTCAAATTGACAGTTAATGATGTACCTTTTATCTTTTCTTTTTTTTTTTTTGAGACAGAGTTTCACTGTTGCCCAGCCTGGAGTGCAGTGGCGCGATCTCGGCTCACTGCAGCCTCTGTCTTCTGGGTTCACGTGATTCTACTGCCTCAGCCTCCTAAGTAGCTAGGATTACAGGTGCATGCCACTATGCCTGACTGATTTTTATATTTTTGGTAGAGATGGGATCTCACTATATTGGCCAGGCTGGTCTCAAACTCCTGACCTCAAATGATCTGCCTGCCTCAGCCTCCACAAGTGCTGGGGTTACAGGTGTGAGCCACTTTATAATTTTTAAACTTTCATATTTCTAAGAGAAATGCTTAGTGTGTTTATCTGCCATTTTGCTTGATGCATCAATATGTGTATTTTTTTTATTTTTCAGGGATTACATATTTATCACATGTAATATGCCTCTCTGTCCAGTTTAATGCCTAATGGCCTTTAGTTCTTCTTTGTTTGATTTTACTGTTGCCAGCTTTGCTTTCTTTTTACTTGACTTTGCTTGGTATACTTTTGTTCAACTGTTTGTTTTTAACTAGAGCTGGACTTTTAAAACCCAGTGAGACAGTTTTGTTCTTTAATAGGGACATTCTGCCTTGTCTTTCTTTACTGTGATAATGTATACATTTTGCTTTATTGCTTTCATCTTATTCAGTGGTTGCCATTTATTTTACTTTCTTTTTTTTCTCAATTCCCATGTTAATTGAACAAGTCCTTTGCTAATTTGAAAAGTGTGTTATTTTCAAACGTACCAATGCCTAACAATTCGAAAATAGATCTTTATTTTTTTTCCTGAAATAGTTACCAGCATTAAATCACTAATTCTTCCACCAAGGTTTGCATTTCCGCAATTTCTGCCATTCCCATGACTTTCTCTGTCTTCTGGATGTGTTTTCTGTCTTTTCACTCGTGGATTCTAGTAGATTCTTATTCCTTGCTCTTGGGTGCTCCCATTTCTTCTTCTTAATCCTCCAGAATCTGATACTCCAGAGCAATAGATCTTTTCTCTTCAATTTAAAATTTTAAAGTTTTTTTTTTTTTTTTTTTTTAAATTCCTGAAAGTTTTTATACTCCAATTGTGTCTCCACGTATGCTCTTAGACTCCCTTTCCTGTCCGGTTCTCCTTTCTTGGTTTGATTAGTTCTGTTTCAGCTGGTGCCACCTGTTGCAGCTGAGCTTGGTCACCCTCCCTCAGGCTCCTGCGTCGTCCTCAGTGGGTCATGATTTTTCTTTGCCTGCTGATGGCTGCCCTCAGCCATCACACAAGTCATGGGTTAGTGTCACTAAAGGAATGGCAGACCAGCAGACGGTAGATGATAAGCCACGAAACAGATACTGTGCCGCTAAGTTGCTCTGTTCCCAGTCTCTTCTGACTACATAAGGCTTGGGAACAGTTCCATCTTCCATGGAAGCCCCCCTTCCCTCTAGTTTCAGCTGGGACAGCAGGATGAGCAGGGTGCAGGGCCTTCTTCCCTTTGGATATACTCCCAGGTACACTGACCATGGAGAACTGTACCTGCTCTCCGTCTTGGAGATTTGGGAGATCCTGAGGGCCTCAGAAGGCCCTCACTCTCATCCCATGCATTACCTGTAAGCTCATTAGATTACTGTTCTTGTTACTTTAGAGAGTGGACTGTGAGGGAGGCAGGATCAAGCATGTTTCTTCAGGCCACTGTCTTCCCCATAAAGAATGTATTTGCGTACATTTTTCTTTGCTGTATTGTGAGATGGAGGTAGAAAAAAGATGTGCATGTCTGCATTTGGAAACAGTTCTGAGTGTGGTGCTGCATCAGTGGGGCTGGATTGCCCTCAACTATGAGGAAGTAGGATACTTATATAAAGGAAGCATAATACAGTATGTTTCTCTTACAGAAAGGACTGTGTTTCTTAGAGTCCTCATCCTCTGTCTCTATCACTCAGTATAGCAAATCATACATTCTATCAATGTTAATGACATCAGTTGTATGCCTGTAAGTATGTACACATGCACAGGGGGAGGGGACACTTCTTCACTCCACAGCTGAAAAACTTGAGACAAAATGCCTAACCAGCTTGGCCCAAATTTGAGGGTATTGCCATCTGTATCTCAGTGCAGGTGTTTCTGTCTCATGTTCACAGTGTTTTTATCCAAAGTGCCCCAGAAAAGACAGTAGTATTAGGTTAAACCTATGTATGTCTGTTCTTAATTTTAATAGCAGTCCTGTCTTTGGAATTATTTAGTGTGTTCTCTCATTTCTCAGGAAGTCAGGATGTAAGTGCCGAAGCACTTCTCTGACTTGGTCCGACATGGGAAGTACCTTCCCCTGCATTACAGAAGAAGGACCCCCCAGGGGGTCTGTTTGATGAACACATGTATTATTTCAGTGAGATACTCTAGAAACAGCTTCATGTCCTTTCAAATTGCCAGCACAAGTAAGGACCTGGAAATGGTTGCTATGCATGTATGTCAGAAGATTTCTTAACCACTTCTGTACTGAATAAAAGAAGATTTATTTTCAAATTTTGTAGGGATCTGGGGCAATATGTCAGATAGAGTTGAATATTTTCAAGGCATTTTTAGTTCCTGGGGCACGTACTTTGTTTAAGATATCTATGTGTATCGGGTCTGAAAGGTAAAGTGCCTGAACCTGCTAATTAAAGAGGTTCCTGTGCTGGCCATCTGAGGTTCAGCCACAATGTGTCTTGCATAATTACTTTATTTTGCTAGTTTTTAATTCCTCAAATATTTCAGCTGCCTGTTCCATGGTACTGTGAGACTTCTAATTCAAGATGACCATTATTTGCAGACAGAGCCACTGCCTTTGCTGCCACATTTTGCTTGGTTATTGTGTGAGAACACCATCATTTTTCTCTTTTTAAATGAATTGTTTTTCTCTTTTTAAATTGAGCATCCAACTGGGTGTGGTGGCTCACGCCTGTAATCCCAGCACTTTGGGAGGCCAAGGTAAGTGGATCACCTGAAGTCAGGAGTTCGAGACCAGCCTGGCCAACATGGTGGAACTCCATCTCTACTAAAAAAAAAAAATTACAAAAACTAGCTGGGCGTCCAGCACGCCTGTAATCCCAGCTACTTGGGAGGCTGAGGGCAGGAGAATGGCTTGGACCTGGGAGGTAGAGGTCGTAGTGAGCCAGGATTATGCCATTGCACTCCAGCCTGGGCAACAGAGTGAGACTCCGCCTCCAAAAAAACAAACAAAAAACAAAAAACCATTTACATAGTGATAAATAAAGTAATTACTATAGTGGTGGCATTCTGCCTAAGTCATCTTGAAACCTGAATGCAAAATCTTTTTAATAGCTCCATAATGGTCTCTTGAAGTGTTACAGATTTTTATATGACAGCTCTAATACAAGTGCCATTATTTACTGTGAGACTTGAACATTTTGACCATTTACATGGGTACTTGTGTGTCTCCAACTGAGCTGAGTGCATGTCGCTGTGGCATTGCAGGCGTGTGTGCATGTTGGCTCTTGCAACAGGGCGTCTGACAGGGGTTGTCTCGGGCAGGAGAAGGAGACCAGACTGGCACCACTTGTAGTGATTGGAGTGTGTCTAGTCCAGCTCTTCAGTTCCATGTAGGAGGTTTTAGGACAGAGATTGTGTTTTGGGAACTCCAAGTCACTGTCCAGTCTGGAGAGTATATTATGTAAGAAGGCTTATTTCTTATGTTTTCTGATTACCCATCCTTTGATACAAACCAAATAACATCACAGTGATAAAAATGGGAAGGGAGTTGTCGCTCAGCTCTTTTTGGCCATGTTGTTTGCTTTTCGATGTCTAATTTATGAAAGCATTTCAAAGTGACATATATACTGAACAGCTTCCTCTTGCCAAATGTAAAATAAACTGGAGATGAGTTTAGCACAGAGCTTTGTAGATCGTTATCTTCTTGGTAGAGTCGGGGCCTAAACACCACCTGGCCTCTGTGCCAGTGGACAGGTGACCTGCCTGCCTTACTGCTGGTCTCTGCAGCTCTGTGTCTCAGGCAACCCTGGCTCCGAGTTCCAGAATGTTCTCCAGTAGGAGAGTCTACAGGGGCACTGTGGAGCACTTCGGTGTCTGCAGTCTGTTATTGGCTGGTGTTGTCTCTGATGGCTTGGGGTGTCACAGAGACATGACAGTGCTGTCACTGCATACCTCTCAAGCTTTTGCTGGGTCCTGTGTGAGTTGCAGGGGCAGAGAGGGAGGGAGAAAACAATGCCTAGCCACACTGGGAAAGGGGAAAGTACTACAGAGTCCTGGAAGGAAGCGAGGGATGGACATGGACAGGGAAGCATTCAAACCAGGCAGGAAAAGTGACTTAATGGACCAGTCACAGAGGACAGGGCCAGGGATCAAACCTTCGTGATTTGCCTCCATAGTTTGTCTGAGACTGGCTACCTGGTTGAGTCTGCCAGAGCCCTGTGTGCAGGTACTACTCCTCACTGTCGCCTCCCAGGCAGGAACGGCCATGTGAATGCATGCATCTTTCAGGAACTTGCCTCTTTCTGCTGAGGTTGAGGCAGACTCTCCAACCACATTTCCATCCTTAGTGGTCTTACCTGTGAGCTTGAACTGTTGTCCCTGTCAGAACAGTCTTTGCCTCTGTAAGTATCTCTGCATCCCTCCATCCTTTCAGGTCCCATTCAGTCCCTAGCTCCTCCATGATGGAATATTGGTTGATGCATTTATTCCACAAACATTTGTTGGCCACCTTTCAAGTGCCAGGCAACCCTTCTAGGTATGGAGGGGTACAGTGATGAGCAAGCCACTGTTCCTGGCTGCAGAGGGCTCACTGTTTAGTGGGAAAAACAGACAAATCATACATCTTAACTACACAGCCCTTGATTGTTCTTTACCTGCTATATCAGTCAGTCTTGCCTACCTAGCATTTATTCCCTGTTTGGGGGCCTGTATGATGTTCGTTTAGATACTGCAGGGTACATTTTCCCATCTTTGTGATGATGTAGCTTACTTGGTCTGAATAATAGTAATTCTGCACATGTAGAGTGACCATTATATTTGCATAAAAAACATTGGAAGAATATATAAGAAATGAATAAATGTTGTTTATATCATTTGATTTTTCTTTTTTCTTTTTTTTTTTTTTTCTTTTTGGTTTTTGAGTTGGAGTCTGGCTCTCTTGCCCAGACTGGAGTGCACTGGCACAAGCATAGCCCATCGCAGCCTCAAACTCCTGGGCTCAAGTGATCTCCTGCCTCAGACTTCATTTTGATTTGTGAACCTTGTGATTCTATTACTTATTCCACAAAAAATTTTAAGTGAAAAAATCTTTCAAAAATACGTATATTCCAGCCAGGCATGGTAGCTCACACCTCTAATCTCAGCACTTTGGGAAGCCGAGGCAGACACCTGAGGTCAGGAGTTTGAGACCAGCCTAGCCAGCATGGTGAAACCCTGTCTCTACTAAAAATACAAAAATTAGCTGGGCGTGGTGGCGGGCACCTGTAATCCCAGTTACTCGGGAGGCTGAGGCAGGAGAATTGCTTGAACCCAGGAGGTGGAGGTTGCAGTGAGCCAAGATTGCATCATTACGCTCCAGCCTGGGCAACGAGAGTGAAACTCTGTCTCAAAAAAAAAAAAGGGCAAACAGAAAACAGGCCGGGCACATGGCTCATGCCTGTAATCCCAGCACTTTAGGAGGCTGAGGCTGTCCGATCACAAGGTCAATAGATCAAGACCATCCTGGCCAACATGGTGAAAACCCATCTCTACTAAAAATATAAAAATTAGCTGGGTATGGTGGCATGCGCCTGTAGTCCCAGCTACTCAGGAGGCTGAGGCAGTAGAATCGCTTGAACCTGGGAGGCGGAGGTTGCAGTGAGCTTAGCACTCCAGCCTGGCAACCGAGCGAGGCTCCATTTCAAAAAAAAAAAAAAACCCTCGACAACATGTATTCCAGTGGTTAGTTTTTCTGTTACAGAGATCACATGTACTCTAACTTGTCAACTAAATTTAAAAGGAAAAGGAAACTTTGAGAGAAAATTAAAACGAATGCAATGTGCATAAATGCCATTTTGATAAGCTCTCATTTCATATTGACATGTTCTGTGGTGCTCGTCTTATATAGCCTAGTTAGGGAAATGTTTTGTTCCAGTCCGGCTTTGTTTTTCTTCATGTGTTCAGGTCTTTCCACTTTCCTTTTGTTAATTTTTGGTGTTGTACTTCAGGATATGAATTGAGGGTTGCAAATAACCTGGAGGGCCTTAGTTTGTTTGCTTGTTTGATTTTAGCAACAGTCAACATGGTACAACTGATGTGGCTGGGACTCGATTGTTTTTTTGTTAAAGAACAAAGAATGTGTCCTTGTCTTGGCATGGACTGGGTAGCCTTGTCCACCTCCCCACCCGTCTCTCCTTGTTGGTGAGGCATTGTAAACCACGTTAACAGGTAGCATCCACAGAACCCTGGAAAGGTTGTGAAGTCCCTTTGAAAGCCTAAGGGTTTTGATCTCATCCAGGTTGTAATTTTAAATTCTGGTACAAATTCCTTTGTTACAACTGGGTTAAGTGGTTTTAACCTCTTTTGTGCCTTCATTTTGAATGCTTAGACTGGAAAGTCGTTTAGAGACTCCTGACCAAATAAAGCCTACTTCCAAATGATTGGGTTGTCCACATGTGCTCGTACATGTTACATACTTCTAACAGGGCTCTGCAGCTGTGATGCCACCTTGCCCAGCGTGACCCCATTAGCATGTATGTAGCTTTCAGTGGCCATGTACTGTGCTTCTAGAGCTTTCTTTCCTATCTTGGGTGCTTAGGTGGGGGCATGCTTTGTGTGTGGCCAGGCAGAGGTGCATGTTTTAGCTTTTCAGTTCTCCTAAAGAAAACAAATGTTGTTGATAAGACCACTTGGCATGGCATCTGATTTGTTCTTGTGAGGGCTGTATTAGCAATAAATAGACATTTAGTTTGCATATTTAACATCCCATCTTCTTTCAGCCCACACCTCTTCACTACAGCATTGGCTTTTCATTACTTAGTAGAGCTTTTAATTACCTGAATCTTTCGTGTCTTTACTGGGATATAACTTTTCTCCTTATTAACCAGAAAAAGTCACAGAAAATTTTGTAATTTATAATGGAATGGAGTAATATTCACAAACAGGCTTTAGCAGGATTTTTTTTGTTATTGTATTTTTTTTTCTTTTTTTACACTACTTTTATCACAAGAAAGAGGGGAACTTTTAGAAGTAAAAATTATGTGCTAAAATAATTAACCATCATGAGTAACACACATAGAATGTTGGTACAGTGTTTGCACCAAAGGAATTACATATGGAAGAATGCTGGGATCTTTTACCAAATAAGGGAAAGTAGAGTTCATTACAGATAGAGGCTTCTAGCACAGAAAAGAGGACATTTTATAAATACTGTGAAGCATTTTCAGAGATAATTAAATAATAGAAAATATTAAACCAATTTAAACAATTTGTAGATTTTTTCCTAATAACAGTAAATTCATCTTTGAATAATTCTTTAAACTGTTCTATTTCCAGCTCCACTGAGTGCCCATGTGTTTTCAGAGAAAACAGGAGTCTGTTTTAGACTTCCTCTTTGATACATGTGGTGGAAGATTTGTTTAAAAAATTTTTTTTATAGAGGTAAAATTCATATAACATAAAATTGTCCATTTAAAGGTGAACAACTCAGTGACATTTAGTATATTCATACTGTTGTGCAACTACCATCTCTGTCTAGTTCCAAAATATGTTTGTCATGCCGTAAGGAAAGCCTGTACCCCTTAAGCAGTTACTCACCATTCCCCTTTCTGCTCAGCTCTTGGCAACCACCAGTCTGCATTCTGTTTCTATGGATTCACCTATTTTGGATAGTGCATATAAATGCAGTTATATAATATGTGACCTTTTGTGTCTGGCTTCTTTCACTTAGCATAATATTTTTAAGGTTCATCCATGTTGTAATGTATCAGTACTTCATCCCTTTTTATGGGTGAATAATAGTCCATTGTATCCAGTTGTATCCAGAAGATTTGCTTTTCATTGCCTAACTTCAGGGCTTCAGTCTTCAATCTTTGTTCTGAAATGGATATAAAGTTAATGTATATCTGTCTCTCACCCAATGATCATGCTAACACCTTTTCTTTTTTCTTTTCTTTTCTTCTCTTTTCTCTCTTTTCTTCTCTCCTCTCCCTCTTCTCTCTTCTCTCCTGTCTTCTCTCTCCTCTCTTCTTTTCTCTTTTCTTTTCTTTTCGTTCTTTTCTTTCATTTTCGAGACAGTCTTGCTCTGTTGCCCAGGCTGAGGTGCAATCTTGGTTCCCCGCAACCTCTGCCTCCCAGGTTCAAATGATTCTTGTGCCTCAGCCTCCCAAGTAGCTTGGGCCACAGGTGTGAGCCACCACGCCTGGCTAATTTTTTTTTTTCTTTTCTTTTTTTTTTTGTTTTTATAGAGGTGGAGTGCCACCATGTTGGCCAGGCTCGTCTCAAACTCCTGGCATCAAGTGAGCTAACCACCTCAGCCTCCCAAAGTGCTGGGATTACAGACATGAGCCACCTTGCCTGGCTGTGCCAACAATAATTATTTAGAAGTGTGTTGAGAATACATCCCAATAATAGAAGTGAAAGCTCTTTAAAAAGAAAAATATTCTAAACTTACCACCTGATCTTATGTTTCATTTAGAATGGCTACATTCTTTGCAGTACCCTAGCATTGTAGAAATTCTCCCCCATGATTGCACAATCCACTCCTTCTCAGCCAGCGTGCACCTGGAGTCAGCTTTGTTTGGCCTTAAGGTGTCCATGGTCCAGCAGGGAGAGGGCAGATGGGTCAGTGTTGTCCTGCTAGTGATGAGTATCCCATGGTGGGCATGCTGATGCCACACAAGGGAGAGGGTGTCCAGTTCCAGTTCTGTGCATGGCAGTGGTGCAACCCCTTACCAAGGTACAGGTGGGGACCTGGGCTAGGGCAGGAGGAGGAAGGTGTTCTTTACAGACTGCAGGACTTGGAGGCAGCCTGTCGTGAGGAAGGGCATGGGTGAAGGGTGAGCTGGGACCCCAGGCAGGTATGGAACAGTTCAAGGCCATCAAGTGTGCTTCATTCTTCAGTCATTAGGGTATCTCTGAAAGGTTTTTCATTGAATCAGAATTCCCCTAATTCATTAATTCTAAAGCTTAAGTAAATTCAGTAATAATAAACTATTGATTATCCAAGTGATAAATATAAATCCATAAGGTTTTCCAAATCCCCAGAAATCCCTTTCCTCTCCCACCTGGTTTTGCTGAGCGCCTGTCTCCGTTGTCTCTTTCTGATTCCCACCTCTCACTTTTCCTCCATTTTTCTGCTTAATGGATTTATAGTTTAAAGTAGGTATTCTGAAAATTCCAATTTTATGAATGTTGTAACATGAGAACTTTGATCCATTGAAAGATAAAAATAATCATTACATTTTATACTTCAAGGGTCATCCTTAATATTCTTCATATTTTTAATATAGTTGTGTGATTTGAGTATTTGAGTTGGGGATTGGATAATGTATTTATCGACTGATTAACTCTCTGTGGGTCCATACGTACCCCTCTTAATATCCCTGTGGTCCCTTTTTAGTCCTCTTGTAAAAACTTGATAATATTAATCTCTGCCAAAGTTGATGCAGTTGTTGTGAGTGGTGGGACGCAAGTGTGTTGATTTATTCTTGGAGACAGCAGAAACAGCAACTGTTTTGTCATGAGCATCTTGTATCTATAATTCTGTGCTGTCAGAATTAATATTATTTTGTTAATTCAGGTTATTGTGAAAATCTCCACAGGAGGTTACTTAAGCAAGTAACAAATTTATGATTCTGTTTGTAGAAAAACTCCAGCTCATCTAGCCAGCTACGTTATTCCAGGGCTGCATGGTGTCAGCATAGGGACGAGGCTCAGAGTAGAGACCAAGTGTGCCATTCCCCTCCCTTTCCCCCCGTTAATTGCCTATCCGCCCAGGGGTACCTTCTGGTCCTGGTAGGATTTCCACATGGTTCATTAGAATTCATTTATTTTTTTTTCCATCTGTATTTCTTTTTGTTGTATTCTCTGGATCATTATTTTTAGATAGTTCCTTTTTACATGCATTGGTTAGGTTTTTCATGTAATCTCTCAGTTAAGCGTACTGGAGGATGAGTGACCTCAGTATTTAAATTTTTCATAGGTAGGATGAAATGTCTTTTCTGAGTGTGGGTATTTCTGTTCCATTCTTCTTTTCCAGGCAGGCTTTCATTCCGTGCTGCGGTTTGGATTCAGGGAGTACTGACACTTCTGTCAGGGTCGCTACTGCTGTGAAGTATGGAAGGGCATTTTGATACATGAGGCATAACTGGAATTACCCGGTGGGGCTTGGTTTGTGCTGTTTTCCACCTTTTCATCATATTTTGAAAAACCGAGGCCAAAAGCAAAGTTCATTTTCCCTTTAAAAGCTTTTTAAAAAAATGATGAAAGAGCTTTATTTTTGAATAACCCAGAAAATATTTCTTATTGTTGATAATCTGCAATTTGCAAGTGCAGCGAATCTTGTAGGTAGATTTACCTTGATACGTTTTTTGAAATGGTAGAATTTAATATATTAAAACATGATTTTTAGTTAAAATAGGATGTTAAAGGAATAGAGCACATGAACCAAAAACTTTCCACTTGAACCCATTTTGTTTCATCTGGCAGTGGATATGGTGTCCCTGGCAGGATAGGGCTTCCACCTCCTGCTGGTGCCAGTAGGACAGGGAAGAGGTGGGGAACACTGTGTCTCCACCTCCCAAACGTCTTACCTCGCAAGTCAGATCCGTGGCATTGTTTGAATACTTGCGTGTTTGTGTGTGGGGTGATGCTTTTTCCTGAGAATGTGGTAAAATAATAGAAGGTCCCAGGGTTCCTCAATCTGCAGACCATAGCTGAGTGAGTGGTGGTGTGTGCCTCTAGTCATGAGGTGAAGCATAGGTGAAATTCCGATCCATAGGAAGACAGACAGACTTTGCAAGTTAGTAAGCTAACTTGCTACAGGAAATGGTAGACTCCTGTGCTGGCTGCCAAATAAAAAGCCTTTCTCCACAGTTCTGTTCTCATGTACACCTTCAGGACCTTGGATGAGCTCCTGTGTTCAGGAAATTGGGCACCGAGATTTTTTTTTGTATCTTTGATTTTAGTTGATAAGTAGCCCTTCCAACGAAAGTACTCGTTGGATGCCCGTTCTACACTGTGGCATTGTGCAAGAGGTATCAAATTTTAAAGTAAAAACGCACAACCCGGCCAGGTGCGGTGGCTTACGCCTGTATCCCAGTACTTTGGGAGGCTGAGGCGGGTGGATCATGAGATCAGGAAATGGAGACCATCCTGGCCAACATGGTGAAACTCCATCTTTACTAAAAATACAAAAACTAGCTGGGTGTGGTGGTGCATGCCTGTTAATTTCAGCTACTCGGGAGACTGAGGCAGGAGAATCAACTTGAACCAGAGAGTTGGAGGTTGCAGGGAGCTGAGATTGCGCCCCTGCACTCCAGCCTGGGTGACAGAGCGAGACTCCATCTCAAAAAAAAAAGGCTCATCACCTGGCACGGTGGCTCACGCCTGTAGTCCCAGCACTTTGGGAGGCTGAGGCAGGCGGATCACGAGGTCAGGAGATCGAGACCATGCTGGCTAACACGGTAAAACCCCGCCTCTATGAAAAGTACAAAAAAAAAAAAAAAAATTAGCCGGGCGTGGTGACTGGCACCTGTAGTCCCAGCACTTTGGGAGGCTGAGGTGGGCGGATCACGAGGTCAGGAGTTCGAGACCATCCTGGCTAACATGGTAAAAACCCCGTCTCTATGAAAAGTACAAAAAAAAAAGAAATTAGCCGGGCGTGGTGGCGGGCGCCTGTAGTCCCAGCTACTCGGGAGGCTGAGGCAGGAGAATGGTGTGAGCCCAGGAGGCAGAGGTTGCAGTGAACGGAGATCGCGCCACTGCACTCCAGCCTGGGCGACCAAGCAAGATTCCATCTCCCCCTCGCAATAAAAAAACAAAAACAAAAACAAAAAAAACCCACGACCTGATCTCTCAGAGCTTCCATATTAATACATCTATACAATGTGAAATGCAAATCCACTTAATATTTGTTGCAAAAATAATTTATTTGACCTGTTATTTTAACTATTTGACATAAAATCTCTAAATCAAAATAATCAGCAACAGTTTTAAGTGTATAAATATGTATTTCTTTCAGTTCTGTGAACATTTTTAGACAGGAGGACTTGATCTTTGTAAGCAAATAGCATCAAAGAATAACATTTCTGCACCTTTGTGGTGTGTACCTTGTAGCTAATTTGTCCATGAAGGGATAGGCATTGTGTTTTGTTGCTTAAGTCATGTAAGGCTTTTAAAGCATTTCCAGACTCACCTATTTTTGCTCTAAGGGGTATAAGGTGTTAAAAATGAATGGAAGTTAACTCATTCTCACCTTGTCTGCTGACTTCCTTTTGTTCTTTTTCTGTAAGAGCTCATAAAGCTGTATGCATCAGCTGCTCCCAGGGGCCTTCTAAGGCCTCAGTCCAGCAACAGTGCTACAGATGAGGAAGGGAAAAAAAGACAGTATGTCATCATGTCATTCTTTTAGACTTGGTAAGAAGTATATTCAAGCAGATCAGATGCTCTCAGAATCACAGTGTGTTGTACAGCTAGTAATTAAAGCTGAAGTCCACATTGAATAAGAAATAATTTTTTATTGATTGCTGGCGTTTGTGAAAAAGGTTTAATTAGACCAGGATATGGAGGGGACTTATCGACAGTGCCATTATACATTGTTGACATGGTTACTTTCTGTATCTCATTTTGCCTGGGAATTTGTCATTCTCTTCTACTTTCTTATCAGTAGCACTGCTTTTACATTTATTAGCCATAGCTGTTTGTCTTGCTTATTTAAACTTGTACATGGCACATGCCCAAAGGTTTTTCCAGGCAAAATTTCTTTAAAGCAGGATTTGAGATTTTCCATCCCCTTCCATCTGGTGGATTATTCCGGTGAGTGTTAATCTCCTGTCTTTGTCTTAGCCTCTCTGTGGTCTTTGGTTGCCTCCTTGTTCTCTGTAGATCTCTGTGTTGGTCATTCACTGTCAACAGTCAGCACTTGCTGCCTCTCAAGCCTCTTCCCTTCCTGGCTCTGCCCTGGTTTTTCTCTCTGACAGGGATCTAAGTTGGAATTCTTTCCAATGTGGAATCCTAGGTGTCCACCGTGTCATTCTGACTTCCAGATAATAATGAGTGTGATCATGGGCAGAATGAATGTCTCTCTGCTGGCATTAAAAGTTAGGGGAAGGCAGAGACAAATATCACATGTTCTCATGTATATGTGGGAGCAAAAAAGTTGATCTCTTGGATGTAGAGAGTAGAGTGATGGTTACCAGAGACTGGAAAAGGGGGTGGTGAAGAGGGGTAGAGATTAGTACAAACATTCAGTTAGATAGAGGGGAATGCATTCTAATAGGGTGACTATAGTTAACAGTAATTTACTGTATATTTCCAAATAGCTAGAAGATTAGAAATGTTCCCAACACAAAGAAATAACAAATGTTTGAAATGATGGATATTCTGATCATTAAACATCGCATACATTATACATTGCATACATGTCTCAAAATACAATATTTACCCTATAAATATGTACAAATATTACACATCAATAAAAAGTAAAAGGGGAAGGCATAGGTTTAGGCATAGAGTTTCACCCTAAGGACCTTTTGACAGGGAAGACCAGGGATGGTTTTAGGGTGTGGGGAATCTGTGTAAGTTGGCCATTAGCGGTCAACAGGCAGCAATAACTGTCTCAGGTCCCTCCGGCTCCCAGCCCTGTCCTGGTTCTGCTTGCCAGCAGGGATCTAAGTTGGAATTCCTTTCCAACACAGAATCCTGAATGTCTACCATGTCAAAATTGTGTCAAAATTTGTCTGTATGCGTTTTTCTTGGTAGGAGGGTCCCCAGAAGACACCACATTCTCAGAGACTTCTGACCCCTAAAACTTTAGAAATCAACAGTCAATAAAAAGGTCCCAGTTGTGTCTTCTTAGTCCCCATGGCAGTACATTTGAACATTTAAAGGTGGAGAGTCGCTGCTGAGGACTTTGTTTTGTGGATGAAACTTTGAATGAGGATTGTTGGTGAGAGTTGGATTGTTGTTATATGAGGAAGTGCACCTTGGAATCCAATGGGGTCTTCACGGTGGGAGAGTCAGCTGTGGCACTGTTTGTATGCCATTCATCTTTGATCCCTCCATCCAAGCGCCCAATGTGGAACTCAGAAAGATTACTAACACATACCCCCTGCTGCTCTTGTTTTTCTAGTGTGTGCTAGGACCATTTACATTTAGTTCTTTGGAGAACACAACTACTTAGGATTTTTATTGTTGTTGTTTTCCTGTACATTGTCTTCTTATTTCCCTTCTTCTGGGTACCCACCCACCCTCTCTCCCCTTCCTCACTGCTGTTTCGTAGGGGTTCCCAGGTTCCTGTGAATAAAGCAAACCAATGTGCAGATGTGTGTGCTTACATGTGCAGACGTATTTGAGGAGGTAAGAGAAACCTGCACAAGGCTTTAGTGAGTAAGCTGAGAAGTTATTTATATATAGTGAGACCTAGTAAATGGTGATGTTGCAGGTGATGCAATTTATTTGGTCAGAATATGCCTCCAGAGAAATCACTGGTGAGGCCTGCATGCACGTTGAAGAGTATCTTAGATCGAGGCTTGGGTTCCCCCCTGCAACTCACTTATGAATAACAACTTGTGCAAGAGGTTTAAACATTTTCTATAATGAAGGGGGAAAAAAATTAAGGTTAGGGTTAAGCTTGGATTGTTTGCTGATTGGTTTGGATATTGGCAATTGCTACAAAGCCCAGGGTGTTCTTTGTTTATCAGCAGCAAGCTTATCAAGTTATTGACGTTCAAGCTGAGTTTCCTTCCCTCCCTCCTTCCTTCTTCTCCACTGACATTTTTTTTTTAAAAATAGGTAGGGAGGCATTTAATCTTGTAACAGCATGAGAATAGCTTAAATGTCCCTCTTCTAGCAGTGTGTTTATAGCAGCATAGGTAAGGAAAGCCCGGCTTGCACAGCTGAGCTCTAAAGTGCATACATCCCTTTAGTTCTCATGCACACACTGACCAGTGAGACCCCCAAACTGCGAACAGAGAATTCTAGTTGAAGTAAAAGCATGAAGTTTTTCTTTATTGACCAAGTAGCAACTGTGGAATCATTTGAAAATTTCTAAAAACGTGAAACAGGTGTTTATACGGAATTTTCTGACTTAAAAAAATTTGTGAAATACCAACTTTACTAAAAACGACTAATTCATAATTTTTTGATTTATTGATAATTTCTAGTCTGGAAAAGAATTTTTTGAAAATCACTGATATTTTTAGTATACTGTTTTCAAATTGAGTCCTCATAGTGTGGTCGGCTCTATTCTACGGAATTAATATTGAACAAGCTGTTCTGAACCTAAGAAAGGTTTGTGAAAAATAAGCATGAAGGAAGACTTCAAGAGATCACTTAAAAAAATATTTATTTATTTATGTATTTATGTATTTATTTATTTATTTATTTTTTAAGAATTAGGTCTCTGTTGGCCAGACTGGAGCACAGTGGCACAATCATAGCTCACTGAAGCCTTGAACTCTTGGGCTCAAATAATCCTCCTCTCTTAGCCTCCTTAGTACCTAGAACTACATGTGTGCACCACCATGCCCAGCTAATTTGTTTATTTATTTATTTTTACTTTTAAAGAGGTGAGATTATAGGCATTAGCCACCGTGCCCAGCCAAAAGGTCACTTTTTTTTTTTTTTTCCCACTTGTTGGGGAGGAATGAATAACAGGAACACTAGTCATGATTTGATGTGTTTTTTTCCAGGGCAGACAAATAAAGATCATATTATGATGTTTGTTATCACAGAATGTGTTTGTTTTTGATAGGGGGTGGGTACTGAAGGCTAAGTGGTTAGAATCATTCTTTTTCTAAGGGTATAGTCATTAATACTCCTTGATTCAAATCACTGTTACTTAAGTTATAAACACGTGGATTTATTTTCTAACCTCAAAATTATAGTATCTTACCACATACTTGCATGCCTTTTTGAGTTAACTGTTGGTGATGATTCTTAGCTCAACTGTGGCCAACTATGGGTAAGAGAATTAGAAAGTTGTTTTCAGTGTGTGAACTTTTATGATTTTCTTCCTTGGTTACTATACTCAGTTTTTTCTTGTTCTCTTGCTATACAAGATGAGTAGCTGGTGACTCAGATGTCCCCCATGCTGCATGTACAGTCCCATCCAGAGAATGTTGTGGGCTGTGTAAACCTTGAGGCTCAGAGTGGCTGCCATTTTCCTAAAAGAGAAGTATGGCTGCTGTTGGCTTCAATGTTCAACTTTACAAAAATTCACATAATTAATGAAGATCAAGACATCTGCAAACATTAATGTGATCACAAAGGATAAATCAATTCCCTGAGACGGGAAAAAGTTAAAAGGCTAGTTTGCTTACTACTCCAATCAAGGCCTTCTCAAGAAGTATGTGAAATTTTGACACAAGGATTAACATGGAGCATTACTTAGGCCATGGGGTGCCTTGGGGGACATGGATCGGCAACCATTTCCTTTTGCTCACAGCACCCAGATTTTGTTCTAGGGACCACTCTTATCTGCACTGCATAGCAGCCACGCATTTTGGGTGAAATTAACCCCAACTAGCATTAGAGCATCCTCCCTTCCCCAAAAGATGGACTATACCCTACCCTGTAATCAGCAGGGAGGCATTTCCTGGCCACAGCTCAGGTTGATCCCTTAGAACGCTGCTCAGAACTGTGGTTTGGTGGTTCTGGGAAGCAGTGTTCTCTCTGAATGTGAATAAGGGTCCACATAGCTCCAGTAGGTGTCTGAGGACATCTTGTGATCCGGAGGGAAGCCAGCCTAAGGACAAAGTCATTGTGGGGTGAGAGACAGGACTGGAAGAATCACTGAAAACTGCAGTAGTAGCCCAGAATAAATCGTGCCTGAAACCTACCCTATTTTTGTATTTTTCCAGTTTTAAGGAAATAAGTCCCCTTTATTGTATAATCAGTTTGAATCAATTATTTTTATCTCTTTTTGGGATTGGTTTTTGGTTAATCTCAGCAATTCAGAAATAGCTGAAGAACTATGCTGTGGGTTTAGACATCATGCTATGACAAAAAGAAGAGGATCTTAGAAGCATGGGACATTCACTGAAGTTTTATGAGCCTTTCCTGAATCCCTTCAAATCAGATTCAATTCTCTCTCTTCTGTGCTTAGAAATGCTGCCTGTTAAGTCGGGTTGGCTACAGCACCCATCTCGGATCCCTTGTGATTCAAATTGTAAAGCAGATTCTTCTGGTCTGAATATGAGGCCAAAATACAAGACAGATCAAAAATGGAGAACATATTGCAAATTTCCCCACAAAAGATTGAAGGATGCATTTACCATTCATTGCACAAGAACTGCAGTGTCTGTGCTTTTAGGCATGGAAAATGCAGGGTTTGACTATAGAGTTTAGACTTTAAAGTTGAGAATTGTTTCTTTAAGAAGAAATATAGAATATTATTCAGTCCTAAAAAGGAAGGACATTCTGACACATGCAACAACATGAATGAACCTTGAGGACATTATGCTGAGTGAAATCAGCCAGTCACAAAAGGACAAATACTCTATATGATTTCATTTAGATTAGGTTCCCTAGAGTAGTCATATTCAGAAACAGAAAACAGAATGATGGTTGCGGGGGGTTTGGGGAAGGGAGCGAAGGTTTCACTTTTGCAAGATGGAAAAAGTTCTGGAAATGGCTGGTGATGATGTTGTACAACAGTGTGAACGTACTTAATGCTGCTGCACTCTATACTTAAAAATGGTTAAAATGGTAAATTTTGTTATGGATATTTTCCCACAATTAAATTTAAAAGAAAGATGAGTAGTACTCGTCTCATTATTGGATATTACATCAGGGAACTGGAGGTAGGGTCGCACTTACTGGTTTCGTAGCTTGGGAACCACACTCCTACTCCAGCTGTGCAGCCCCAGGTTTGAGTCCTGGTTTCTTTGGAGGTTGTCTGACTTGGAGGTTAATAATAACCTGCCTTAGTCCCAGAGTCCTAAGAGGGAAAATAGGTTATAATACCTGAGTCCATGTGCATCAAGCCCTTGCTGGTGCCAGGCCCCTGGAGCACTCAGAAATGGATGACCCCCAGCTGGTTCAGGCCAAGTCCTCCCTGGTGTAGCAGGCGGGGCCATTGCCTCACTCCCCTCCACCTCCACCTCCACATGGAAGGTGCCTTTTGTGTCCTGCCCCATCTCTGTTTTAACAGTCACAAGACTGTAGGCAGATCTAAACTTGTTTGCACATTATCATCACCTGGGGAGCTTTTCAAATTCCAAAGTCAGGCTGCCACCCCCACCTCTAGACCAACTGAATCACCATTTCTAGGGGTGGGACTGGGCATCTGTGTTTTCGAGGCTTCTGGGTGGGTACCTTGTGCAAACAAGTTCAGGGACCGTTGCCCTAGACATTGTTCTTCCCCTCATGTCTCAACCTGGGCCTCCTACCACTGCCGCCACCACCACAGCTATGCCACCTGGGAAGTGTCCCAAGCCCCCACCTGTGGGGGAAGCAGCTGGGGAGGGGTCTTTGGCCACCTCTGCAGCTGTAAGGATCAGAGCAACATCTGGCTTCTGTGCCTGTGGCGCCTGCTGGTGCTGGGCCCCTGGTCCGCACTGAAGGATCCAGGCGGAGTACAGTGGGTCTCCCAGGGTTTCCGATTCAGCAGGTCTCAGGCTGATTGGATGATGAGAATTTGCATTTCTGTCAAGTTCCCAGGTGATCCTGTTTGGGGTCTGGGACCACACTTTGAGAACCACTGCTCTATTAAACAAATCTTTGCAAATTAGGGAGGTGTGTTGTGGGAGGAGGAGACTGATAGTTGAAAGAATATTTGCCTAAATACAGTGCCTAGTATTTGCCAAGTACACAGCCTTCTTTCTGGCTTTAATCATACAGAGACTTTCTCAATCACATGCAATTGCACATCCTTTAAGCAGCTTTTGACTGACTTTGGTTTTCTCTTTGTGGTGATTTTCCTTAAACTCTTGAAGGGAGGGTGGATGGGGCAAGAGAGATTTTATTTCTTTATTTTAATTAATTAATTAATTTTTATTTATTTATTTATTTATTTTTGAGATAGACTCTCACTCTGTCTCCCAGGCTGGAGTGCAGTGGTATGATCTCGGGTCACTGCAACTGCCACCTCCCGAGTTCAAGCAATTCTCCTGCCTCAGCCTCCTGAGGAGCTGGGACTACGGGCATGTGCCACCATGCTGGGCTAATTTTTTGCATTTGTAGTAGAGATGGGGTTTTGCCATGTTGGCCAGGCTGGTCTCAAACTTCTGACCTCAGAAGATCTGTCTGCCTTGGCCTCCCAAAGTGCTGGGATTACAGGCGTGAGCCACTATGCCCAGCCAGATTTTATTTCTTTAAAAAAGAAACTAGTTAACAGGACACTTGCTTTCTTGGTACTTGATTTTGTCAGCATTATTTATAAGAGCCTCTTCCCTTCTTCCCCCTACCTCCCCGTTGAGCCCAGGCTCTGAAGTAGTGTAGGTGCGCATGAAGTCCCCTACCTGCCGTTTGACCAGACATTGGTGCCGGGCGGCCCTCACCTCCACCTCCTCTCACCTGAGGCCACAGCGGTGTGCAAGGTTGTGGTCTGTCTTAAGTGTGTTTTCAAAGCGGCTCTTTGGTCTGTGCCTTGGATGTTTTTCCACAGATAAGCCCTAAAGAGAGCCACATCTTAAAACGCCCGTGACCTTGAATGGTCTTTCCGGAGGGGCGGCTAGATTTGTGCTCTCATCGTCTCAGGTATGTGTCAAGCCACTGTTGGTTCAGAGCTGGACACAGGTGCTTAGGAAAATTCCTCACTGAAGGGTTTTCAGGATTTACAAGTTCTTGCTGTTTTTGTGACCTTGTGTGGTTTCTGGTTTCACAGAAGGCTTTGTTTCTTGGTTCTTGTTGCTGCTTTCAGCCTTGGCCTGTAATCACCGGGCGCCAGGGAGGGCTGCAGTCTGTTTCCCAGGGTGTGCTCAGGGGTGTGCTCAGTTACCGTGTTGTTCACATGTGTTGCTGCAGCGGCAGAGGGCCAGGCAGGAGGGGCCGGTGTCCCGAAGCACACTCAGTTGCTAATCAGGGCCTTTGCTTGGATTTTGCACTCGTACCAGTGGAGACATTCCTCGGAGCTACTCAGTGTGGTTTAAGTGGGCCATCCCTTAATTCATGTGACTTGGAACTTGGTTAATGTGCTTTCCAAGGTAAAAGTTTAGATGCTGTTTGTTAAACCTTTCAAAGAGGGAAGAAGGTTGCCTTGAATTCAGTTCCAGGGTTTGGGAGTCTGAGAGGGAGGTGGTTAGGGACCTGGGGAGGCCCTGAGAAACAAAGTGCTTGTTAAGGACACAGTCTGCTCACCAACCTCGGAAGTCTCTAGACTTCTAAAGAAGTCCAAGCAAGGAACAATGACCAAAGAGGAACCTCAAGGGTGCAGGCAACTCTGGGATCTCAGGCAGCACTTCTCAGTGATGGAACGAGCTGCCGAGGAATGACCCCTCTGGGGACTCTCCAAAGTCAGAGCAGACACAAGCTTAGCTCTCCAGGCCCCATACCATGGTGGGCAAGAGGGCGGTAAGTGCATCCTCACAGCTGACGGGGAGAGCAGCATTTCAGCCTAAGGAAAAGAGAACCACACAGATGCAAGAAGAGGTCTGCACTTACTCACCTGGTCATGCAGAGACGGAGCTGGGAGCAGCTGCATGACTTTTCAGAGAGGTAGCACATGTTTACTGTAAGGGTCCCAAATGTAGACCACTGCAGATGGTAAGGTCTAGATGGAAGGACCAATAGTAGGGAAGTAGGGGAGAAGAAAGTAAAACCTTACAGTATAAAGACCCATAGATGCTCTTTTGTTTTTGATGTGTGTACAGTGGGTTAGGTATTGTCATTTATTGAGCACCTACTACATGACAATGACAGCAATGACAATGCAGAGCTTAATAAGAACAGGTTCTAGAGTAATCTTTTAGGGGGTAGGGACAGAACAGAAATGGATAATTATGCCACTGTCCTGAGAACATGAGAGAGTGCTGGTGGACAGAACAGCGACATATCCCCAAGGGCGATGGAAGCCTTCACAGAAGATGCAAAGCCCATACGTGGTCCTCGGAGTCATGCTACATGGTGACTAGTTATCTTAACAGTCGTAGGAAAACTGAGAAGCTGTGAGGCATGTTCCATCTGTCTTTGTGGGCATTATCTTCATTATTTGTACAATTCAGAGTGCTTGATGCCTTTTGCTTCGTTCTCACAATCCTTGACACTAAACTATGGGCTTGGGTTATAGTCACTCATTCTGTTATTCGTGTCATCTTGTCCTACCCCTCCACTTCACAGATGAGAAGACTGAGACCCAGAGAGGGTCATGATTTTCAGTTGACCAAATGGTGCAGAAACTCAGTGGTCACAGCGGCCCTCTAGCTCTTTCTCACCCACAGGGCCCTTTGACAAGAGTACGGTCTTTCTCTCTGGGAGCAGGGTTGAGGAGTGGGCGTAACCCTGGCCTGGGTGGCCATATGCTGATTTCCTCTCACTTGGCCCATAGGTCTGTATCTTGGGTGAGGTGAGAAAGTAAGGCTGCTCCTTGACTATGGTCCCTTTTGTGTCTGTCCTGCACTGGGCCACCTTCCCAGGGGCTTTGCATTAGCCTGGTGTAGTGGCCTTGAAGTGAGAGTAGGTGGATCACACGTGGCAGATCTCTGGCAATGACCTTTTCTGTGGATTTCCAGTGACTGATGATAGCCTCTTTGGAAGTTAGCATATGCATAGCTCTCTGTCTTTTGAAATCAGTGGGAAAACCCACCACCAGTCCCAAAACCAGCTGTTTTTCTTCTTATGAACAGATATCCATGAAGAGCAGAAGAGTAGTTTTCTTTTAAGTACTCTGGGAGTGCATAATACGTTTTAAATAAGATTAAAAATTATGTCTTATTCTTACTAGCATCACTGTCAGATAATTGAGCGTGAGAGCATTCAGTGCTGTGTGCTTGGTACGAAGTAGTAACATCAATTCAGTGTTCAGTACATCCACTTTGTTGAAGAACAGTGTATTCAAGGTCAGTGTATTTTGGCTGTGCTACAGAGTTCTGGAAATTCCCAAGAGAATAAGTTTTCACCTGTTATATAATCCAGCACAAGTGACTGTGTAGCAGCAGCCTCATGTTTAGTGATGACTTTAAAATGCAATTGATTCTAAAATTTAGCTTTTAAAAATTTTGGCTTTAAAAAATTTTAAGGTTTAAGGTAGGCTTCTTTATTTATTTATTTTTTTCAAGAAATACTTATAGAACACTGTTCTGTGCTATGTACCATTCTAAGCACTTTACAAATACTAATTCATTTAATCCTCAACCTTGTTAGGTAAGTACTGCTATTCTCACTGTACAGATGAGGAAACAGCCTCCGAGGAGTTAAAACAAGTTGCTCAGGTTACACAGTCAGCAGTATGGACTACTTCAGTTTCAGATAATCACTGAAATTTTACTGTTTTGAGCTACACGTTTCAAAATCTTTTCTGTTGCGGAACTATCATTAAATCATATAATCCGCTTCTCTGGAGTCAAAGGTTGACAATACATTAGCACTTGACCTCCAGCACCTCTCCCTGGAGGAGGACATTCCATCTGCAGGGAGCCAAGTCGGACGTTGGAGCAACTGGGGACCACAGCCCTCCAGTAGAGGGAACACGAGAGCAGGCTATTTGTGGAGATGTACTGTTGGCACAGGGGTGAAGATGGAAGGAGGGGAACCCAAGCAAAGAAAGGTGGGGAGATGAGTTAATTAGCAGTTTGCCCTCCAGGCTCAGTGGGCAAGTCAGCCTGGGGATCTAGAGTTAGTTCCCTTTTCTGTTGTGACCATTGAAGACGTTCACCAAATTCTCTGGCTCCGGGATGTCAGCTGTAGTAGTGACTTGCATGGGAGGTTTTGGTTTTCCGACATACCTCACACACTTTAACTCCACCTCTTCAGAGTTTGTGGCCAACCAAGAATGGAGCCAGGTGGCTTTTTTTTTTTTTTTTTAAATTTATGTAATAACAGCAAACATTCATGTTTATTGAAAACTTATTTCTGTGTCAGGCACTTTTCTAAATGCTTTGCAATGTATTGTCTCATTTAATAGTTGTTTAAATTAAGAGAGTAGGCCGAGGCAGGTGGATCACCTGAGATCGGGAGTTCAAGACCAGCCTGACCAACATGGAGAAACCCCATCTCTACTAAAAATACAAAATTAGCCAGGGTGGTGGCACATGCGTGTAATCCCAGCTACTGGGGAGGCTGAGGCGGGAGAATCGCTTGAACCTGGGAGGCGGAGGTTGTGGTGAGCCAAGATCATGCTATTGCACTCCAGCTTGGGCAAAAAGAGTGAAACCCTGTCTTAATAAATAAATAAATAAATAAATAAATAAATAAATAAAATTGTAAGGTGAATATGTAATCTACTTGATGGAATTTTTTTTAACTGCCTTGAAAAGTTTTATAATTTCCTATTTACAGATGAAATTAACATACTAATTATAAATCATTCCTCACTATTCACTTTAGGCAGTCTGTCTCCTTCAGGATCTCCTTACGGTTTAGATAGATAAGTGAATTGCTTAATGTTTTTGGAAGTAATAAAACCACATTTCTTTTTAATTAAACAATCCAGATAACAAGTAGTATTTCTAACAGGAAACTTGCAGGATGTATTTACAGAAAGTCTACACAATCTTACTGAACAATGTAGAAAAGAAGATTTACCAGCCAGGGCAACATAGCAAGCCTTGTCTCTTAAAAAAACAAAACAAAACAAAAATTAGCCGGGAGTCGTGGCATACACTTGTCATGTCCACTTGTCAGGAGGCTGAGGTGGGAGGACTACTTGAGCCCAGGAGATCAAGACTACAGTGAGCCATGTTTGTGCCACTGTACTCCAGCCTGGATGACAGAGCGAGACCCTGTTTCAAAATAAAGAAAAAGAGATTTAAATGAAGCAAAATACCATTTGATCTAGGTGAGAAGCTGGAATATTAATGTCACTTTTTCCCAAATTGATTTATAATTTAAAAACAATTTCAGTACTTCTGCAGCTTGTTTGGAGCTTGATAAAAGGATTCTAAGGTTTGTCTTGAAGCTTTAATAGTGAGGCAGGTTTAAAATTAGGGGCAAAAAAGAAATGGGTTAGGGTGTAGAAGGGACTTGACTGATCACTTTTGCTAGAAATAAATGTCCCTCCACATTACTAATGTTGCACATCAGATCGTATTTAAATCCATTAGAAGATTTGCATTAGAACTACCCATAACTGGTGAAGACTCTGCTTATAGTGGAACCCAGTTTCTCAGTTTTCCATTTATATTTATTTACTTGAGCTTTTTGTAAAGTAGCAAGTACTTGACTGAATTTCTACTGTTTATCAAATGCTTTTTGAATAGAAATAATGAGTTAATAACATTTAACCTTTTTTTAGTAAATAGTGTTAACAAGATAGGCCAAATATGTAAACTACTTAGAACTTTATATAGCTTGCATATTTTGTGCCTCTTATTTGCATATGTTTGTCACATGCTCCTTATATACCATGTGCTGTTACTGTGCCAGGGTAGTGAGGCTATATTGAGTCTATTTCCTGTCTTTGTGGACTTGATGGATAATTTGGACAACATTGTGGTATTCCAGGGTTAAGGGAATGTAGTCAGATTTCTCAAACTCTGAAATCCTCTGAGCATCTTTTCATGCACTGGCCTAAAATATTTTCATAGCCCAACAAAAGGCTGATTACCTTATTTCCCTCCTGTTGATTTTTTTTTTTGAGATGGGGTCTTGCTGTGTTGCCCTGTCTGCTTATGAACTCCTGACTCGGGTGATCCTCCTGCCTTGGTCTCCTGTTTATGTTTGAAATAGCATTTCTCAAACCTATTTGAGCAAATAATTTTTCTATTAATATGTAGTGTTCCTTGAAAGAATTGAATCTGTGAGTCCCTAATCTAGACACTTTTAGAGAAGAAACAAAACTCAGTAAACATTTGGATAAAAACCTGAATATGTGCATTTTGGGATGAAAGGAAGCAGCTTTGTTTACCACATTGAATTAAGTGGAAAACATCTTATTTTAATCATGATTGATAGAAATCTAAATTTGTAAATTCTGATTTTTTTGTTTCTTTACAATGAAAATACATTTTAAATGTCACCATCCCCTTCCCCATGAAGTCTTCATTACAACTAATTTTGAAAATACTCTCTCATTTATTTATATTATATATGCATATGTTCTACTTTATAGTTTTAAATACTTAAATGGGGTTATCTTTTTGCATTGTTCTGTATCTTTTTTCAGCTTAATAATTTACCTTGCTTATAATTATTGTCAGTGCATGCGGACCGGCTCTTTATGCATTTTTAACTGTTGCATAAAGCTGGAATGATGGACATGATTTCTTTAATTGCTCCAAATTAGACATTTAGTTGTTTCCAATTTTTTAGTATTACAAGTAACGCTGCAATAAACATGTCTTGGGTATGCATTCTTTTAGTTTAAAATAGTCTTGTTCCTTCAGAAAGTTGCCCAATAATCGACTTAGAAATTCTTTAGTGCTAATTACTGTAATTGCTTATTTTAAGATCTTCCTTTAGTTTATTGTTTTCATAGTATATAATCCTAAACTGTTACAACTGAAATAGTCCTTGAGCTAAGAAAGCAATGTAGCTTAAAGATGGGATTTATAAATAGAGACTTAAAAATTAACCTTTTTGGAGCTGTGACTTCCTGATGAAGTGGCAGCACACAGGCTGAATATGTTCTGCATCTGGATGGCCCAGCATCATGATGATGTGATTTGCACAAAGCTGTCTGCCTGCCTAGGCTGTTGGAGGATGGCAAGTTAACTTATTTGTTGTTGGGAGACCTCTCCCCACCCCCATTAAAAAAATTTTTTTGAGATACTTGTAGATTCACATGCAGTTTCAAGAAATAATAAAGAGTAATTCCATGCACCATTTTCCTCCATTAGTAACATTTTGTGAAACTGTAGTATAGTATCACAGTCAGGATGTTGACAGTAATATAGTGAGGGTATATTTCATCACCACAAAGGTACACCTACTTCCCTTCTATCTCTCTTCTCTCCTTCATGCCTGGTTACAAACTAACCTGTTCTCGCTCTATAAAATTTTATCATTTAAGAATGTTCTATAAATGGACTCATAGTATGTAACACTTTGGGACTGACGTTTTTCCATCAGTGTAATTCCTTATAGATTCATTCAGGTTGTTGTGTTTATCAGTAGTTTGTTTCTTTTTATTACTGAATGGTAGTCTGTGGTATGAATGTACTACATTCCGTGGACATGGCATGTCCCTCCATTTATTTAGTTTTTCTTTGATTTACTTTATTAGCGTTTTGTAGTTTTTGTCATCCTGTGTATGTTTTGATAGAGTTGTACCCTAAGTATTTAATTTCTTTGCTCATTGCCAGTATATAGAGATACTATTTATTGAACTCACTTTTCAGTTTATGGTAGTTTATTACTAGTTATTAATATATGCTCAATATATGTAAACTCATTTTATTTTTATTAGGTATCACTTGCTAAATTTTGTGGAGAATACTGATGCTATTGCTAGAAAGTGTTGCTGTCACAGATTGGGTTTATATATAGTACCATGCTATCCTTCCTAGGCTGGATTAGAAGTTATTTATGTGCTATATGCACATAGAGGTTTTGTTTGGTCTATTGCAAATACTATGGCATCTGAATCCTTTTTTTTTTTTTTGAGATGGAGCCTCCCTCTGTTGCCCAGGCTAGAGTGTAATGGCGCAGTCTCAGCTCACTGCAGCCTCCACCTCCTGGGTTCAAGTGATTCTCCTGCCTCAGCCTCCCAAGTAGCTGGGATTGCAGGCACCTGCAGCCACGCCTGAGTAATTTTTGTATTTTTAGTAAAGACAGGGTTTCACCATGTTGACCAGGGTGGTCTCAAAACTCCTGACCTCAGGTGATCCTCCCGCCTTGGCCTCCCAAAGTGCTGGGATTACAGGGGTGAGCCACCATGCCCAGCCTCTGAATCCTATTTTTAAGTATAAAAATTCTTTCTTCACCTCTGGATTATGGTGCCAAAAGCTGGCATTTTTCTCATGGCAGTAAACAGAGAAGTCCTAGGGGTAATCTTACCCCTTTCAGGAGTCCAGAATATCTGAGAATCTCCCTTTTCTTTTTACTGCTAGAAATAATTTCTGCTAGAAGAATTTTTATTTTGGCCAACTCTGACCCCTTAGGTTGACATCAGAATGAGGTGTACCAACCTAGGTGGTCAGAGTTGGCCAAAATACACATTTTCCTGCTGAGCAATTTAGACTGGGTTAAGCCATACTTGACCATATGCCCTAGTTTAACGTCCAGTTTGTGAACATCCTTTATCTGAGTTATTGTAATTCTAATCTCTTACGTAAAACTGCAGGTAGTCAACCCTTTGTCTCCTTCAGTTCTACATCTGCGGATTCCTCCAACTACAGATTAAGAATGTTTGGGGGAAAAAACAGTAAAAAAAAATTATAATACAACAATAAAGATAACAATTTTAAAAACTAGTATAACAACTTTTTACACAGCATTTTTATTAGGTATTGTAAGTAATCTAGAGATGGTTTGAAGTCTATGAGAGGATGTGCATAGGTTATATGCAAACACTGTGCCATTTTATTTCAGAGATTTGAGCATCCAAGGATTTTGTATCCGTAGGAGTCCTGGAACCAATCCCCCCTGGATACTGAGGGATGACTGTATTTACAACATGTCTAGGTTTTCAACAACTTGAATTAAACCAGAAAGAATATGAACACGCAGAAGTTCGTGTGTATATATGTGTATGTGTTTAGAAGGGAGCAAGCTGTTAAACATGGGAAATAGTTACTAGTAGTTTGTAATTTTATGATTACAATTTTAAAATTTAATTTTGCAACTGGAATTTGACTTGCTTGGTTAGTGCCTTATAGTAATTAACCTCCAAATCATCAGAATGTCATCTTGTTATTTAGGGAATTCAATCTAATTTTCTATCTAATTTTCTTGTATACAGCATGCTTTTTAGAAACAATACACTGTATATCTAGTTTGTGCCAACAACTGATTGTACACAGTCAGATACTTGCAGTTCTTTTGGACTTGAGTTTCTTTATCCTTCTATCAGATGTCACAATTCCCTCTTCCCTTTGTAGCATATGAAAGTAGTTGTGTGTGCACTGTATTTGGGAATATCAAGTAATAGAATCTCTAGAAAACATTCACGATCTCAGTCCCAGGTAATCTAGAGTTAAAAATAATGTTCATATGGAAGGGCAGCAAAATTTATATTTTAATACTTATTATAGGAGACATGTTAATTGGCCCCAGGGGCACAGGCTTTAGGATCCAGAGGACTGTTGCCTCAAAGGTTTTGTGGAACTTTTCCAGAGTCCTCACCAGTACATTGGGAATAAATGGAATGCCTTTGGAAGTGTTTTGAAGATTGAATTAGATAGTGTAGGTAAAGCAGTCTAGCCTGCTATGATTGTGCGGTTGATGCAAATATTCTCTATCCTGTAATTATTTTTCCTTAGAGCTCAGGAACTGATCCCCACCCAACTCAAGCAGTAAAGGAAAGAGAGGCAGGAGGGTCTGACCATGTGAGGTACCCCAATAAAGGATCTGTATTGTAAATCAGGAATGTAGGTATTGGGTTTCCTTAAAACAAAGCACACCTACATGACCACTAGCAGGAGCACAGTGTGGGCTTGGTCTGCTGAAAGAGTCGGTTGGTTGTGGCTGTCTAATCCAATTATGGATGGTCCGAGCGCTCAGTCTTACAGCTGCTGCCCCTCCCTTGCAGACCCTGCCTCTCTCACCCTCCCTTTTAGGGCTTGGTCTGTGGCTACCCCAGAAATCACGTGCACTCCTAGGCTTCAGCAAGTACAGCCTTGTTAATCCCAGATACGGAAAGCAAGTTGCCTAGGTCTATAGATGAGTCTTCAGTTTCCCCACAAGTTGACCTCGGTGCAGGTTTTGTTGGTTCCAGTCATTTGGGGTCAGCACCTGTTTGAAGCCACCTTAGAACAAGGTGGAGGAAAACCTGAAAGTACATACAGTGTGGTTTCCTTGGCTCATCTAATGGAGAGTCAGAATAATTCGTCATATTGCAAATTGTCATTACTCTGTGGTTTCATTGTTAACCAGGGAGTTAATTTTTTTATTTTTTATTTTTAATTTTTGACAAAGAAGAAAAAACCTCTAGATCTTTCTGGGACAGATTGCCCCATTGAAAGAAAGCCATGTGCTGCAATGAATGGCCAGGCCTCAGGTGTGACCAAGTGCCTTCCAGCTCAGGGTTGGTTTGTGCTTCTTTGCGTATTTGAAGACATCTGGATGAATCAGAATCTGTAAGCTTATTTCAGTCAAATATTCTAAGGAAACTGGAAACACAGAGGATTTCTCTGTTGCCTCTAATACAGTGAAGAACCACTGTCTCTTTTGTTTGCATTGGAGGAAGAAAGTGCAGGTTTGCATGTATATTTTCACTCATAGGATTTTTTTAGAATAGTTTGGGGAGGACATTGTGCTCTGGCCAATAACTGGGCTTGTATCTGGTCACAAGATGATCAAGCAGGTGCCTGCATGACTGTAGGACAGAGAGCTGGGCAGCTGGAGAGCCTGTCTGAAATGTGAAGCCTCTCCCCACTTTGTTGCCATCCTAACCTTTTCTTAAGTCATGGAGAACTGATCCTTAGACATTCCTTACCTCTCTCACCCACTTGAGGAGTCTCAGAGCCTGGGTTTTGGATTGAAATAGCACTATTTCTGGTTGGTGATGACATTCTGTAAGCCAGCAATGCAGTTTAAATATCCACAAGAGTGCCCTGGTTCCATCAGCACCCCTTAGTAATTGGTCATGAGACTTGGACCTCCTTCGGGGCTGGGACTCGGGTGACAAGGGAGTTGAGTAGAACTTGTCTCTCTGGGTTCCCAGGAAGGATTCATGGCATAGAAGTGGGACTTCAGCATGCTCCGGGCACACCTGTCTCTGTTTTGTCCTCTCCTGAATCTTTCTGGCCTGCAGAACAGAATAAAGTCACTCTGTGCCAACCTGACTTTTATTCATGACTATATTTGGGGCGTGGATAGAAAGTGCCCCCATAGCACTCTCAGATAAAACACCTTCAAACAAACCCAGAAACCCATGCTCACAAAACCACCCACTTAAATTATGAAACTTTCAGACTGACTAAATCCTGAAGGCATTGGAGCCTGAGCAAAGGGAAAATGGTTACCCAGAGCTTTGCCCTTCCTAATCCAAACGAAAAACTCTATAACCCTTCCCCAACCTTTGCTATCAATAAATCTTGGACCTTTGGGAAGTAGATGTAGAGTATTGATCCTTAAAACAGAGACCCGTTACCCTAGGTAGATTTCTAACTGAAGTGGGTTCCACATTGGAAGTACTTTGCAGAAACTTCTGTTACCACAATTACTTTTGCACCAACAAATAGTATCCTCAACTCGGAAAGAATTGAAACACTTAGCTGGAGGTGTCTGGTAGGAACATGTGTCTGCTTTTTGAATCAGTCATATATACTTTTGTTCCTGTTCCTGGAGGCCCTTTGTGGTGTGAGAACATTGAATTTGGAGAGAGAAAGGGAGACAAAAGAGAAATGGGGGTGATGCTTAAGGGAAAGGGGGGTTTTCAGTTCGTTCACCACGCTTGATGACAGATTTGCCCCTGGATCCTCAGGCCACGTTCCTATGGTAGGTAGGGATCTCTCTGTCTGTCTCTGTCTCTCTCTGTCTCTCTCTCTCTCCGTGTGTGTGTATGTGTGTGTGTAGTGATTTCTGTGAATTAATAATGTGGGGTGACCTCCTGCACATGCCCATATGATATTGAGGGGCTTTATGTAGGAACAAATGCATGGTATGAATGGATAGACTCTAATCTGAAAGCATCAAGTTGTGTGCACCTTCTGCAATTAGGAATCTGCTCACCAGCGTGAGTGCTGTGGTTTCTGTATTTCTGGGATTCAGAGGAGCATTTTAGAGATGTAGGATGTTAGAGGAGGAGGTGCAGGGATCTCCCCTTGGGTAAAGAGTGGAGACAGTCTCTGAGTCATAATCTGGGACCAGTGGAAGGTCAAAGGGAAGAACTGTCCTGTTGTCTGCTAAGTCACAGGCTTCCTTCCTGTTCTCTGAGCCCTATCACTTACCCAAGGTGCAGCGGCATTAGTGTCTGTTCACACATAACAGACATCTCTTTCATAAAATAATTTTTAAGGCATTTGTCTCGTAGAAGTTTCCCTGTTTGGGGGAGTCTGTTCCCTGACTGCGTGTAAATAACTTCACAGTTTGAGCAATTTTGCAAATGGTCTGTACTGCTCAGCATTGATTGGGGCTACCCAAGGATTCTCCCGTCCTGCTGAGCTCTGACAGCTCTGGGAGGCCAGTGAGGCCTGTCCTCATCCCTGTTCTGGCCGGTGATTCAGCTCCAGGTGGAGGCTATGCAGAAACAGCTCCGGTCATCTTTGTGTGAAATACATTTGTTGTTTACTTCTTTTTCTTTTTTCTTCTGCTGATATCTTCATGGTTTTCAGCAAAACTGTATACATTACATTTTTTTCTTTACCACTTCTCCATAGTTATTTCTAGCATTTTTTTCAGCTGATGAAAGCAAATAAAGAATTTTTATGCTCCATAGTCAGTAAAACATTGATTTCTCTGACTTTTAACTTAAAAAGTCATTTTGCAGTGGCGTGTATGTGTGTGTTTGAAGTCAGACTGTGCTTCTACAAGAAAGCACACATAGGCTTATGGCTCAGTTTACTTGTTCCAGCTCACTTTCCTGTTCATTTACCTTCTTGTAAAATGGAAAGACAAACAGACCTTAAACTTAACTCAGATCGTGATTGCCAACTTTTTTCTTTGTAAGTAGTTGTATTATTTCTAGGTTATGGCATCTTGATTTATCTTTGAAAGGAAAAAAACACTCAGTTTACAGGGACGCATTGTTCTAAGCTTGTACAATTGTGCTGATGACGCTTTTTCCCATTGGAACCACGGGGATGATAAGGTTGGCCGGCTAGTCTTTTTTTAAAATGTAAATACCACAACTTTATAGCATCATCATTTTCCTTATGTATGTAGCATGTTTCTAAAAGAATCCAATGTCAGATTCTTGCTTCTATGGTCAAGGTCTTGTTTTTGCCCTTTCTCTGCTCCCCACCTCCCTGCCCCTGACTCCCAGTCCTCTCCTTAGAGGAGGTGGTCAGTTTATATTGCAACATTGAAAATGTTATACCTTACAAAGAAGGTGATATGCCATTTCTTAATTATAATGTTGTGCAACAGTGACTTCTGAAGTAGACCTTTAAAATTGGGCCACACAGCTTTTTCTTTGGAGGAGGGTATTTCAAATTGGTTTACGCTCTTATAGTGTAATAAGGAAACAAGCAAACAAAATAAACAGGCTATACAGGGCATGTGTTCTTAAACTCTATGACAGTGGAGGTGAACCCAGGGCCCTTTCATGGCCTTGGGAGGGTCCTCAGCTTTGGGGGCGAGTTATCTGGGTGGAAAAGCACCATTGGAGGGAGAAGTCAGAGAGGTGGTGTTGCTGGAGCTCAGAGAATAAAAGCAAGTCCCTGCCCTGAAAATGGCCCGGGATTTGCTTCAGATGTATTCCATCTGCCAACATTTAGTGTCTGTGACTTAGCCAAAGGAAATGTACATTAACTGTTCAGTTTCTATGTAGTTTGTGCTCTGGGACTTTGCCTCCCGAGGATTTCTGTGAAGGAAGCTCTGAAGTGGCTCTGTTCCACTTGGGTTTGGAAAGAGGCCAGGACAGGTGATAGAAGGAAGGATGCATGGGCAATGGAAGAGATGGGCTTGGTCATTGCAGTGTGTGAGGTGACCCAGCTTACCTGGCATTTTGGGGTACTATATGTGCCATATGAGGTGGGTATGGGTGTTTGAAGGGAAAGGGGGCAGCCTGGGCAACTTGTGTGCTTACCTAGAAAGATCATTACTCTTTTTGTTTAAAAGAAACATGGAAAGAGCCATCAGGGATAGTTTTGTCCTCCCTCTTCTTACAAGTGATCATTCCCTTGATAGGGCAGTGCCAGATCCTGTTTATGAGCACAGAAAACTCCGTAACTTCCTCGTGAAAGCATGTCTGGGGAAGCTTATCTCAAATGCAGTGTGCACTTGCAAAGGTCCTGTGGTGTAGTGGGGGAATGGGAAGATGGAGTCTGGGAGCAGTGAAGGCTGGGCCATTAGCTGGCTCTGTAGCCTCTGGGGCTGTTGTTTTTATCCTCAGAGGGGGCACTGCAGCTGTTCCATGGTCTTTTCTCACTGCAGACCCTTCGGTCTCTGTGCCTGGAGAGGCTGTATAGAACACAGAGAAGGACTGAACCAGAGTCTTCCCCTCATGGAAATTTGAAGGAAAACAAAATTAACAGCATTAAAACTAAGTATGTATTAAAACTTCTACTGTCTTATAAAATTTAGTTTTGTTTCTTTTATTTTTCTTTCACTTCATGTTGACTCAGTAGGTAAATGCACTAAACACACATTCATTTAGGGCAGGAAGAACTTCATCATTTGATTACCTTTAGTTCATTTATCTTATAATGCTTAAAAGCAGAAAATGACATTGGTTAATCAAAAAGATCATTTTCTTTTTTGTGTTCTTTTGTCGTATTGTAAGATGCCTCTTCTCCCACAAGCTGTAGTTGTACACAAAGTAAAACTGTTCCTAAGCCTTCATTAGATTGAAGCTTGTCCCAGACTTTCTTTAAAGAAGTTTCCATAGCTTAGTTCATGCTCAGATGATTCAGTGATGATGATGGGTTCTTGGTTAGAAATTACTTAACAATGCCTACTAAATTATTGACTGATAAATGTTAAGACATATTCTTTAAGTGTCTCAATCCTATTCTTGTGGAGCTGCAAAGATCTTGGGGGTGTGGTTGCCTTTGTCTGTTGCATCATCTTTCAAATGCCACAACTGTACTGATACTCTGTATCTTGAAAAACTTTAAAAAGCAACAACTAACTTATTTGTATCTTTTCCTCTAGTATTTAGTTTTTACCTCACTTTCAACTTAGTACATTTATTAAGGAGTTCATTTTTATATTACATTTTACTTATAAAAGGATGAAACCAAGATTGGTGATCTGTTCAAATAGATTAAAATCCTGTTTGTGACCACTTAAGTGTGTAATGTGTGACTTGTGGACTGTGTCAGAGGAAGATTTTCCAACCAAAAGTACCCATTGGTTTCACAGATGAAAAGTCCTTATACCATCTGAAAAAAAGTAGAAGGTGGGGAGAAGCTTGAAAACCTAAGAAGGGCATTAGGAAAGGCCATATATTTTCCGATTCCATTTAAAATTATAAGTTGGTGAAAACGCTGTGTGATCGAAAGATGAACATATTTTAGTAAATAGAGTTATAGTGCTACAGTGAGATAAATTTCACAGGTAAAAGTGGCGTAGCTAATGCATAATCATTATCTTTCGTATTGCATGGTAATTCTGTACAAATAGAAGGTAGCATGTTTAAGGTTCCTGTTATTTCACATAAATACAAATTGAGAGTTTCAGTGGTCTGGTTTGAAGGGGAAGAAATAGAAGACAGAAGGAGAGCTAAGTTGGCAGAGGAGCAGTCTGCTCTAATATCCTCCAGTACACAATCTAGATACAGGTCCTAACCTGGCAGGGTTTGAGGATCAGAATGGTGGCTCAGGTTTAGACAATTCTCCCTGTTTGTGGAGCCCAGCAGTTAGTTAAGAGAAAAATCTTTTTTCCTTCCCTATTACCCTGAAAAGTCCCCAGATTCATTGTATGTAGAATACTTGAGTCAGATTAACCTTCCTAACACTTAGGTTTCAGGTTTGTTAGGTATGGCTGACAGCTGTCTTATCAACCCCCATTTATTTGATAATCCAAATGAAAGTTTGATAGGTAGAGTATTGTAAATGTAGGGAAGGTGAAGTCTTCACCTTCGGATGGTGGCTCTTTATCTCAACAAGAAGAGCAGATGACTAACGCCCAAATACATACCCATTACTATATGACTTAGCATTTATAAGGCATTTCTATGCATCCTGAGAGACTGGAGCACCCTCAAATGAGGTTTCAGAGTAAGATTCATCTTAGCAAATGAAGACAAATTAGCAAAATCTTCCCATTTTTAAAATGCTCCTTTTGATTGGATATCTATTTGTTTGTTTGGAAAGAAGCTTTTAAAATCAAAACTATCAATCTGTGGTTATCTTCAAAGGATAAATTATGGTAGGTAGTTGTTACCCAGGTCACTATTTTAAGATGATTATGGCTGGCCCAATTAGGTGATCTTTTCATATATATATTATATATTTTAATTTCAGTCTTTTAAAAATGAATATTCCTAGGTGGCATGGGAGGATGGGAAGGTCAAACCCCAAAGCCAAAACTTCAAATATTATTCCTCTTACTTATTGACTGCTTCCTTGAACTTACCATTTTTCTTTTGGAAAAGTGAGCTTTTGTTTTTGGATATTTTGTACTGATATTCTGTGCCTACACAAATTTTGTTTTGGTTCAATAAGAGTTGACATTTTGCCAGGGGTTGCCTCCCATGAGATTCCAAATACAGATGTAAGTTCAACAGGCTTCTGAACTGGATGTTTCTATGCGCCGAAACTCTGTAAACACGTGTAGCTTTGTCTACCATTGTATATTGCTGTATTGATTTGTTGGGTTGTTTTTTTCTTCCTCCTGAAAAGCTCTGGCCTGCCTGTTCTCTGCTGATACAAAGACTGGTCCATTCCCCAGGGCCACTGCAAGAGAACCTGCAGGGCCTGGCCACTGTTAGATATTACTAATCTGCAAAGTTGCTCCAAATTCTCTTGCCCCTGATCATAAAGTTCCATTTAGTTCAATTTTATATGAAGTTTATTTGTCAAAAGGAATAAACATTTATTCAACAGATCCAGTTGTCAGCATTGACAGATGTGAAAATTAGTAAATAGAAGTCTCCCCTTTAGAAAAGGAAAACAAGTGCTTTAAAAAAATCTTGTATTGTCAATAAACAAGTCCATTTTAAAAGCATTTTTGAACATGTGTAATGAAAATGGAGGCCTTAGGATGTTTTAGGGTTTATAAAGAGCCAGCTTATATGTAATCAGATGCTCCTGTTACTGTTATCACTGTAGTACTAGGGCTTAGCTCTGCCCTTTAAGTCACAGACTCAAGTTACTCCTGATTTTACCAGTAGTCAGAATACATTTTTTTTTTTAAAAGAAAAGAGATGATATCCCAGTGCTTCTCTATACTAAAACAGAAGGAGAAGCTTCCTTGTTAAAGTGACAGTTTAGATGTTATTTTGACAGAAATATTAGTAAATATATCACATTATCCCTTGCTAAATATTTATAGCATAGAATGTATACTCTGATGCATAATATTGTATGAAAGAAACATCTTTTGCCTCAAATCCCTTTCACTGCTTTGACATGAATCTATAATTTATACCCAGAGGTCTGTAGGAAAAAGACTTTAATAAGACCCTTTTATTTCAGCCAAGATAAAACTCCATCCTAAGAGGGAACACCCTGGAATCTTTGAGACCCTCGAAGGCAGAGTATTCTAAAATACGTGCGTTCGTTCCATTGCTAGAATTTAGATAGGTCCACTTTTGCAAAAAGGCACAAAATGAGGGCAATTTTTGATGTAAAATTTTAGTTTTTGAGATGAAGCAGGGGGCACAGTGGCAAAGTACCCTATTTTAGCGCTTAGGTAGCAGCCGTAACAAGTGTCCTGGGTATTCCTCTGTAGAAAGGAAATGTTGGTCACAAATGGCCGTGTCCTCTGCATTCAGTTCAGCTATGTGACTGAAATTCAGACACTGTTCAGCAGCTGTGAGTTTAGAAGATGTCGCACACTGAGTATTTTTCTCTAGCTTATTTAGAAATGCCAGTCTAGTTTTGGATTCATGGCCATGGTTTTGGCCTTTATTAGATGGCTCTCAAAGGTACTTTTCAGGTAGACATTGATTTCATGCCAGCTGTCAGAGATGATTTTCCCTAGAAATGGCTGGGCATATGGAGACATTCTGTATTAGAATGGATGTATACACCCATCTCTTCTGTCTTAGAGAGCAGGTGTTGCCCCCCAGGGTGCTCAGGTTGCTTGGTGTGAGAAGGAAAAGACCAGAGATAAGAGGAAGAAAACTCTGCCTTCCGTGTAGCTCAGTTAACAGCATCATGATTCTCCAGGATGGCCCCATTTCTGTTTTTATTTACAAAATGGACTTGAAAATTAATTAGTAAGCAAACCATCCCCATTAGGTAAGTGGCATTCTGATTGTCTGTGTAAAGTTCCGTTTCCCAAGTAATGTATTCCAAAGCATTTTTATGTACAACTACTAGAAACTGCCGTACAAATGTTTGCTGTTATTTGGTTGTAACAAAATCAGTAATGAGTTTCAAAATGGAATAATTTCAAAGCCCTTCATTTACAGTAGTTTGGGAAACTCTTGAAATACCAAGTGATCTTAATTCACTGCAAGCTCTCTAACTGGAAAATGTGCCTAGTGTCTTCTTGAAGCAAGAATCCCCCACCCCTTAACCACTGCTATTTTAGACTTGAATCTTCAACATTGTTTTATAGACTTTAGCATTCGTATTGTGTAATCTTTGACATCCCCCCAACCCCAGCCTCTCAAGCGTTGATTGCTTACCTTAGCAATGCTCTCAGCTTGGACCAGAAGGCACGGATGTTTCCCTGACCTTAACCTCACTGTGTATCAGCTCAAGGAAGAAGCTGGATTTGCTGATGTGGTAAGCACTAAATTATGTTCATAACATTTAACCCTCACATCCATAAGCAAACTAAGTGGAAAAATGAAGATTGACTATTGTAGCAGTCATAGATTGTTTAGGAAACAGCAAAAAGGCAAATTTTTCTTAAAGTTCAGAAAAATGGGGCGAAAGAAGGTGGGAAAGGAAATGTTTATTAAGAAAATTGTATACTACATTAATTTGACTTTGCCATCTAGACTTGAATTAAATTCATGTGTTTTTTGGTCTTAAAAATGCATTCACATGTATCAGTAAGTTAAAAACTTAACAATACACAAATGATTATATTAGCATTATTATGTGTTTCTTATAGAAAATCTCCCTAAGTTTTTAATAAGCATGTTTTACAAATGCTGTTTCCTGAGAACTGTCGCTCCCAGATGGAACATGCCAGGTGTTTGTGGGTGGTCCCTTCATATCACCTGTGCCTTCTTCCTAGTAATTTGAGACACCCGTGTAAATTACCTTTGGCAAATAGGATAGCTAAATCACTGTATCTGAAACATAGACAATATAGCCATCCAGGGTCTGCCCCTCTGGGGTGTGGTTCGTGCCGTCTCTGGCTGATCCCAGGCGGGCAGCTCAGCACTCAGCAGACACAGATCCCCAGCACATGTGAATACGAAAGAGGCTTCTCCGTGGGAGCGAAGTGGCCAGCAGGTGTCACAGGCTGTGTGGGCCCAGCATCGTGTGGGCACTGCTGGGGAAATCCCATCACAGCATGTGCTGGCGTTAATAGTAGACAGTATGTGTCTCAGAGGGTCCAGAGAGTAATGCAGTAAAGGTGCCTGGGGGTGTGTGGGGGTGGTTGGTTGGGGTTTGCTTGTTAGTTTGTTGTAAAAGCCCAGCTTTTCATCCTTGGAAAGATTTCAGCCATATCGAGAGGGTTACCTGCCAGGAATGCTGCAGCAGCAAGAACTCAGTGGGTGAGCACTTCCATTTCTTCAACAAATGCTTCTGGGTCCCTGACCTGTGCCAGGTGCTCTTCTTGAGCTGAGAATCCTGCAGCGAATAAAAGAGGCAAAGATCCCATAGTCCTGTGGGTTACCTTCTGATAAGCACACTTTTGTCAATCAAACAGGGTGGCCTCTCTGGTGTCTCTGCACAGTACCTGTATGGTCTTTCCGTAACTGATGGGGTCTCGTGACTAGTGATTGGTGATTTTAATCTAGATTTTGCCACAGTGCTTATTTTCTAACATATGACTTAATTTACTTAATGATTGTGTCTATTGTATATATTCTTATACACACACAGGCAGGCACACACAGACATGAATATAAGCTTTACAAGGACAGAAACCTTATCTTTCATTTCTTTCTTACTTGTGTATCCTAAGCATTGAGAACAGCCTGGCACAAAGCAGAGCTCAGGAAATGTGTGCTGAATGCATGTTCACACTGGATGTGTTTGAAGGCTCTCACTCACGAATCCTGTTGGCATGTGGAGAGTGCATCTAACTATAAAAGCCATGGTGCTTGTGTGTCTTGGGGTGCTGAGCTTATTCCCACCTCATTTGTGGGTGTGGTGCTGTGCTGGCGATGGGGTCCGTTCCCCGCGTTTCTGATGGCTCTCCCCTCTGCCCTGTGTGGGGTGGCAGAGTTCTGTGTACACAGAGTTACATTTCGTGATTCCTGGCTTCTCTATGGATGATGGCAGCACTGATAAATGCCGCAACTGCTTTCTCAGCAGTCTTGTGGGGTGATTTTTCCTCTTTAAGGAAGTCTCCTGATGTCTATGCTGAGTAGGAAATGCATCCAAAGCTTTGGGAGCTCAGTGTTGGCCCCTGGGCTGCAGTCAGAGCCCTGTTTTAGAGCTGTGTCTCCCAGGCAGCTCTGATGACTGCTTGAAAGCCCGCTCAGGGGGAAGGTAAACCTGATGCCCAGGTGTTTGGACAGTGAGCATGGCGAGTGGACCATTACCTGTGCATAGAGTTGTTCATATGTGGTGACAGATGTTGGGCTGTTATTTAGTAACTTCAACTTGTTATTCTTTTCATTGGAGCCATGTCTAGGTTCTGAGTGCTTCTCCCAGGTCAGATGGAAAGCTCCTCATTTGGGGGTGGGGGGGGCAGGGCGGCGTTTTCAGGTGCCCAAGGCGTTTCATGCATGTGCACCTGCAGGGTATGTGTCATCTGGGGTAAGACAGAGCCCTCCCAGTTCCTCTTCTAGATCTGTGCTTTTAGTTTTTAAAGAATGTTAGCATATACATTGCCATTTATTCAACAAATGAGCATTCTGTTGTACTGACATAGCTCCTTGGGGTTACAGAGACAAAGCCAACTCCATGCTCAGATGGAAACATTCTAGTGGTAGAAAATAATGTCAGACAGCAGTAAGTGCCATGAAAAAAATACAGACTCACTGATTGTGATGGAGACTTTAAGTTGAATTCTCATAGAAGGCCTTTGTGAAGAGGGGACATTTGGCCTGACACTATGAATCAGCCATGAGAAGACGTGGAGAGGAACATGAGGTGATAGGCCCCAGCAAGGGAAAGATCTCCATGATGGCATCGATTATTCACTCCACAAATTTTATTGAGCACCTGCTGTGTGCCAGGCACTGTTCCTGGTGTCAGAGTTATAGCAGTGGACAAAATAAGGCCTCTGCCTCTATGGAGCTCTTATTAAAATAGGGAAGGGGATCGAGGGCTGTGTCATGCGTTGGGTGTGGGGTACAGGGTATGGGGTGCCGGGCAGGTATCCGGGTGCCTTTTTATGTAGGGTATTCATAGAACGTCTCTAGTGAGGTGACATTTGGACAAAGACCTAAAGGAAAGGGAGGAGGAAGCCAAGGAGCTTGGAGGGCTTGGTGCAGCTTGGTGGAGGATAGGGTAAACTGAGTCAGTTATGTAGGGCCCTGGAGGCCACGGTCAGGACTTTGGCTTTGACTCTGAAAGGAGATGGCAAAGTTTGGAGCTGCTGTGTATATTAACAGGACCATGCTGGTAGCTGCATTAGGAGAGACTGTAAGGGGGCAAGGACAGACGTAGAGAGACCAGAAGGAGGAGGCTATTGCCCCAGTGTAGGGCAGAGAAGATGAACCTTAGACCAGGGTGGTGGAGACCGTCAGTGGAAAGAGGTCGTCAGAGTCTGGAAGCACCAGCAAGACCGTCTGGCACACACAGGATGCACATGGGATGTCCAATGAGGAGAATGAGGTGAGGTTGGGTGGCTGGAGCCTGGTGAGTGAAAGGCAGAGAGGGCTATTGGATCACATGGGCCCTGGAGCCATGGTGAAGAATTTGGCTTTTGTTCTCTGTATTGGAAAGTTAGCAAAGAGCTTATACAGGGGGTGAGATGACATAGGGACAATGTTAATAACAGCAGTGAATATTTATTGAACACTTACTGTGTACCAGCTGTTGCAGCAGCCTCTCAAGGGTTGGTTCTGCTGTTATACCCATGTTATAAATGAAGAAACTGAGGCACAGAGAGGTTAGCTAACTTATCCAAGATCACACAGTTAGGGACAAACTTGACAGAATTATGTATGTCCTGGTATGTATTTCAGTTTTTTTAGGGAAGGTACCACAACTTTGGGTAACTAAGGGACCACAACTTCGGGTAACTGTGCCCCTACCCCAGGATTTAAGATGTTTTGATGGTCAAAAGGCGATGTTTAAGAGTGGGACCAGAGAATATTGAGGTAATAAAATCTCACTAAATCTGTATTCATTAAATCTGTATTCATTGTATAATTCATGTACCGCCTCCTTAGGGGAACCCCTCAAACATGATCACGGGTCTGTTTTCTCCACCTGTAAAGTACGTTCATATTCATAGAAAACCCACAGAGACTACAGACCTGAAGGTTTCTTTGTAAGAGCTTTCATTGGATAGCTAGAAGGGCTGCAGTAAGTTAAAAAACAAAACAAAACAAAAAACCCACACCACCCTGGATTCCAGGCTGCACAGCCTCTAGGAAGTGTGGGTAATCTCTTAATAAAGTTTGGCATAATTTCTGTAAGACTTACTTATTTTGCTCTCAGCTTGCTATCTTGATATGTTTGCCTTTGAAGAGGTTAGAGTTATTGTGATTTAATCACAGACCATGTATTTCACAAGATTCATTTGGTATTTCCAGCTTGTTTTCTTGTTTCCTTGCACAGGCAGAGGTGGCAGGAGGCCGGCATGGGGGACAGAGTGGTAGAAAGGAGCATTTACTTAGCAGAGGAGAGTGCTGAGGGTTGCTGTTACCTTTGCAGAATGCTTGATCCCCAGCAGTGATGAGCAAGCTGGGATCGTGGTGTTGAATTTGGTATTTTCTAGTAATATATAGCAGGCTTTCCCCTCCACCTGCCCCCCTTCAAGGTTTCGAAGCCTTGTGTTTTGCAAGAGTTGAGAGGGGAACAGTTAATAGCTTGGATCATTTTGTCTCTGGAGAGAATTTATGTATCAATTCACCGGAAGACTACTCTGGTATTAGGGCAACAAGAACGGTTTTATTTCTCCCTTCCTTTCCTGCACTCTGTTCTTATGTAATTCTTATATTAAAACCATTCCTGGTAAATTAGAACATGCTCTTGTGTTTGGGCCCTGCTTTGAAGAAGGGTGCTGAGTCTAAAAAGTTTGGTAGCCTCTCATTTCTCATGGTGGTTTCTGAGATTTCTGGGGACTTTTGTGTTTTACAGAGCTTGTTCTGTTGCACAAACTAGCAGCCTCCTTGGCCCTTCTAGGTGGTAAAAGATGCTGGGCCGGGAGGGTAGCCATGGAAAAGGGAGTGGATGAGGGAGATAGTGCTTCATCCTGCCGAGATGAAGCATGTTGGTTGTTGGTTTATTCATAAATTAGAAAAATATATTAAGAATTGAAGTTGTTCCTTATCTCATAAGATTTCTAGCAGGCTGTATAAAGTCTGTAGATGGTAATATCCATTTAAAAGTGGACAATGAAAAAATTATCTCTTGGGAGTTGTGTTGCTAGCTCTACCCCAATTTGGCAATCTTTAATTAGCTTGGCAACCCCCATTTTACCAACAAAGAACAACCTTTGATTAAAAAAAATAAAATGTCAAGGAGTAAAAAATACGGAGTGTGACTCAGCAGATGGGAATTCCTTTAATAACACACTGGGTGTTAGCATTAGAACTGCCACTGAACAGCTCTGCAAGATGCCCTCCCAGCCCTCCCTCCGCCTATTTGGATAAGACCAAGAGACTCTGCAGCAAACTTCTCAAGGGGAGGCGCACTTGGTGTTGGTGTCTGAACGATTGTCTGTTTCAATTGTTTCCCTCTGTCTTGGAAAACACGGACACAAATCCAGTCCCGGTTCCTGCAGCTGCTGGGGCAAAGCAGGCTTTTTATGAATGAGGCCCAGAAGGGGGAGGAGAGGGCTTGTGTTACAGCAGCGGTTGGGTAATACATTTCATTCACTCGCAGCCATCTAGCCCAGGCTTCATTTTAAAGGATATTGTTCATTTTTGGCAATTCAGATTAGACTTTTTTTCTTCCTTGTGCAACTGTTGGTAAGTTAGAACACTAAGCATGTGTGTGCATTCTTTTTGCTTGCTTTTTTGAGTGTTTGCTCCTTTAGTTGGGATAAATGGTAGGAGAGGTAGGAAGACTTTGTCATCCCTGGGGGCCTTAGTTACTTCTCCCTCCCAGCACTACTTAAGAGAAGAAGAGGTGGCCTCCCTCTCCAACCTCAGAGCCCTCAAACCCCTTGATAGTGAGTCTGAGCAGTTGTTAGGAGGTGACTTCTACCTGGGGTCTGCTCGAGTCCACATGTGCCAGTCTCCCTGCCCTGCTGTCCGTGGGCGACTCTTTATTTGTGGCACTTGAGGCCCCATTGTTGTGGCCACCAAAACCTGAATTGGAAGCTGTGTGACAATGCTGCTCCCCTTCCCTGCACTGCTTCCTGCTGGGGGCAGAACAAAGAGAGCAGGCATTGTCTCCAGCATAAATGAACCTCTATCAAAACAAACACCCAGAGAGAGGGGCGGCCTGGTTACAGCTGCCTATGTGAGCCTCGACAGTGGGCCTCATTCTTCACAAAGGGAGCTTTGAGGCCCGGAAGAGGCCTTTCCTTGATGATCAAACTGTGCACAGGGAGCAAACCCCAAACCGACTGCTTGTCCATGCCACCCTCAAACAATGATTTCCCCAAATTGGGCAGGCTGGGTTTGTATCCTTGAGCACATTTTTGGGAAGAGCATTCCCATGAGGCATTGTAGCTATGTGTGTGGAGTATAATTCTGTTTTCAGATTGCTCTGCCACAGAGGTTAAGAACTCCCTCCACCAAGGTAGACATTGAGAACAGAGATGAGGACCCTGGGTTTTCACTCCAGCTTTTAAATAGGATGACTCCCAGCCCCCACTCCCATGGCTAGCAGCAAGTAGGGACTCTGAAACACTGCAAGCCAATGGACTGAACGTCTTACTTTTGCTGTCCATGTTCTGGTGTTTTATAAACACACCTGGTAATGACCCTGATGCCCCATGTCCCAGCAAGGGGATAGGTACCTGCCATTGTGTACCGAAGTCCCTTTCCTCGTGGCCCTGGCTTTTCTCCTGCATGGGGTCATGTGTGTCCCGTTACCAAGTTGTGGCCCCTTTTCAACCTTGAGTGCCACATCTGGGCTGTTGTAGGCATGGGTACTACAAGCTGGGTTTGTTACTCTAAAAATGAAAGGGAGGATTAGTTGTTAGTACCTTCCTGTAGGTACCAGAGAGAATGAGTTGAGGACTTGATCTCCGTTTATAGCCAGTCTTGGATCCTGATTGTGAAGTCACTCTTTCTGGATAATAACTACTATATCCAGCATCTTGAGAGTATAAATTAAAGGTACATGTTGTACGTCAACTCTGGGATGTAGCAATGGCTTGGACTTTGGAGGCTGATTAGAGAAAACTCATGGTGAGCTGGAGCCAGGGTGTGGCTGGCGGATTCTAAAGGTGCTAGCCTTAGTTTTACAGCTGACCAGGGAAGGTCATTGAACCCCACAATCTAGGCCCTGAGAGACCCTTGGAGGACTTAAGGGTGGAGACAGGTGACAAAAGAGATGCAAGACAACAGCAATTTTGTGGAACAAAGTGTGTACAGGATTTGAACTTAACTCTGTGATAGGGTTGCTTGTATGCACAAATTCACATCTAAAGAGTGCATCTGATTGTGGCTGTTATTTCTGTGGATGTGCAAACATCTGCATGTACATTTTATTTGTCTAGTATCATTGAAATGGTTTTTTGCCTGAGTTGATTTCTTAAGTAATTGAAGCTTCTCAAAGCACAAGATATTTAATTTTTTTCTCTTAATTGTTATTGACAGCATTTTGCTATCTTCAGGGCACTGTTATGAAACCTGGTGCCTCAGAATCTATTAACATGTAGCATTCTGATTTTCCTAAAAGTAAACAGCTTCAGACATCTATGTATGTTTGTATTTAATGCCTGGTGTCCTGGCATCATACATTCTGATCTTAGGCTAACTCTCTCTCAATAAAATCAGTCTCTGTATTTTTTTTGGTCTGGTTTTCCATGAAGCTCCAAAGACTTTTGTGATTGCTTTTAAGTTGGTAATCAGGTTCTAATTATTTCATGGTTGAGATACTAGCATTCTGTCCATCAGATACATAGAGCTATAAACACATACTCAGATATGAACTGCAAATGAGAAAGACATTTAATGGTTTTAGATTTTGAACCACTTCTAGTTTACATCACTTTATGTATTTTTTTCTGATATGTTAGCAGTCTTAAGTGAGTGAGACCCCTAAGAATTCTTAATTCCTTTATCTTACTTTTCCTACAGGAAACTTCTTATGTTTTCCTAGACAGCAATTGTGCTACCAAAAATGAAAAGTAAATGTAATGTGTAATGTTCTATTGGTAATTGTTTCCATTTTAGGTTGACACCGAACTAACGGTTTTTAAATTATAACTGACTTGAAACAATGAAAAAATGGTTTCCTGCTGTTTTTTTAAAGCTGGATTCAGTAACATGAAGGTAATTAAAAATGTACAGATCTCAGTAATATACAGTCATATGTTGCTTAATGACAGGGATATGTTCTGAGAAATGCATTGTTAGGTAACTGGATTTTGTCATTATGCCAGCATCATAGAGCGTACTTTCACAAACTTAGATGATACAGCCTAGTACACACCTAGGGTCCATGGTATAGCCTACTGCTCATAGGCTGCAAGCCTGTGGAGCATGTTGCTGTACTGAACACTGTAGGCAACTGTAACACAATGGTAAGTATTTCTGTATCTAAACATAGATAAGGTACAGTATAAAATACAGTGTAAAAGATAAAAAATGGTTCACCTGTATAGGGCACTTACTAGGAGTGGGGCTTGCAGGACCGGAAGTTGCTCTGGGTGAGTCAGTGAGTGGTAAGTAAATGTGAAGGCCTGGATAAATACTGTACACTTAGGCTACACTTTGTGAAATTCATTCATTCATTCATTCATTCATTCATTCATTCATTCATTTATGAGATAGGGTGTTGCTCTGTCCCCCAGGCTGGAGTGCAGGTGGTACAATCACAGCTCACTGCAGCCTTGACCTCCCAGGCTCAAGCGATCCTCTCACCTCAGCCTCCTGAGTAGCCGGAACTAGAGACACACCCCACCATGCCTGGCTAATTTTTGTATTTTTAGTAGAGACGAGGTTTCACCATGTTGCCCAGGCTGGTCTCCAACTCCTGACCTCAAGTGATCCACCCACCTCGGCCTCCCAAAGCGCTGGGATTACAGGCATGAGCCATGGTGCCTGGCCACAGTTAACTTTTTTAATAAGTAGAAGGTGTGCACTCTTAAATAACATAAAAAGTAGAGTAAATACATAAACCAATAACAGTCATTTATTATCATCATCACATATTATGTACTGTGCACTGTTGTACATGCTGTTCTTTTATACAACTGGCAGCACGGGTTCAGCCCCACAAACACATGAGGAATGTGTTGCGCTACATCTTATGATAGCTGCAGTGTCACTAGGCAATAGGAATTTTCTAGCTCTATTCTATCCTTACGGGACCACTATCGTATATGCACTTCATCTTTGAAACGTTGTTAGCTGCCTCATGACTGTATTTCTGTTCTGCAGTCATGGGCTCACCATGCAATACACATGTGTGGTCACTGGATGGAATGAAAGAACACTGAGGAAATGCATAGCCTGTTTCCTATATTTATTGCACTATTATTTATTTAGAGGAATGTTAAAAAATCTTGCTTTTTCGTAATTTTAGAATGCCATGAAACGTCTAGTTGGGGCATTATGCTATTTTGCAAGGTTATCTTCCATTTCTGGATAGTATTACAAGTAGCCCACATTTGGAGGACTGATTTGGGACTAAGGCAAGGAATTTATGGGGCACAAGTAGAGGGGAAGAAATAAACACATGACTCTTTTTTTTTTTTTTTTAAAGAAGGACAGTGGTTTGCTTGTTGATTCTGCTTTGAGAGGATGGGGATGCACTCCAGAGAAAGTCAAATGGGGCTCTGGGAGGAAGAGAGCAGCGCACACACAGCACCTGCATTTGATTGTGAAGGTGATTGTGACTCCTTAGGCAGGAAGGAACGTGCTAAAACCATCATCATGGACACTCAGAAAATATCTGCTAATCCATTTACTGGAAGATACAGGGAGCTGCAGAGAATTATTTTTTAAGATGGAGTTTTGCTGGAGTGCAGTTGTGCGACCTCGGCTCACTGCAACCTCCACCTCCCCAGTTCAAGCAATTCTCCTGCCTCAGCCTCCCAAGTAGGTGGAACTGCAGGCATGCGCCACCATGCCTGGCTAATTTTTTGAATTTTTAGTAGAGATGGGGTTTCACCGTGTTGGCCAGGCTGGTCTCGAACTCCTGACCTCAGGTGATCCTCCTGCCTTGGCCTCCCAAAGTGCTGGGATTACAGGCATGAGCCGCCACTCCTGGCCGCTGCGGAGAATTTTTAAAAGAAATGATAGATTCTCACAGATAAGAAGTACAGGATAATTATTTGCCAAAGTTTGAAATTGTCATGATGTTCAAAGGCATTCTCTTTTGGGAGTGGTTTTATATTTAAAGTTTGAATTTAGATGACCGCAATCTTGAGATGTTATTGGAGCATTACAGGGGAGTCTCATAGACATGCAGGTGCAATTTAATTTGAAGATAACTTCCATTTAAACTTTATGCTGCCAGAGTTGGCCAGCTAAGCAAAATGTTAAACAGAATTCTGATAGGTCTTATTCCCCTCCCCGTTCCACACGCTGAATTTCCTTTTTTTTTTTTTTTTTTTTTTTTTAAACGTTTGGCTGAAACATTTTACTTTTCTCATTTTTTACAGAGCTAATGTTTCTCTAGGATTGTTTTCCCTGAAGTCTGTACCCTGTGTTTGGGCAGAGCAGCAAGACCAGACTTCCAAATGGCATGCTGCATTTTAATGTGCTTTCATAATTGTCTGTTCTAAAAGGGTGCCAGTGTGTGTATGGGGGGTGTGTGTGTGTGAGAGAGAGAGAGAGATTCAGGGCACCTGAGAGCACATTGCCCATTGTCTCCTCCAGACCCTCTGAAATGCAGGCCACCCTTTCTGTTTCAGTTGCCCCTTGGGTAGCAAACTGTGATAACTCAAGGTCAGGAGGAAGTATTTGTTTTGGTTGTCTTGTTTAACTAATTAAATCTTTAATCTTGGTCCTTAAAAGAAACTAAAATAAAATCGTAAAGTAGTTCTGATAAGTTCTTGCCATAAATTATTGCTTTTGTAAACGCACACAAAGGACTCTGAACTGTTGCTACTCATAACATTTCTGACGCCAAATATGTGGGTTTTTTCCATACCAACAATCAGTTCCCTAAGTCTCCAGACACCAACTGGGTGCCTTACAATTAAATGCAGTTCTGACACGCACTACCTGGAGTTAGCACAGACTCCACAGGGTTGAGGGCTCAGTCCCGCTTCAGATGCCAGTAGCAGATATGGGGTGCCCACACTTCTGTCTGACTTGCCTGCAAGGTTGAGAGTTTGTAGCTAGGCCCCTTGCTTTCAGGTTTGATAATTTGCTAGAATGGCTCACAAAATTCCAGAAAATAGTTGACTTCCTATTACTGGTTTAACATGAAGGCTGTATGTCCAGAGTGGACAAGTGGAAGAGTTGCACAGGGCAAGGTGTGGGAGTGGTGTGGAGCTCATTTGCAAGAGTCTAAGAAGGTGAGACTCCAGCGGCAATAGTTGTCCATGTGCTAAGCCAGCTGAGGGTGAGCTAAGTGCTGTGTGGTATCCAAGCTGACTTGGGAGGAACCAGTTTGGGGCCAGCCCCCCAGCCTCACTTGTCACGTCCCACCTCTGCTGGCATCTCTGGCCTTAAAGTGCCTTCACTCCCATCCTTTTCAACTATTTCTTGATTTAAAAAAAACAAAAACAAAAAACAACTGGTTGAATGGTAGCAGCCTCTCTCTGTAATTGGTATTTGTGGGAATAAATATTAAATAAACACTTTCTAATAGGTGTTACCAGGACACCTATGGAAATTACCTCACAGTTTTCAACACTGTGAAAAGAGAAGCTGACTGCCAGGGAGATCCCTTTTTCCTAGTCCTTGTGAACATGTAGTGGACAGCCAGGAGTGGCACTATGGCAAGAAACACCCATCCTCTGGCATTAGTAAGAGGGATATAGCCAAGGGTATGTGTATACCAGTGTTAGACCCATACATCCACAAAATATTGATGTGAGAGCCTTAGGGCACAGCTGACCCTAAGCCTAGTGTGATCATTAATATCATGAAAATTGGAGAATTGGCCAGGCGTGGTGGCTCACACCTGTAATCCCAGCACTTTGGGAGGCCGAGGCGGGTAGATCACTTGAGGTCAGGCGTTCAAGACCAGCTTGGGCAACATGGTGAAACCCCGTCTCAAAAGAAAAAAAAAAATTGGAGAATTTATAACATCTGATGTGACCTATTCTTTAGGTGTTGAAATTAGAACGGCCTCACTCACCTGAGACATTCCTCAGCTCACACCCTATGCATGGCTTACAGTTGCTCAGTGAAATGCTTTCTTAATTGTAGCATGGAGGGATTTTTATAAATCCAAATATCTTAGAGGTAGGTGTCACATTTTTAGCAGCTAAAATCATACTAATCGTAAAGCTCAGATTCCTCTAAGTAGGGCGCTGAGCACAGGCTGCATCCTGGATATATGAATAGATGAACCAGATCGTGTACACATGGGACACATTCTTTGTCCTTTGGGACTTTCTTTTGCTTGGATGTTGGTAGTAACCATGTAAGTTCGGGCAGCTTTCTAGAAACTTTCCTTGTTGTGCAACATTATGCAATAAATGCACTGCTTTGTGATATCTGAGACATTTTGGTTTTCTTCAGCTTGAGTTAAATTTAGACTCCTGGCATAGTTTTAGGTTTGAATGCATTCTCTGAGATAGGATAAGGACCAAAACATCCACTCAGCAGCCAGATGGGGTTTTATCCTGGTGCTGCCATTTTTGAGACCCATGCCTCTGTTTCCCTCTCTGTAGGATGGCATTAATAGTGAGGGATTGTTGTGCTGTGAGGTTTAAATGAACTAATGCCTGTGAGGAGTTCACAGCAGGGCCTGGACCATAGTGAAACACTATTTGTGTATGTGGAAGCCACTTTCGCTTTTGTCATAACTTTGTTGTCATTAATGCATACCCTGTCTCCTTGCCATTTTTTTTTCCTTCTTTCAAGCAGTCGGATTTTCTATCTGACATAGTGTAAGCTTAGAGGAAACAATAGCAGCTGTAAGATAATAGTAATTTTCCTCGTGAAATTGTTTTGGTGAATTTAGTCAGAATATCTGATCCATAAACTCTCGTTATAAAACATTGCCTTATGATTGGAATTTTTTCTGAGAACAGTTCCAATGAACATGATTTTTTGGTGGTGAGGTACTATTTCTGTGCAGTAATGAAGTTGTGAGGACACACAGATACCAAATCCATGTCGTTTGGGAAAGGTACTCGAGACAGCCTGGCGTTGGGAAGAATGATGTTAGGGTATTCTTCTCGAGGAGCTCAGAATAACCAAAGGTAAAGCATTTGGTGGTATAAGATATATTAATCTTAAAAATAAATTGAAAATAATAAGATTCTGGGATATGTTAGCCACCAAAGTAAATAACTACAATGAAATAGCTCTTTATTAATTTTGAAACCTAAAGTCAAAAGAGTTCCATATTATTTGTCAGGATCTTTATCCTCTTCAAAAATGTTTCCAGCTTTGGGATAAATTGTGAATAATTATTTCACTTTGTTTTTAAATATTGGCTCTGCACTGATGTTGTGTTGAACTGTGATATAAGAATGATCATCAGCCCCTTGAGATTACTCTGTGTACCTGTGTCACCAGTGGCATGTAGGGGCTGAAAAGCAAGTAAGTGTAATGTATACATTCATTGAGAACACACTGTAAGCTGTTAGGATTTTTGGTGCTGCAGCCATAATGATGAATATGACAAGGTCCTCACCCTTGAGGTGCCTGTAGTCATGTGGAACCTAGGTCCATGCAGGGATTCTAGGGCAGGTATGTTCTTGAAAGATTTTTTTTTCTTTTTTAAGAGAAAGGGTCTTGCCTTGTTGCCCATGCTGGAGTGCAGTAGTGCAGTCATAGCCCACTGCAAGCTCAAAGTCCTGGGCTCAAGAAATCATCCTGTCTCAGCCTCCCGAGTAGCTAGGACTACAGGTGTGCACCACCATGTCTGGCTAATTTTTATTTGTATTTTATTTTTTTTAGAGACAGAGTCTTACTCTATTGCCCAGGCTGATCTTGAACTCCTATCTCAAATGATCCTCCTGCCTCAGCCTCCCAAAGTGCTGGGACTATAGGCATGAGCCACTGTGCCCCATGTGAAAGATTCTTTTCAACAGTTAGAATAAGAAGCTGCTCAAGACTTATCCTGAATGTTCCAGGCCCTCAAGGTGCCAGGTAGCTGCAATATTGTTCTAGTGTAGATAAGAAAACCCTGACGAGGTCTGTATATTCCAGGGCTCTGTCTGAGGCCCTTTGACACTCAGGGATGCAAGAGGAAAACTACCCCCTGCCAGCCACCCCCACACCATGCCTTTCTACAAAGCTGGATACCCTGGGCCCCACCTCCCAAAGCTGGGTGGGTAGCAGTCTTCACTGTTACCACCAAAGTGGTGGTTACAGGGCACCCTGCCCTGACTCTGACTCTTTACTGCATGTACTGCGTAGGAGGCAGCCTATGGGTGGCACAGAGATTTGCTGCCTGGCTGCAGTACTTCAGGGTACTGTGTGGCTTGAGGACCTCCTGTTAGAAGCTTGGATTCACTTTTCCCAAGACAACCAGAATTGGATTCTATTAGTTCTGGGTCTTGGGAGCCTGCAAGGGCTTGCTTCTGCGAAGGTGAGTCCGGGAGAGAAGCCATGGAGTCAGCGTGAGTTCTGCCGCCTCCCAAGTTCTGCTGGCGTGAGAGGCTTGCCTGGTGCCAGGGCTCTGGGCATTGGGAACATTGCCTGGTCTACCAGGCAAGAAACGTGAACCACCGCAGTGAACTGGCAGTGCATTGGCATTTTTCCCTCCCATGTTTTTATAAAACCGCTGAGTAGACACCAGATTATAAATCCTGTGTAAATAGTCTTAGAGTTTCTGGGTTCAGCTCGAGAGAAGACTGGTTTGGGTTTTGAGGAATACTTCAAGAAAATGTTTATTGGTTCTGTTTTCCAACGTAAAGTGCTGCACAAGGACTGTGCTGTGAGATCCAAGAGTGTCTTTTCAGCCCTCAGTGAGTGCCTGCAGGGGACACAGCTGCTTTGGAGGAACGTGGTTGCTAAAATCATGTTACGTGTGTTGTGTTCTGATGATACAATGAAAGCCCACTACCTGCACCCTGGGGTCTAGGTGGGGAAACAGAGGTGTATATGGGATAGCCACAGGGTTTGGCATGAACTCAGTAGAGACAGCAAACTGACCCAGACAGATGCCCACTTTAGGGAATTTGGGATGAACTAAGTGAAGGTGGGTCATGGGAGCAGTGCCGAACCACTTTGGTGGTCACAGTGAAGACTGCTACACCCCCAGCTTTGGGAGGTGGGGCCCAGGGTATCCAACTTTGTAGAAAGGCATGGTGTGGGGGTGGCTGGCAGGGGGTAGTTTTCCTCTTGCATCCCTGAGAAACTTGACTTGTACTGCTCTCTGCTTTCCTAAGGGGTCCGTACTGTGCTGGTGGTTTCCTTGGTATCTGCATAACATCCACTCTGTGCTTGAGCCTGTTTGTCCAGTTACTATGACTAGTGAAGCTAGCGTTCACATATTTTAGATTAAATTCCACACCCAACCCCCAAATTAAAACCCTGCTATTTAAGGTAAAAATAATTTTAAAATATTTTATTTTGGTCTCTTTGGATAAATTAATCTTGAGGAAAGCAAAACTTATGGAATGTTTATGTGTGTATATGTCTTTCTCTTTATACCATATTTACAGGCAAGCAACTGTCTTGTAAAATCGGATTCTAAATGATTTTCTTAAGTGTAGTTCAAGAGTTGGCAAACTACAGCCCATGCTGCCACATCTGGCCTGCCACACCTGTCATTGCACATAAAGTTTTATTGAGTCACAGTCATACTTATTTGCTATAATATTATCTATAGACAACTTAGAATGTTAGAAAATTCTTTCTCTGGCCGGGCGCGGTGGCTCACGCCTGTAATCTCAGCACTTTGAGAGGCCAAGGCGGCTGGATCACCTGAGGTCGGGAGTTCGAGATACCAAGAAAACCACCAGCCTGACCAACATGGAGAAACCTCCACTAAAAATACAGAAATTAACCAAGTGTGGTGTCACATGCCTGTAATACCAGCTACTCAGGAGGCTGAGGCAGGAGAATCACTTGAACCCTGGAGGAGGAGGTTGCGGTAAGCCGAGATCGCGCTATTGCACACCAGCCTGGGCAAAAAGAGGGAAACTCCATCTCATGAAAAAAAAAAAGTTCTTTCTCTATGTAAACAAAGAAAACTCTCCTTCCCTATAACTTGTATGTGTTGGGTCTATTTGTATTCTGTGAACAATAAGTCAACTGTCTCAAGATAATTACCCTTTTGAATACTCGAGGACATATTTTCGGTACCCTCTGAATATTTCCTTCTCCAGATAAAATATTTCTAGTTTTTTTTTTTAACCTGTTCTTTGTTTCAGAGTTTTAAGTCTCCATTTGATAAAGTATAGTTTAATACCTCCGAAACCACTTTGTTGAGATTTTAAAAGCCCTCCTTGAGAGACATGAGCCATCAAAATCATACCAAGACCGTTTGGCACCCTTACTCTGGGAGCCGTGGCTCTTGGGATGCAGCTGAAGATTGTGTTATCGTCCTGGAAGCCCTCTTGGACAGCTGACTCAATGACTGGAGCCAGGAAAGTTCCTTGAACTCTTTTGCCTTTCCAGCTGTGAACTGTGTCACCATTGTATTATTTTTACATTGTTGTTGTTCTTGAAAAAGCTTTTTTTGTTGTTTGTTTTTGTTTTTGTTTTGTGGCAAAGTCTTACTCTGTCGCCCAGGCTAGAGTACAGTGGTGTGATCTCAGCTCACTGCAGTCTCCGCCTCCTGGGTTCAAGCATTTGTCCTGTCTCAGCCTCTCCAGTAGCTGGGATTACAGACGCCTGCCACCATGCCTGGCTAATTTTTTTATTTTTAGTAGAGATGGGGTTTTGCCATGTTGGCCAGGCTGGTCTTGAACTCCTGACCTCAGGTGATCCTCCCACCTTGGCCTCCCAAAGTGCTGGGATTACAGGTGTGAACCACTGCGCCCTGCCGAAAAAGCTTTTAAAAACTTTGTTGTATAATATTTAGGCCATCCTTCCAAACGTGACCTTTTTATGTCTTATTTTATCTAACTAATTTGCCCTTGCCCCCAGCTTTTATCTTGGAATTTCTTACGTATTAATACACTGTCAGGGTCCCTGCCTGGGGCATTGTCCTTGGGCTTGCCATTAGATAACTCCAAGTTGGCTTGACTCCAGAGGAACTGCCTTCACATGTGCTGTGAAATGTACTGTTGTTGACCAGAGACCATCATTATCATTAAGTCCACAAACTCGCTTCCTGTCTCTTAGGCTGTTCCAATCTTCCATCAAAAAACAGTGGTTTAATTGGCTTCTCTGATAGTGCTGGTGAATTGGAAGCTTCTCGTCATCCCCCTTGGCTGGGGCGAGGCTTACTTCCTGGGGCCTTGGCAGTTTTGATCTGATTGACTTGTGTTACCTTTCTGTATTAATCAAGCATTTTTATTTTCCATACTTCTGATGCTTTGACATCTTGGGGCCTTGCTGACCCTGAAGAGACCAACCCCGCTAGGGTTAGCTAGTTTCTAGATAGTGAATGAGCACAACGCTCATATGCAAAATAACTAATCCACAGGCCACATCCCTCACCACCTTTATTGGGATTTCATACTCAAGACCAATATTCCCCTGCCTTTGTCATCCCAGGGCCAGATACCAGACAAGAGACGGCCCCTATACCCCAGAGCCTGTCAAAATTACTCCAGCCAGCTAGTCCTAAACCTGCTTACCCTGTGTGATTTATTCCTTCCCAAGGAAACCTTATTGGCTCTCCTCCATGTTTTCCTACCGTTCCCTCTGCCTCAGGAGCAACCCTGGTTCTTCTGCATGTGACCCCTCATGGCATGATGCTCCCTCTTCTTGGGGACTGTGAGTAACTTTTTCAGCGGCAATTGTCTCTTAACTGTTGGCTTCACCATACCAGAATAGCAGTAAACCCTACATCTTAAAATACTTTGAGATTGTCACATACAGTACCCAGAATAGATGAGGACAAGGGCAATTTACTGGATGCAGAGTGGCCCTAGTCCGTTCCTTATATCCGAATGCTAAGACTTGAGAAAGGTAGAGAGGAGCCTGACTATCAAGAGTTGCCTTCTTGGATGAAGTGGGCTGAAGACAGAAGAACCCCTTCCATTAATACATCTACATATTTTCTACCATTGTAATTGTATTAATAATTGGAGAAAATAACAATGACTGTCAACAACAATAGCTTAATCCAGTAGAGGCAAGGTCTGGAATAGGTTCTGGCCTACCATAGTTCGTGTTTTTTACTTTCAATGCTGAAGCACAAGCAAATGCAAAAGCTCTTGAATGTTTTGTAAATTGTGGGATAATTGAGGTATGCGACATGGTTAGTAACCCAGTGTCTCCTCATTGAGCACTGGGTTATTAACCAAATAGCAAATGAAGCACAGCATCATGGGTTGCTCGCCTCACTAGATCCTGTCGCAAACCAAGATCAAACTTTAAAATACATTTTAATTTAAGTTACTGTTTCCAGCATGAATGATACATCACTTTGGAACAACACATACCAGGCAGTGAAAGCTTTTTTTAATGCCCTGTGTAGTGCTGCTTTCTGTGCCCTTATATGGTTGAGATGGATGGATGGATGGATGAATGGATGGATATAGCCATGGGGTCTTGCTCTGTTGCACAGGCTGGAGTGCAGTGGCACCATCATAGCTCACTGCAACCTTGAACTCCTGGGCTCAAGCGATCCTCAACCTCCTGAGTAGCTGGGACTACTACAGGTATGTGCCACTATGCCTAGCTAATTTTTAAATTTTTTGTGGAGATGAGGATCTCACCGTGTTGCCGGGGTTAGTCTCAGACTTCTGGCCTCAAGTGATCCTCCCACCTTGGCCTTCCAAAGTGCTGGGATTACAGGTGTGAGCCACTGTGCCCAGCCTGTTTATATGGTTTTAAAAACAAAAACATATATGTTCTCAAGATGGCTTTCAGAGAGCTTATCAGTGTCTTGGCCATTTGGAATTTCATTTCACTTCAGTTAGAAGAGTGAAAGAGAAGTGAATGGGAGGAAGACCAAAAACGGGGAGAAGAAACTTCTTTGTATCTGATCTAAGCATGGCTCTACCTGGGAGAATGGCCATTCCGAATTACTGGAAACAGGAAGAAGACTTGCTGCAATGCTTCCTTATATCTGTGAGGTATAAGCAAACTTAAATTCTGAAAGGAAACTTGATACTTCATGTTTTTAAAAACAGCAGGATATGTTTTTCAGAGTAGCAGTTATAAAGTTGTGAGTTTAATCTTCTGGTTCAGCTTTTTTTCTTACCAGAAAAATAATTAGTAGTACAAAAATATATGTGCTTGTTTTCGCTCTATTCTGATACTGTTACGAAGATACATGACATAAAAGCAGGAACATTTTCAGAGTCAGTGATTACAATTTAAAATTCTATTTGAAATTGAATACAAAGTTTAGAAGAAACCACCAGCATAAGATGTTGTCATTTGGATCTTGGGGCAAACCAGCCCTCTTCTGGTGAAAGAACTTTCTAGATGAAGTCAAAAGGCAACAGAAAACCTGGGGAACAATGATTGTCTTTTTAATGGGAGTTGCTCCTATTCCTGGTGGTAACAACCCCTTCCTGTTGCTCCTTTCCGAATGGAATTGCCTCAGTGAAGTTGTTCAAGAAGTGAGAAGGGCGAAATATGCCCATCCTTCTACAGTGGGGAGAGGCCTGGCGCATGAAAGCAGGCCTTTGTGTATGCCGGGCTGGGTCCATGCAAACAGGACACAATCAGGCTATTGTTTGTTTGGGAAAAGCTATGGCATCCTATTGCAATTATTTATGGAAGAAAATATTTGATGTTTTTGGAAGAGGTTGGGTGTGGGGGGTGATGAGGGAGGGAGGAAAGAGACTGGGCTTACCTCTTGTCCCATTCACTCCAAATCTCTCAGTGTGTAGGATAGGGCCCATCTGGTCCAAAGGAGAGTTTTGTGTGACTCTGTGTGTGGGAATGTTTTCTGCAGAGAAATTCAGAGCTTCTCTAGCTTTTGCTAGAGAAGGAACAATGGAAGTGAGTCTTACTCTACCTAAGGTTGGTGTGAGGCAGTCTGTTCTATAGTTGCCTTCCAAGCCCTTCTTTCTGATGCTTTCTTGGTACCATTGCCCACACGCTGCCTCTACCCTGGATGAGGTCTAGACTTGTTACATTGATTCTCAACTAATTAAAAGTCAATATGGTAAAATATTTGCAGCATTCCCTCTCCCTCTCTGTGTTCATTTCTGAAGTTCAATAGTCTTCCATATTCAAGCTGCAGGGAGATCCCTTTCTCCTTTCACACCAGCCATTTCGTGATCTGCCCTTTCTGACCACCCCAGCCCTACTTTCCCAGTCTTGCCTCTGCCTACTTCACCTCTTCTCTCCAACCTCAGAAGCTTCTGGAGGCTTCACAGTGGCCCTAATCATGGGTCTCATCCTTGTTTTCCTGTCTCTTTGAGGTTCCAGCAGCCAGCTCTCCCTCATCAGGCCTTTCTCTGAAATTCCCATCAATAACTCCAAGAGCTGCCCAGCACCTTGTGCATATCAGGTCTCAGGAAATTGTGAGTTTCTTGTTTCATTAAATGTTTTTCTTTCCAGGAATCATCATTCATCACATTGCCATATGTGTCCAGATCCCCCTTTTCAGGGAGCCAGTAATTCGAAAGCACCTCCCTGTGTTGAATATGGTGGAAAAAACAAATATCAACCCTAACCAGCCATAACTCCCCATTGGTCCACCCCATCCTCTTGTGCCAGTAGGACTTGCCTGTATTTTCTTTGGGCAGTTCAAAGTTGGGCTCTTGAGAAGTTGCCTGTAAATTCAATTGAATTGACCAGATCTCATCCTTACCTACTCTGTGGGCTGCAGATAATAAACACTGGGGACTTCCCTTTGGCCTGTGTTTTAATGTAACCTTAAGACTTGGTGCTCCCTGGAGTGTAAGAATATGAATAACTACTCACTATGGATATTGCAATTAATTACTCCTTCCTGTCCCATGTGGTCCCTAGAGGAATATGAGATTGCCATAAACATGGCAGCTTTCTTTGGGGAGGTGGGAGAGGGAGATGGATCTTGGGGCAAGGCACATTCTCATGGCCATGTGGCTCCAGAAAGCTGCCTGACTCAGAGAATGGCTATAAATGCCCAGTTGTATGGATCTGAGATCCTCAAAGGCAGTTTCATTCACTTATTTATTTATTTGACAAACATTAGGCACCTGTGATGCTCTGTCTGCTCCAGCAGCGATCAAGACAGAAAAGGTTTCTTCAGTACCATGTGCAGTGGCTCACACCTGTAATCCCAGCACTTTGGGAGGCCAAGACAGGCGGATCACCTGAGGTTGGGAGTTCAAGAACAGCCTGGCCAACATGGTGAAACGCCGTCTCTACTAAAAATACAAAATTAGCTGGGCATGGTGGCCCATGCTTATAATCCCAAGTACTCGGGAGGCTGAAGCAGGAGAATTGCTTGAACCTGGGAGGCGGAGGTTGCAGTGAGCAGAGATCGTGCCACTGCACTTCAGCCTGGGCAACAGAGCACGAATCTGTCTCCAAAAAAAAAAAGGTTTCTTCTATACTAGGGTGGTAGGATGCATAGTAAAGAAAGAGTAATAAGCTAGTGATGAGGATCTAAGAAGAAAACACAAGGCCAGGCGTGGTGGCTCACGCCTGTAATCCCAGCACTTTGGGGGAGGCCGAGGTGGGCGGATCACGAGGTCAGGAGATCGAGATCATCCTGGCTAACATGGTGAAACCCTGTCCCTACTAAAAATACAAAAAATCAGCCGGGCATGGTGGCAGGCACCTGGAGTCCCGGCTACTCAGGAGGCTGAGGCAGGAGAATGATGTGAACCTGGGAGGTGGAGCTTGCAGTGAGCCGAGATCGCGCCACTGTACTCCAACCTAGGTGACAGAACGAGACTCCGTCTCAAAAAAAAAAAAAAAAAAGAAAAAAAAAAGAAAACACAAAACAGTACTGTCATCACAATGCAGAAGTGCTGTGTTGGGGGGCAGGTGTGGTTGAGGAGTGCTGTATTAGTCTGGGTAGTCATTGAGGCCTCTGTGAAAAGGTGGCATTTAGACTAAGGGAGTTTGGAAGGTCCAGCCATGGGAAGTTCAGGAGAAAGAATAAGAACAAAAAGCTGTCACATGGGCACAGACTGATGACCAGCAAGGCTGGAACTTGGAAGATTAGGGAAACTGAGAGTGTTAGCTCAGGCTGCTATGACAAATTGCCATAGCCTGGGTAGCAATAGACATTGCAGCATTCCCTCTCCCTCTCTGTGTTCATTTCTGAAGTTGAATAGTCTTCCATACTCAAGCTGTGGGGAGATCCCTTTCTCCTTTCACACCAGCCATTTTGTGATTTGCCCTTTCTGACCACCCCAGCCCTACCTTCCCAGTCTTGCCTCTGCCTACTTCACCTCTTCTCTCCAGCCTCATGGTTGGAGAACCATATTCTCATGGCTCTGGAGGCTGAAAGTCCAAGGTCAGGTGTCAGCAAGGTCTGGTTTTGGTGAGGGCTCTCTTCCTGGTTTGCAAACAGCCGCCTTCTCACTGTATCCTCACATGGTGGCGGGAGAAAGCAAGCTGTGGTGTCTCCTCACTGATTAAGGACATTAATCCAATTGTATCAGGGCCTCACCCTTATGACCTCTTTTGACTTTAATTGTCTCCTTAATGACCCTACCTTCAGCAGAGTCACATGAGGGGTTAGGGTTCTAATATATGAATTGGTGGGGTGGAGGTGGGAGGTGGCCAGGAGTGGGACACAATTCATTTCATAGCATAGAGTTATAAGATGGGTCACAGTATTAGATGGGACCAGAGCAGAGAGGACCTGTAGGCCATGTCAAGAGTGAGAATTTACTCAACACATAGTAGAAGCTGGGGATGGGTGAGAAGCACAAGAGTGGTGCACTGATTTCTACAACAGTCATTCTAGCTGCTAGGTGGAGAAGGGGAGAGGGAGGAAGAGTGGAAAAAGCAGGGAGACCACTTAGGAAGCTGCTGGGACAATGCATATGAGAGATGTTGGTGGCTTGAACCAGTGCCGGGTTTCTCAGCATTGGCAGTATTGACATTTTGGGTGAGATAATTAGTTGGGGGGTGGGGGGTAGTCCTGAACCAGTGCCAGGTTTCTCAGCATTGGCACTGTTGGCATTTTGGGTGAGATAATTAGTTGTGGGGGACTGTCCTGTGTATTGCAGAATGTTCAGCAGCATCCCTAGTCTCTACCTGCTAGATGCCGGTAGCCCACCCACCGCGCCCCCTAGTCATGACAATCAAAAATGTATCTAGACATTGACAGATGTTAACCTGGGATTGGGGGGTGGGGGGGACCAAAATTGTACCCTGTTGAGAACCACTGGACCAGAGTGATAGCAATTTGTAGTGGTTAGATTTAGGAATATTTGGAGACTTGTAAAATATAGCATGAAGGGAATGGAGATGGGGAGAGTGAAAGATACCTCAGACATTTTTGCTTGGACAGAACAGGGGGTGGAGGCTCCCATTCCTGAGTTGCAAAGGAGTGGGGAGGAAGGCAGCGTAGTTTGGGAGTGTGTGGTGGAGAAGGCAGATGGGGCAGGAGCTGTGTCTTGCATCTGTCAGGTCAGAAATGCCTCTTAGACATCCAGGGGGGCAAGCTAAGATGGAGTTGAACACAGCAGTGTAGGGCTCAGGGGACAGGCCAGGAATGGAGAGAAACGTTTGGCACTCATCTGCTTGTAGCTTCCCTGTTCAGAAAAATGAGATCATCCAGGGGTTTTCAAATTCAGTGGTCTCTGGACCCCTTCACACTGTTAAAAATGGAAAACCCTGCCACTGTCTACATGTCTATGTCACCCCAGTAATCTATACGTTGAAACCTAATCACCATATGATGATATTAGGAGCTGGGGCCTTTAGGAAGGGATTAAACCGTGAGGGTAGGGGACATTTATGAATGGGATTGTGCCTTTATAAAAGAGAGCTGCTTTGCCCCTTCTGCTAGAAGGTACCCTCCGTGAACCAGAAAGTGGAGCCCTCACAAGACACTGGATCTGCCAGTGCCTTGATCTTGGACTTCCCAGACTCTAGAACTGTGAGGAATACGTTTCTGTTGTTTAAAAGCTACCTAGTTTATGGTGTTTTGCTATAGGTGCCCAGACAGGCTAGGACAAACCCCAGTGAGCTTTCATTTATGTGAGTTGTATCTATTGATATTTGCTGTATGAAAAATTAATAACTTTAAAAGAATTTATTGATTCAAAAACAGTAACAGACTTAATATGTGTTAACATACTTTTTTGCTGAATAAAAACTATATCCCACCCCAGTGTATGAGTACAGTGGCATTGTTTTATGTGTTTAATCTCTGGCTGAATAGAAGGTAATTGGATGATCATATCTGCTTCTGTGTTCATTCTGCTGCCAATATCACACAGCTTCTGGAAACCTCCACTGTACACATTCATGAGACAATAAGAGTTAAAAAGGTAAATAGTGTCTTAGTAGTGTATGAAAGTAGTTTAATCTCGTAGACCCCCTGAAAAAGCTGCAGAATCCTTAGGGGTCCACAAACCACACTTGGAGAACTAAAGATCAAGGGATACAGTTTTCTCATTTGTATGCTGTTCAGAGTGTGGTTGAAGTTCAGCCATCACTAGTCCTTCACGGATAGTTCCATACCCCAAGCTGATGGCCTTGTGGAATTGCTGACGCTGTTTTCATATATGTGTAATTCTAGTTTTTTTCTCTAGTCTTGTAAGAGTCACATACATAGGTATTTTCGTATCACACAAATATATTCTAAACAACAGAATATTCCAGGAAACCTTAAGTGATAACTGAGTTGAAAGAGTCATATTTTTTTAAGTTGCACAATTTAAATAATTTTTAAAGGAAGCATTTTTAAAAGACATTTTACATTACTTGCATTAAAAAGAATATAATGAACATAATCCAACTTTTTCTCAATACTCAGGGTCATCACTGTGAAAGTAACTTCATTCTATGATAAGATAATGATGCTCCCAGGTGGGCAAGGCAGTTTTTCATCTAAGGTAATTGAGACCCCTTTTAAAAGCAAAAGATGTATTCACAGACCCTCAGTGTCATTATAAATTACTTTGTATAAAGATACTTAAATACCTACAGCCTTATAAAGCCTAGGTGTCAATTTCTTAGACTTGCAGATCTTTTACAACTATAAGTTAAATTATTTTACACATTAAGTGCATATAAAACAAAAAGATTCAAACCCAAATATTAATTTAATTACATGGGTAATATTTTGCTAAAACTAAACCGCTGCTCAGAATGTGAATAAACTTACCCTGAAGGCGTGAGTACGTTTGAATTATGGAACACCTCTCTTTGACATTACAATTGAGTTTTTTCTTAAGTATTGCAAGGCCCCAGTTCACAGAAGTACCACAACATAAATTGGTCTTCACTTGGTATGTAAACATATGTTTATATGTTAAATGTGCATTTTCTGTTTGGTGTACAACAGCTAGAGTAATGCAGTTTGCTTCCGATGTGTTTTTTATGTAAATGCTGATGCTGAAACCACTTGGCAACACTGAGTTATAAGAAGGTTTAGTAGATGAACTAGAAGATAGATAAACGGATCATACTCAAAATGAAGAAAAACAAAAATCAAGGAGAACTCAAGCATCCAAGAGTTGTAGAACAACTTCTGGTGTGAAGCAGTACGTTGTGCTAAATGGCCTATGCGCTTCTGGTTTTTCACTTCCTCTGTTGACTTTTTATAGTTGTCTTTTATTTTAAACCCCTCTGCCCTTTTTTTTTTTTTTAACTGATTTTACCATCACTCTCTCTAGCCCTGCCTCCCTAGAATTAGCTGCTGCTTATCTCCCTTGGATTTGGAACTTAAATATTAATGTGTATATAAGGTAATAGTAAGTAGACCATGAATTTAGAAGAGTAAAACAGAATCATGAATGCGTAGTCACTGTGGCCCCTTTTTTGCTGGATTTCAAGTTTGTAAGCATTTTTGGAAAGTGGAAGGAGAAGGGGTCACTTGCCAGCCAGTTGAGTTATACGTAAGGGAGGCATTAAATGTGCGTGATGCTCTAAAATGCATGTTTCTAGATCCAGTATGACTGCTCTTCCATAGATGATGAAACCAAGGCAGAGAAATAAGGTATCTCTCTTACTTTGATTAGTGATGAGAATGGGACTGCTTTGTTTATGAAACCCTGAAACTATTAGCCCATTCCTGGGATGGTTGATATCTGCAAGGATCTTCAGGAATAGTGTACCTGGGGCTCAGGAGCCAAGACTTTAAGTGTTGAAAGGTGAGCAGGAATTAGCTGCTGGCCTCGGACATGGAGAGACACACATGTGTGTATGTGTGCGCACACACACACAGGCACATGTATATTTATCATGGCTGCTTAATTCCAACTCCAGGCCAACTCATTTCTCTTTCCATAGAAGGTATATGAAGTGCTAAAAATACTTGTAGAGTATGTTGTCAATATGAGCTACTCTGTAAATGATAAATAATAATTGACTGGTGAGTCTAGGCAAGTCAGTGAGATTACAAGAAAAGAGATGTTAGGCCTTAAGAAAGATGGAAAATTCTCTTTGTCCCTGCAGGGACTGTTGCAGAGCTTTAGAGTCACCCTCAAATAGTTACCCAGTGAGTCTCCTCAAAGCAAGTGGTGCTGAGATAAACCTACCTACAGGTTTTCAAGTCATCTTGTGTGGTGCACAGTCCTGGCCCTACCTCGAAGGCCCGGGTGGAGTTTTCCTGAGTGTGTATACTCATCTCTTTGTGTTGTCTCTGGCAGGGAGCAAGTGAGTACAGGATTGGGGTAATAGGCATTTTTAGGCTTGAGGTGGCTTTGCATGTTTGGTTAATGTCACTACATTTCCTAGGGGATAATAAAAGTCTAGCATGATCTTGTCTTACAAGGTCCTGATGTAAAGTATGGAACCTAACTTACAATTTAAAATAAAATACATTTTGACCCGTTGTATTGAGAGCTGGTGTAATTTAAGATAGTGAGCCCCTGGGCTTCTGGTTGGTTGGGTTATAAAGCCTGTTATTCATTCGTTCATCCATTCATGCATTCTCCTATGAGGAAGCTTTTTCCTTTGAGCTGAACATACAAAATTAATCTTGCTCAAACTCTCTAAATTTTGTGACTTCCCTGGTAACTCACTATATGGAAGGCAGAAATAAAAATCAGAATAAACTTTTATTTTCTGAATCAGACAGCAGTCGCTCCAGCTTCTGGTGGTCACATTGCTAAGATGTAAAAAATAGAAGTTAGGTGAAATAAGTTAAGAATAATTATTTTGGAGAAAGAGAGGGTAGTGTTTGACTAAATTAGAAACATTCTCTGAGTTTTAGAAGCGTGAATGATTTACATGAGGTCCCAGCATAGTATTGCATGTGGTTTCTATTTTATAGTTTTCCCACTTAAAAACAAACTTTTGAGGATTTTTATTGAAGTCCATCAGTTTTAATTTACTCAAAAGCTTAGCAGCCACCTTTTGCTTTTCTCCCTCTTCCCCTCCTCATGCTGTGAAGAAAGTCATACACCATTGTGGTATTGATTGAAACCTTTATTTCTCCAGGTCTCCTCTCATAAACTGGGCTAAGAAACACAAGGGACATTTGACACTTCATGAGTACATAAGATGTGTTCTTCCTCTCTCTTTCTCTTTGAAAGTGACTTGGCAGGGTGAGGTCAAGAAGCCCCCAAAAAGGAGGAAGCCAAAATGCAAACAAAGTTGAATAATGAAGTGATGTCACTCTGAACCAATTGGAACAGTTGGTGTCATGTGCCTGGCAGCTACTTCAAATGCCCACAAAACAGGAGTAATGGTTTAAACTGTTTCCCTCTTCCCCTCCCACCACCAATCAGCAGCAGACTGCTAGAGAACAGATGCAAAACAGTTATTAGACCAGGCTTAGTTATACATAGAGGATGCATCTTAACAAGTTAGTACGTTTTTGCAAAGCATTAAGACTAATTCAAAGCTTATTTTCTTGTTTTGCCCTATCAATATGGCCCAAACAGTTTCTTTTTAAGTGAGAAGTGGAGATATAGTCAGGTTTGATTCCAGTTGAAGTCGTGAGCTGCACAGGGCTGGTCAGAGCCCAGTGGCATCTTTCCAGGTGTCAGAGCCATGATTTTAAGCTACTGTTACATTCACAGTGCTTAATAACCATAACTTCTTGGTTTCATGATCACAGAGGTTTTTGCATAGCTGCCACCCCCATTTTCTGTTTGTGATCCAGTAGTTAAAACTCTCCCAGAAAATATTTCTCACCCTGGTTTAAATAAACAAAACCACCACAAAAACAAACAAAAACTTGGCTAACCACTATTTTCAGGCATATTCTGAGAGAGAAAGAGGGGAAAAAAAAAGACTAGACATCCTAAAATTAAGCAACATTATTTTTGGAATTGTGTTGTTTCTTATACTCAGTCATTTGTGAATGATGTGGTTCAAACAAAATTGAAACAAAAATAGTTTTTCTCATTAAAAATATGTTTGTTGCATAGCCAGCACTCGGAACTAGGGAGGGTAACATGGAAGTATTGTCATTCTCGGGGCTGACTAGTTGACTGCAGCCTATACAGGAGTGGAGAATATTGACAGGGCTGCCCGTTCTCCCCAGGTGGAAGAGAGCAAATGCACATCCCTGTGTGCACGCCCACCTGGTTCTTCTCCTCACTTGCTGGTGAGTACTGAACAGCTCACATAATTAGGCAGGACTCAGGAAGTTTCCTCCCTATCTCTTTCACTCTTCTGCAGTGCCCTTTATGTTTTCCTCTGCTCTTTTAGTCCCAATGCCTTTTCTCTGGTGCAGCCTCATGGTTTGGTCTCACCTTCAGCTTTTCCTTCCCTCCAATACATCCTGTAAATTATTGTCAGACTTTTTTTTTTAATCTAAATAACTGGTTTAGGTAAGGTACTCATATGTTCAAAGTACCATGGTGGCTCCCTGTTCTCTGTGATGTGAAGTACTAACCAATTAGACTCAGCTTTCCCGCTGGACACCTTGGCTTATCTTCTTGCTGCTTTCCAGAGGCATGGACCATTAGACTGTTTTTCTGAAGGTTCTGCCAAAAGACTGGGCCCTTGTCTCCTACCCCCATGCTGTTACTCGTGCATTCTCCCACTTACTCAGCATTCTTTCCCATGCTTTTTCCTTGATCATCACTCCCTAGCTAACATCTATTTTTCTCTAAATACTCTGTTGCAGTTGTAGTCTGCAGTCACTCTCCTAAGACTTGATCATGTATTACGCTGTTTTGTTCTTTATTTTTTAACTTTTTCATTCTTTTTTGTTTTGTTTTGTTTTGTTTTTGAAGCGGAGTCTCGCTCTGTCACCCATGCTGGAGTATACTGGCACGATCTTGGCTCATTGCAACCTCTGCCTCCCAGGTTCAAGCGATTCTTCTGCCTCACCCTGCCTAGTAGCTGGGATTACAGGCATGTGCCATCACACCTGGCTAATTTTTGTATTTTTAGTAGAGTAGGAGTTTCACCATGTTGGCCAGGCTGGTCTCGAACTCCTGACTTCAAGTGATCCACCCACCTTGACCTCCCAAAGTGCTGGGATTACAGGCATGAGCCACTATGCCCGGCTGTTTTGTTCTTTAATTTTACCAACTTGGCATAGCTTAGAAGACTTCACAGTGGCATCATATACAGTTTTCCCTGGGAAAACAGGGACCACCCCCCACCCAGCCCCCGGCAGATACCAAAATCCACAGATGCTCAAGTCCCTTTTATAAAATGGCGCAATATTTGTGTATAACCCACGCCCATCCTTCCATACACTTTAAACCAGGGATCCCCAACCCCTGGGCCACGGACCAGTCACAGTCCATGGCCTATTAGGAACCAGGCTGCACAGCAGGAGGTGAGTGGCAGGCCAGCTAGCATTAACTGCATGAGCTCCGCCTCCTGTCAGATCAGCAGAGGTATTAGATTCTCATAGGAGTGAGAACCCTATTGTGAACTGGACATGCAGGGAATCTCACTAATGCCTGATGATCTGAGGTGGAACAGTTTCATCCCCAAACCATCCCTTTCCCCCACCCGTCTGTGGAAAAATTGTCTTCTATGAAACCGATCCCTGGTGCCAAAAAGGTTGGGGACCACTACGTTAGACCATCTGTAGATTACTTATAACACCTAATACAAAGTACATAGTTGTTATAATGTATTAATAGGGAATAATGACAAGGAAAAAAATCCACACATGTTTAATACACAAGCATCCTATTTGTTTTTTCCTGAATATTTTTGATCTGTTTGGTTGAATCCATGGGTGTGGAGTCCTCAGATATGGAGGGAATGCTGTACTGATCACCTCTATGGGTGTGAATGTTGGGCAGATCCTCCAGTGTCACCAGCCATGTGGCCTTGGTGACTTTTCCATACTTTTCAAACAGAGTGATGATCTCCGCCTCTCAGGAAAGTTGTGGGGATGAAATGGTATAGTCTGTGTGCATAGAGTTCTTCGGGTGGGGCCTGCCATGATAAATGCCCATGAAGCAGGTAATTAGAATAGTAGTGGTTGATACCTTGAAATCAGGGGAATTCCCAAATTTCTACCCCAAATCTGGATAACTGCATATTGCAGGAGTTCAGTAAATATTTGTTGCACTAATACTTATGTGCATACGCTGAAATAATCTAAATATTTAAAAACCAAACTGGCAGTAGCACCTTCTTCAGGGATTTAACATGTTTGCTGTAGAAGACTGAATGATAGAATATGTAAGCTATATTTTTCTTGTGATTCTACGCACTGTCCATGTTGCAACTTAAATATTTTTGGAATGCAATGTAAAAATGATTTACTGTTCTATAATTGGTTTCCTCAAAGCAAAATGATACTTATGTGAACTGCAATGAAAAATGCAACGACTGTAATTTATCGTTGAAGAGCATTTTCAGAGTGTATAGAATGACTATAGCTTAAGTGTATTAAATATTCTAGAGGAAGACATATTTAAGCTATAAATCTAGACTTCCTTTGGAATTTGTTTCCTTTTCCTCTGCCCAGGTGTATGAAGATTGTAAGTTCTTAGGCCTCAGTGGGAAGAAGATTTAAGGTTCCAAGAGTACATTTGTATCTCTTTTAAATTTTCTATGGTTTATCAGTGACATATGTAAATGTTTTAGGGAGCTGTTTACTGTAACATTACCCACTTTAGCGCTGTGCAGTTGTCTGGCAACCAGTATGATAAAGACAGAAGGAAGTGCTGTATTTTGTTGCTGACAAGTATATCTTAAAAGTGCGGGAGCACCTGAATAGGCAGTAAAGTATTAAGAGCTGCTCCTGGAGCAGTTTGCTCTCTGTGACGTGTGAAAGTCTACGGGGTTTATAATTGGTCTGGCCATACGGCTGCCTAGGATTAGACTCTTTTCATATCCCACTAAACACTCTCCTTAGAAGCAAGCACAAGGAGATAGTTTATTTTAAAATGTAATTGCTATGTTACTAAGATTTGAATTTGAGTACCAAGAATAAACCGTATTTCTGTTTAGAGGCTCATTGGCTAAAAATTGTGTCTAATCCTCCTCCTGCCCCCCAACCCCAAATAACAGAATGAATAACAAATAAACATGACAATGCAGTCTCATGCTGTTGTTTTCGTATTTGTATTTAGGAGTTTCAGAGCAAATGACTTGGAAAACAGGCAAATCCACTGACATGGGCATTTTTAGCCACCTTAGAATCCATGGAGGGATTCTGCACTGTGCCCTGTAACCTCGTTCACATGCCATTTGAATGTATACCATAAAGACCCCCTTAGTCCAGGGAGCTTTGCTCTATTTAAGTAATGTTTACATTTTTAATGAACCAAAGAGGAAGTGGTTATGGGAAAAGAGCCAGGACTCGATTTCATTCTAATGCTTATAAGGAGAGTACTAGGAAACCCTCAGACTTGGTAAACCAAGGCATTTAGAGATACTATGAATTGGTTTAAAAGGCCATTTACCACTTCTTTTGTAATTGGCCTTTTAAACCAACTCTCACTTAGCTGATTAAATGTGGTCATTTAAACTGCTAGTTAACAATCAGAAGTGCAGTGGCACAATCTCAGCTCACTGCAACTTCCGCCTTCCGGGTTCAAGGGATTCTCCTGCCTCAGCCTCCTGAGTAGCTGGGATTACAGGCACACCCCACCACACCCGGCTAATCTTTGTATTTTTAGTAGAGATGGGGTTTCATCATGTTGGCAGGCTGGTCTCAAACTCCTGACTCCGTGATCCACCTGCCTCGGCCTCCCAAAGTGCTGGGATTACAGGCATGAGCCACCGTGCCCGGCCTAAGATTTCTTATTGTGGTATTCTGCAGTGGAGAATGGGAGTTGGAAAGAAATGTTTTCTCCCCCACCTGTCCCGCTCCTGTCTACTGAAAGCTGATTAATCAGTCAGATAGTCCCCATTGGTAGTAAGCCTCCAAAATTTGGAAGAGGGGAGGTGGTGTGATGTGAAGCAAGGCGTTAGGGAGAGATACCCCCTGGGGGCATTCACCGTCTGGTCCAGTGTGCCTGTTACAGTGATCGTTCCATAGTGGTTTTGCATGAACAAGACTGCCCAGTTTGCTTAGGAAGGAAACAAAGGACATAAGTTAGTTCTCTTGTCTTCCCAGCACCCTAAATACTTGGGCTAGACTTTCACAATCAGACCCTCAGTTTCAGGAAGGGCTGCTGTTGGGAACTTTCTTTTAGTTTGCAGTTAGTTCAGCTCCAGCTGAAAACCTACAAAAAGCCACTACAAGCCCTCTGCCTGCTTGTGTAAGACACCTTGGTTGGGCCCTTGTGACTGTCCGTCCATAGGATGGTTGGCCATTGGCCACACAGAGACGCAGGGCAAGATAAAATGAGTCATTTGTGGATCTGACTTCTTATACTTCTGTTTGGATTCAAACAGAGGAAGATAGAGTAGTGGCCTTGGGAAACGAGAGAGAAAAGGCATAGTCAACATGTTTTCAAAGGAGCACGGACTTTACGAAACCCCTCTAATCACATTCCCACTGATCTTCAATTCCAGTGCTCTGGCCATATGGTCTCTGCACCCCAACTTCTTTGCCAAGAAATTAATGATTTGTGAAGACACACAGCCATGAATAGGACTTACTATTTAGAGGAATCCTGAAACGAGTATTTTTCTGATACATATTTATCCTAATATATTTGCTTAGCATGTTCCCCCCCACCCATTTTGGAGTTTTTGGGTTTTTTAATCCTAGGAAATGCATAATATGCACTGTGGAGTGCATTTGTTCATGTATATCCCAGTGCATTGTAAAGTCGAACAATTCAGTTCAGTGCCTTAGAATCCTTTATGTGAATATGATGCTACTTAAACTACTTGAGAGCAACTACTTTCAAGCCCTCAGAAGCACTTTGTGACAACTGTTGGTCTAATTGCACATTATTCTAATTCATTAAGAAAAGTCCCCGAGGGCTTCTTGGGATACTACCCCGTGTTATTAGAAGTCCTTCCAAATAGAAAAACTTCATTAATTTAAAAATAACCGCCAATTCAGACTTTCATTCAATCAAGGCATTTTACCAAGTCCGGCTGGAAGAGCTTGTTACCACATCTGGCGTGTAGAATGACAGAAAACTATTTTTGCTAGATTCTTTGTTGCTGCAGCCATTTCTGATGTCCTTTTCCCCTTCACGCCTTTCGTGTTACACACGTCTGAGATGACCTGATGCTAAGTAACCAAAGTACTGATGTGATAGAATTGCTCTGATGTTTTTTTCTAGAGTGAAAGCTGCTATTACTTTAAAAAAAAAACTTGAGGTTTGGGTTTTTTCCCCCTTTATCCGGGTGTTATACAAATATGTAATTAAGATGTTTGGGGGTTCAGATGACAAAGAGTCTACTTCTAAGAATGCATTTCCAAGCCAAAAGAGTGGTGAACCACTTCAGAGTGTGGGTCTATGGGGGATGATGTCTGTTTTGCTTCATTTTGTGGAATAATTTTTAACGTTTCTATTTAGCATTCATGATACTCTAAATAGAAGCAGGAGAACACTGTGGCTCTTGGATCCAGGAGAGGCAGGCCATGAGGGCTCCTGCTGTTTGGGGACAGTCTGTAACTCTGAATCTTTTTATATGCAGCAATTATGACCTTAAAAGTGGGTGGCTCTAATACTGGCATTCATTGCCTAAAAATAATTTTAACGTGCAAATGCCAGAGACCAGGTCATCTCAGAGATGGACTAGAATTGACCACTGCTATGTTTTGGTGAAACCTGATAACCTTGGTTTTCTCCATGTACCTTGTTTTTTATTGTAAAACTATTTAATTATGAAAATAAGAGTGTGAAAGGCAAAGTACAATTGAATTTAGGGGGCAGTTCCATATAGTTGTAATGAACTGATTATCAGATGTCTGCCATTAGTATGTTAAATACGGTTTTCTAATACCGAGACAACAGGGATGGAGCAGCCTATCCACTGAAGTCTTGTTGTTTGTCTCTGCTGTGTCCCAACCTGGAATCTCTTCTTCCTTCAGCAGACCCTTCGAGCTCAGCTCAGGCTTCACTGCCTTAGAGAATCTTTCCTGTCTACCTGGACTCTCTTCCAGATTTCTAGAGCAGTGTTCCTGCCCTTTTCCTTTCTAAATGGGGTGGGAGTTCTCAGAGAACTCATCTCCTTTATGGCTGTATCCATCACAGCCACAGAGATAGGTTCTGTCTGGACCACCTTTTTCCCTGAGCTTTTTTCTTCTTTGCCATATGTTTTCATTTCTACCAGACACTGGCATTGGGGAAGCTTCACATCATCTCAGACTCAGGGCGTGGAAAACAAAACATACTTTGAAAAACAAACCTGCTTTCTGGACTCTACAGTTCGTGTACTAGCCTAAGCTGAAAATCTTGAAATCTGTCATCAGTGACTATTGTAGTCAATTTTGCATTGATATAAAGGAATACCCAAGACCGGGTAATTTATAAAGAAAAGAGGGTTAGCTTTTTTTTTCAGCTTGTGGTTCTTCAAGCTGTTCAAGCATGGTTCCAACATCTGATCATCATCTTTTTTTTTTTTTTTTTGTTTTTGAGACAGAGTCTCATTCTGTCACCCGCGCTAGAGTACAGTTGCACCATCCCACTTCTGCGTTCAAGCAATTCTGCATCAGCCTCCCAAGTAGCTAGGATTACAGGTGTGCGCCACCACACCCAGCTAATTTTTGTATTTTTAGTAAAGATGGGGTTTTGCCATGTTGGCCAGGCTGATCTTGAACTCCTGACCTCAGGTGATCCCCCCACCCCAGCTTCCCAAAGTGCTGGGATTACAGGCATGAGCCACCATGCCCGGCCAGCATCTGATCATCTTCTAGGAGGCCTCAGGAAGCTTTTACTCATGGTGGAAGGTGAAGGGGGAGCAGGTGTGTCATGGCAAGAAGAGAAAGAGAGATGCCAGGCTCTTTTAAACAATCAGATCTCCTAGTAGATAACTGAGTGAGAACTCACTCTTTACTGTGGGGAGGGCACCAAGCCATTCATAAGGGATCCACTCCAAGACCCAGACACCTCCCACCAGGCCCAACCTCCAACAGTGGGAATCATGTTTCAACATGAGATTTAGAGGGAACAAACATTCAAACTATATCTATGACCAAATTTTCCTAATTCTTTTCTACTTAAATGCTTTCTTTTCCATTTATTTCACCCACATCTGACCCCAGGATTTCAACATGTTCTAAAATGAATTTCTTGCACCCGTTTTCACTTTCTCTCCACCAGAATCCATCTCACCACCCTACCTGCCAGTTGCATACTCCTTGCATAGACCCTGCAGTGGGCATGAGTGTAGCCCACTGTTACCTGTTGTAGAAGCTCATGCCCAGCTTCCCACCCTGTGTGAAATCTTCACCCTCTTGCCCTGGCTTGTGCCATCTACATTCTGATCTTGATGACTCTGGTTCTCTTCTCTTTGACACTGTAGGGTTGATCCCTTCCTTCCCCATGATCATAAAGGATCATGCCAACACTTCTAAAACAAAAGATAGATTAATAAGAGAAAAACCTAACAAATTTATTGTGGTGTGCATGGAAGTCATACAAAATATGAAAACGCAAGAAAATGGCCAGATGGTTGATCCGTAAATACTTTATTAATTGGTGAGAAGGTATTGGGGGTGTAGGAGTAAATGATTTTCAGGGAAAATGAATATTTCCCTGAGACAGAAATTTACTTGTAAATGATGCTCTTTAGAATTTGAACAAGCTCCAGAGGCAGAAGTTATCTTGTGGAGAAGTCTGTCTGGGTATGGTTGCATTCCTCAGTCTTGAGCTGGGAGATGGCGGGGTGCAATGGCAGGCCATTGTGTTCCTCTTTGGGGATCTGGTTTCTAGGTGGATAAGGGAACTTCAGAGAACAGCCTTATCCTGTGCTTTGCGAGAGACAAAGGATGAGGAAGGAGGGTCAGAGACCTTGAGGCTGCTTCAGCATGTCAAGTGCCATGTTTGGGGCACCCCAACACTGGAAGTAGCCTTCATTCCTCTGCTCCTTGTGTCTGGATCCTTTTCTTTAGACTCCAAGAAATTCTTCCTTTCAACGCCCCAAACTCACATTGTTTTTATCTTCTGTTCCTCTATTTCTATTTAATTCTATTACTATGCACAGATTCTGTGTGCCCAAGAAGACTGTAAACTCAAGGAGGGCAGGGATTATGTCTTAAAACACTAGAGGTTAAACAGTTAAGAGGTATCTTAAAACGTTCCTGTAGCCCCAGCTACACTCTTGGGTGCAGGAATCACAAGTGCCTTATTCCCCACAGGGTCCCCAGCATATTCCAGGAGCTCATTATTTTTTTAAATGATTGACTGACTGAAGGAAAGAGACCAGGAAGGAAAGTTTGTAAAAGTTTACATTATTAGATCGTCCCTGAGATGTTTAACGTCCTCACAAGTTAGATTTGTTGAGCCACTGCCTGGGTATTTTATTCCTACTCTAGGAGCTTGAAAGATTAATGATAATCCTTTTACAGATATGTTCACAAGTTTCTGTGGGTGTGATTAAATATGTAGATCTTGATTGCCTTTCTTGAGTGCATGGTTTTTTCTAGAAAAACAAATTTAGGTTAGGTGGGACACCTAATGAAGCTCTAGGCTCCTTTCTTTTCCTCTTTTAAGACACAGTTGATTACCTTATGCTAAATTGGAATATAGGAATTGTCTTCCAAAACTGTTTACTTGCTATGTTTACATAAAAATTGATACGAGGTTTGCCATGGTTTGTACAATTTCTGGCACATTTACCTGGTTTCTGTTACAGGTTTGTGAAACCTATTTTTTATTGTAAATAGTACTGTTACCAGCTTAATTGCTTTAGAACCTAGACAGTGTATGTCTGTGATAGTAATTACATTCTTTCATGACTGTGTTTGGTAACCCGAATGTTGAACTAGCTCTACAGATTTAGGTTGTATCTGATGCTAGCCATTACTAGGAAAAAGTGGTGAGGACTACATTATGGGCCTTTTGCCCTAGACTTAAAACTGTGAAGAAGTCATTTTGGGTTGAGGTATCCCCTGGTACCCTCTCCTGAGCTTCAGTAGAATAACATGATGTGGTGAACCATATTAGAAAAACCAGCCAATCAACCGAGATTCTTATGTTGACTCATTTGATCTCCCTCTACCTCTCCTTTCCCCATCTGCCAAACAAAGGGTTTGGAACAGTTAAATTCTAAAGTGGTGTAAATAATGGTTCTTAGTGTTCTGTAGACTTTCCTGGGTGTGACTGACCTGGTACCCCTGGTTTGGTCCAGCCTTAGAATAGGTTTGCAGGTAGACACCTTCCTAACGTTTGTTCCATGTAGGCCCCTGGAGTACAGTATTTCCGTCAGCTATTTTGTGGAAGAGAGCAATTCTCTTTTGGTTGTAAACCTTCACTATTTCATGTGGGTGACTTGACAATGGCTCCATTTTTGAGTGGCCCATCGATAGTTGTAGTCTAAAAATTTCCAGAGATTACACAAGGGTTTATTTAAAGAGAATGGGAATAGGGAGAAGGTATAACCTTTCCAAAACAATCTTTAAGGCAATTATAAGCTGTTAGGAAATGTCATGTAATAACAACACAGATACCCAAGCTTATATCACATAAATCATTACTTTTGCATGCTTTTGACAGGGAGATTTATTTTTCAGACTTAAAAAAGAAAAATCTTAAAAACTTAAGCTTTTGTTGTTTGCTTTTTTTATTAAAAAGTAATTTGGAGCCAGTAACTTAACCTGTTTTTCATAAACATGCTATCTAGAGGCAGCCAAAAAAATTCATGCTTGCATAGTCAGGGTCCTCAAATGAACTTATGTGTTGGATCATGATAACTCTGGTAATTACTCGAATTACCCTTGTTGAGTAATAGTATGGACCCTGAATACAAGGTTGTGATTTATGTGGCCAGCTATGTGCTGCTGGATTTATGAGGACTTGACAGATGTCATCTCCTAATTAAAACCCTTCTTTACCCTTAATATCCTCTCCTCTGTCCCCAGGAAATTAATCCATTCTATTGTTGGAGCATGTAACAGTTATGTTGAAGTTACAAGTTTACAACTTGAACTTTGTCTAGACTGTACCTTTTTTGGGAAAGAGTTTGCAAAGCTTTTAAGCCTGACTCTTGCTTTTAGATCGCCAGCATCACCATGGTGCCTGGCATCAGTGGAGCCTCAGCAAGTGTTTATGGTGGAAACATAGAGCCTTCCACAGAGCTGTCACTTCCTCTGGCTGTAACAGTTGTCATCTTTGTTTACGGAGAGAATGCTCTTGAGAAAATGGAGGCCATTAAACACTCCAGCTTCAGCAATATCATCAGAGCTTTCCGTTGTGTGTGTTACCTCACAAAAGGGTCAGATTCTGGTAAAAACTCTTGCCTTCGCACTTACTTCTGTTTTATTTTGCCTTATTTAACACTTCACTCCACCAGAATTGATGCATAGGTTCAATAAGGCTCCAGTCCTTTTGGGACAAATCAAACTAGAAAGATACTGAACTCTGGGGGTTGCCAGAAATACCTGAAAGCAAAGCAGTGACTGTGAGGTGGGAATCTCCCTGAGAATCCTTTGCAGAACCACGTAACAGCTCTGCATCACTAGATGAGCCAAGCAAAGTGGTCCTGGATGATTTAGTGGGCTCAAGCATTGAGGATCTAGAGCATCCTTTGCCCCTGGGCATGGAAGGGTTTTAATTGGGAGATGGCATTTAGCGCATTCTTACAAACTAGCAGGCATAAACCTAGCAATAAAAACCAAACCTCTGCCTTCAGAGGGTATATACTATTACTTATGCTTAAACCGTTGTCAGAGTTAACAGTTGTGGTTAGGGATTTTTGTGGGGCCAGGGCACGCCCAGACACCCAGATGCTTGTCTTTGTTTGTAAGATGGCGAGTGTTGAGATGTCTTATAGGCTTATATTGAGTGAAAAGGAATAGAATCCTTTGTCAGTAGTAACTTAGTAAGCTTTTTAGGTGGCCAGCGCAAGAGAACATCCCCCCCGCCCCGCCCCGCCACACACACACATCCCTACACCCACACTAGGATTTGAAGGCTCCGCTAAGAGGCTACAACTGTAGGATACAGCTAGCACAATTGTTGCTCTTATGTGTAGGTGACTCGATGGAAAGAGTGCAGGTAGGTCTACTTACCATTCACCCCTACCAGCTAAGTGGAAGCACTCATCTTCTTTCCCTTGTTACCCTTTCAAAGCAAGTTGTTGGAGGATGAAGAGGGGAGTGACTTTAATCGCGGCTTTAAGCAGAGATTTTCTCTAGGAATAATTGTTTCTCTTGACAGAGTAGGTAGGCTTCCATAGTTGTTTAATGCCTTTTGTCCACCCCAAGGATTGACCCAGGCAAGGAGGATGAACCCTCTTCAATTTGGGAAAGTTAAATTTTAGGCACAACAGGTCAAAGAATAGGGAAGAGCTGCAGTTCTTGGAACCAAGTGACACTGGTTTAGTCTGGAAAGGAGTCACAGAGGAATCAAAAGCCAGACCCTCCTGGCAGCTTTAGATGCTGTTGGGGTCTGGGAAGAATGCTGGTCCCAAAATCACCTCTGGAACTAACTCTTGTAAAACGAAGCCTCTGCATCCTTCAGTAACTTACTTAAAATTTTGTTAGGGCTGCATTTTCTTCAAAGCCAAGTTCTGAATAAGAAATATTTGTTGTGGACTCTAGCCAGATTACTGAAGTATTGTTGAGGGAGTTTTGCTGCGGAAGGGGTCGGCGGGGGGCGGGGGCGGGGAGGGTACAGGGATTGTGAAGATAATGTAAAATATTTAACATTTAAAAAATTTTCAGTAAGTTCTTTTTCCCCAGTGTCAGGATGACTTCTTCATTCATGTTCTTCCATCACTCTCCATTCAGCTAGAATCTCAATTGTGTAATATCAGTGGTAGTGAAAATTATGAAATTCATCCAGTGAGGAAAATCTGCAGAGCTAGAGCCCAAACCAGCAACTTTGTAGTGAGGATGACCCCACTGGCTGGGGAGAAACTGAACTGATTTTGTTTTTTGTTTTTTTGTTGTGTTTTGTTTTGTTTTTTTTCTCTGTCTCAGCCTTTTATTTTGAAATAATTTTAGACTTACAAAAAGGTTGAAAAAGCAGCCAGGCATGGTGGCTTATACCTATAGTCCCAGGGCTCTGGGAAACCAAGACAAATCACGTAAAGCTAGGAGTGTGAGACCAAGCTGTGAGACTATCTCTACCAAAAAAAAAAAAAAAAAAAAGGTAGTGGTGGCAGGTGCCTGTAGTGGTAGCCAGTAGTGGTGGCAGGTGCCTATAGTCTCAGCTACTTGGGAGGCTGAGGTGGGGGATCACATGAGCCAGGAGTTCTGGGCTTCAGTGAGCTATAATCATGCCATTGCACAACAGTCTTGGAGACAGACAGATTGAGACCCTGTCTCTTAAAAAAAAAAAAAAAAAAAAAGCAAGAGTTTGCGAAATATCACCCAGTTTTTCCTAATGTTAGCATTTTACATAATCTATAAACCAGTTCTCACAGCCAAGAAATGAACAATGACACAATACTGTTAACTATAGACTATTTGAATTTCACCAGTTTTTCCATTAATATCCTTTTTCAGTCCCAACATCCTTCATTGTGTTTACTTACTATATCTAGTCTTCTGCAATCTGTAAAAATTTGTCTATCTTCCCTTGTTTTTCATGACCCTTGATACTTTTGAAGAGTACGGATAGGTTGTTGCATAGAATGCTCCAAATTGGTTCTAATGTTTCTCATCATTAAACTAATTTTTATACATTTTGGGGAAGACTACTACAAGATTGACATTGCGTCTCTCTCAGTGCATCACATCTGTGTGTGATGTCAGCATCTTATCACTGATCATCTCTTAGCCTTGAACACTTGATTGAGGTGTTGTGGTGCCTGCCAGGTTTCTCAGAGTAAATTTTCTGCTTTTCCCATTGTTACTAATATCTTAGGGGCTGATACTCAGAGTATGCAGATGTCTTGTTTCTCTTTTTTCATATTTCTTTTCTTTTTTGAGACAGTCTTGCTCTGTTGCCCAGGTGGGAGTACAGCCTGAAACTTCTGGGTTTGAGCAATCCTCCCATCTGAGTTTCCCAAGTAGCTAGGACTACAAGTGTGCACCACTTGTAGTGGTGGTGCCCCACCAATTTTTTTTTTTTTTTTTTTTTTTTTTTTTTTTTTTTTTTTTTTTGAGGTGGAATCTCGCTCTGTCACCAGGCTGGAGTGCAATGGTGCGATCTCAGCTCACAGCAACCTCCAACTCCCTGGTTCAAGCAGTTCTCCTGCTTCAGCCTCCCAAGTAGCTGGGATTACAGGCACGTACCACCACGCCCAGCTAATCTTTGTATTTTTAGTAGAGACAGAGTTTCACATGTTGGCCAGGATGGTATTGATCTCCTGACCTCCTGATCCACCCTCCTCGGCCTCCCAAAGTGCTGGGATTACAGGCGTGAGCCACCGTACCTGGCCTTCACCAATCTTTAAATTTTTTGTAGAGACTCACTATGTTGCCCAGTCTGGTCTCGTGAACTGCTGGCCTCCCACCTCAGCCTCCCAGTCACAACAGGCCAAGGTCCTGTTTCTTATCACATTGTCACTCACTGATCTTGTCATGCTTTGGTGGAGCTTATCTGCAATAATTATTACTGCCGTGCTTTAATGGCAATTTTCTATCTCATTGTCATTTATTCATCGGCATTTTTACGTGAGAAAGACCTGCTCCTTCTCGAACTCTGAAGTTTCATTCACCATACTTTTCTCCAGGTAACTTTCTGGGTGGCTGAAAGTGACTTTCAAAGAATAGAGATGTCTTTTCAGTGTTGAAAGAGTAGCAGTCTACTGGTTCCCAAGATGCCTTCTTCACCTAGCATTGAGACTCTGCAGCATGCCTTGACCACAGTTGTGATTTGGATCTGTTGGCTTGCAAAGCCCATTGGAGAATCTACAAAATAATTTTCATGTCCTGAGAGTCTCTTAGGTACTGATTTTTTGCATCGCTTCTTTACTAACAGACTTTATTTAGTAGAGTATTATTGGACAGGTTTGGGGTTCACCTTTATGAGAAAAAACTTAGATTTTCTAATTTCAGCCTTTTTATTTTCTTCCACCAGCGGGACAAAGTTGACATCGTTGGCTAAAAGGAATTTCTGTGATTATCTGTAGATTTCAATTAACCGTGCTGTTTGGACTCACTATGGTCTTCAGCACGGAGGGTGGCCAAACTAACTACATTTAGAAAGATAAAATTGGGAGGCCGAGACAGGCGGATCACGAGGTCAGGAGATCGAGACCATCCTGGCTAACACAGTGAAACCCCGTCTCTACTAAAAAATACAAAAAACTAGCCGGGCGAGGTGGCGGGCGCCTGTAGTCCCAGCTACTGGGGAGGCTGAGGCAGGAGAATGGCGTGAACCCGGGAGGCGGAGCTTGCAGTGAGCTGAGATCCGGCCACTGCACTCCAGCCTGGGCAACAGAGCAAGACTCCGTCTCAAAAAAAAAAAATTAAAAAAAATAAATAAATAAATAGAAAGATAAAAATTTAAGATAAAAATTTAAAATGACATCTGCATCCTGCATGTAAACCAATAAAAAATAGCACATGACCCTGAAAATCCTCTGCCTCTCATTCCAGGTTTTACAATTGAAAATGCTATCTGGGATGTTAAAAACTAAAACTATTCTAGGACTTATTGGAATATTGATAGTTAGGGAATGCTGTTTGCTTTCTTGAATTTTAAACCTGTTATTTAGAAGGTAGATGCCGCCTGTTTGCCCCGGGAAGGCTCCTGTTTGAAGACTGTGCCCCTGCAGCACATGGCCTTCTCATGCCCTTGCCTGTCAAGGCTTTTCCAGTACTCTAAGGTCAAAGGGCAATGGGCCAGGCTGATCTAATCATGGTGTTACCCTTGCCTCACTCATCTTGATTTATTCATAGGTCCCAGTGCCCAGAGCATCCCTTTAGAGCCTCAGAAATGGGACAAAAGACAGCTGAAATAAGCCTGTGGCCAGAAGGCACTCTGAGTATGAGGGAAGTATGCAGGCTTCCCTGACACTGCTGAGGCTCTGTCGTCCTGCCCCAGCTGTCCTCTTGTGATCACTCAGCAGACCCGGGAAAAATTCAAGAATTTGTTTTTTAGTGTCAATGGGAGACGTGGGGATCCTGCTTTTGCTGAGAGAGCTTCAGTTGTCTGAGTCCCCACTCAACCCCAGGCTCCTGCCAAGGCCACCAAGGGCAGGAGCACTGGAAGGCTGACTATGGAGTGAAGAGGCCACTGGGTTTCACAAACAGCACTGTCAGCCAAAGCTGTAGTTTGTTAGCCATCCAAAAGAATCTTGCACCTGCTGCCAGTGAACTTACACCTTGATGACAATTGGAGCTGACACTCATTCAGCCCTTACTCTGTGCCAGGTACTGTTCTAAACACTTGCCATATACTCAGTTGTCCCATAGTTACAACTATTTATCCCCACTTTAGAGACAAAAAATTGAGGCACAGAAAGGTTAAGTAATTTGGCCAAGAAAGTGCAGCTGGTAAATGGCAGACCTGGGATTTGAACCCAATCAATCTGACTTTAGAGTACCTACTCTTAGACCCTACTCTCTACTGCCTCTCATTAGAAGTCTCCCCCACCTCCCTACCACCACCATCACCACCCACCCTCCCAGCCACATACTCACACTGGGTGGTTCAGATGGCTAGAAGTGGCAGCTCAACCTTGTGTGTCTCGGACATGAAAATATTAGGTTCAGACACCACTCAGACTTCAGATTTTCGTTAGTTTTGGGTAGAGGAATGAGAATAAATGTTCAGCGAGACAGCCTTTTCTAGTTGTAAGATTGCACTCCTCTTATTTCTAGATGTAGTGGCAAGAACAGTACCCTGGATGGTGGAGCTGGTAGTCGTAGATGAGATATAGCAGTCCCCTGATTCTGCTTTGTCCCCATTAATGACAGGTCTGAGGGCATCCAGAAGGAATCTCCGCAAGCCCAGCCTCTACAGTGGCTGCTTCCTCTCCATGGTAGAGTGGTGCTCACCTCCACTCCTCCATAGATGCCAAGTCATCTATAGTATAGATGTGGATGTCTTTGTTCAAATGGTCCTTGAGTCTTTGCTCAGATGATCCTTGGTTCTTCATTTCACCTGGGAAAGAAAATAATTTGCCTGTTGTCATTTTATCTGTAATCTTAAGAAAACTTGAGGGCACAATCTAAGCTTTTTACCATGTTGTTTATCATGGGATTACTTTTTTCAGGTCCCTTCTGAACATTCAGTTGTCCCACCAAACTTTGACACTGCCCTTGCGATTAATTTTTGCCTACATTAATCACTCTCCCTTGCTTTAATTGCATGTTACATTCTTTTCTGTCCTTCCCAGACATTTTTTGCTAGCATAGTGAGTGCAGGCAGGACTGTCACGGACTCTCTCCCCACTTGAATGGGGGCATTCCAGCAGAGTGTGTTACATGAGCCCAGAGCACATGATGTGAGAGCCTTGTGATGAAAGATAACTGCAAAAACAGTGTGCACTGTTATCAAACCTGACTGCCTTCACATCTTGCTTTCTGTGGTAGCAAAATAAGGTTTTTTATAGTGTCCTGCTTCTTCTGTTATTATCTAAACCAATGGGGAACGGTGAATAAGTAGTAATCTTTAGAAAAAAAGAAAAGACAGAGAGGCGAAAGTATACTGAAGGCCTGCTTTACCACTAAGTTGTTAAGATGGAGTTTCACTCTGTCACCCAGGCTGGAGTGCAGTAGTGCAGTCATAGCTCACTGTAACCTCCAACTCCTGGGTTCATGCAGTTCTCCTGCCTCAGCCTCCCGAGTGGCTGGGGACTACAGGTGTATGCCACCACGACTGGCTAATTATTTATTTGTAGAGATGGGGGTCTCATTTTGTTGTCCAGGCGGTGTTTTTTTGTTTGTTTGTTTTGTTGTTGTTTGTTTGTTTTGAGGCGGAGTCTTGCTGTGTCACCCAGGCTGGAGTGCAGTGGCGCAATCTCGGCTCACTGCAGCCTCTGCCTCCCGGGTTCCATCAGTTCTGCCTCAACCTCCCGAGTAGACTATCACGCCACCACACAGGGCTAACTTTTGTATTTTTAGTAGAGACAGGATTTCACCATGTTGGCCAGGCTGCTCTCAAACTCCTGACCTTAGGTAATCCGCCCGCCTTGGCCTCCCAAAGTGCTGGGATTACAGGCATGAGCCACCGCATCTGGCCTCTGAGTTGTTTTTGAAAGTGAGTGTGTATGTGTTGAAAAACAATCTTACTGCCATCATAATGAAGTTACCTAGCGCATTTCTTCTTCAGGCTACGGAAAAAAAAGTATGGCCTGTGGTTGATAGAAGTCAGTAAAGTGGAGCCCAGTACAAGGAAGTGCTGGTGAGACTCCAACTAACTCCATTGAGATGAGCTACAAAAAAATATATTGATTGGGTTTAAATCCTAGCCCTGCCATTTACTGGCTGTGCTTCCTTGGTCAAAATTACTTAACCTCTCTAGCCTCAATGTTTTCATCTCTAAAGTATGGAAAATAATTGTATCTATGTGAAAACTGAGTTATTATGTGTAAAAGTTTTTAGAATAGTACCTGACATACAGTAAGTGCTGAATAAGTATCAGCTAGAGAGAGAGAGAGTTAGTTTCCAGCAGCCTGTTTCTGCTTGGGATCACATGTGATCTCTGTCCACCTGGCTTTGCAGGCCTCTCTTACCTGTTCCCTGTTTATCCTTGCCTGCACCAGGGAGGAGTTTGAGTTGGTACGTCTTGACTGGGTACTCTGCCTGTGGTTAGCAAATACTCTGCATATTGAGTGCTTTCAAAATATAGAAACAAACAACTTGTGGAGGCATTTGAAAAGTGTATTTGAGAAATAAGCAGCATGCTTCACCATGAATGGAAGTTTGTTTCCCTTTCTCGTCTTTCTGGTCATCTGCTGCACAGGCAGGAGGAGCTGTGGGTTGCTTTTCTTCCTGGAACGTGGAGCGCTGCTCTTCCCTGTGCTCATACACTTACAAAGAAGTTCGTCTGCTTGGAAAGTTCTGGAAAAGGGGCTTCTACACTGTTGGCCTCTCGAGGAGAACGGTTTTTGTTTCTGTCTTCCTGGAAAAGAGGCGACTCTTGGCATCATCTTCCTAGATAAAACTCCTTGCTGTGACGCCATTAGAAGCAATGTTCTTTGTGTTTTGCTTTTGTTTTTCCCTGTAGACAGGAATAACATTTTGACTAGAAACTTCCCTGATGTAATAACTAAGATGGCCTCCTTAGAAAACTCCAGAACAGACCCCTTCACCTCTGTCCCTAGAGAGAAGCAGAAGCAGGTGATACGCTTTCCTGGCAAGCCACATACCTACCATTTCTATACAATCGAAGCTTAGAAATCTGTGCTTATATATGTTCATTTTTTGTTTTTACTTCTTTACTTCCTTTGATAAGACAGAAACTTCCATATTAAAACTGATTTTACTCTGAGGGGCTAAGTGAGCAACAATCTGTTGTCCTGTAGAGGTCAAGGGAGTGCTCACAACAGAATCATTGTGCTGTTGTAGTTCAGTTTAGGGGACGGGGGAATGTTTATAAAAACAAAGTTTTGAAATGAGGACAGGGAAAGGCTTTGTTTACCTGGGGCTCTAGACCTAAGGTACTCATTTTGCCTGCAGAATAATGAAATGCAGAGTTGTAATTAGAAAAGGTTGATGTAATTGATGCGTTAACAATTTTTGAGGTTTTTCTCTTTCCACTTTAGGACAGTCATGCAATTATTTTTCTGAACCAAAATCAGAACCATCAGTGGAAGGCTAAAACAGGCCTCGGGAAACACTGTCTTTTGGCAAAGAAAGACAAAGATCCTTGTTGTCTAGGCCAGTGTGTGTATGTGTGTAATGCTTTAAAGAACAATTTTGACAAGAACTCTTAGGATGCAACTTGCAGAGTGATTTTTAAGGAGTTGCAGTAGGATTTGTGCAAGTATTCTGCTGTGAGCCTAAGATTTTCAACATGGAAATCTAGCCATGCAGTGACTCGTTCACTTTGGCAGTGTCTGTCTTAGTCTGGGGGAGAGCGTTTGTAGAAAATATTTAGAGACTCAAATACACTCATTTGAATTTTTGCTGTTAGCAAATAAATGGCAATATGTGTAACGTGGTGAACGGGTTGTAAAGCTTTCTTTATATTACCACAGTTAGAATTTAATTTTGAAAGTTGCAAGTTAAACTACTTCCTCTTGCGTCGTTAAGTTGTGCCTCTTGTTTGCTTACCGGCATGTGTGTTTTTGTGTCATTTTGGTTGCTGTGAAATTGCTCTTATCATTCTTTCATCCTTCAACCTGCTATGCCATAATCCTAACATGCTGTTTAGTTTTGTTCAAAATTCATTCACTTTTTTTGGCATCTTTTTTCCCCAGAAAGTTAGAATATTGGGAATTCATTGGTATTAGTGAAATTCCCACCTAATGCAGCAGTTTTTTTCTCTTACCTCCATAATAGAAGCAGAACAAATTCACTCTAAATGGATTAGAGCTGTCTACTGACAGATACTGTGCCAGATACTGAGGAAACCTCAGAGATACAAATAAGCAGGACAGGGCCTTTTTCACGTTTCTACTTCTCTCTCATTGGTTTGTCTTAGCAATTTTGAGTTGCACTGAAAAGGAAATTTCATAGGTACACAGTACAATAGTTAGTTTTAAATATTTTTAAAAAGACTCTTTCAGCCCATGCATTACTGTGTGAAATAGGAGACCTAACTTTTCTTCCTTCTTACCTTGATCCATAGAGAAAGCAACCCTGAAAGAAGAAAAACTGACCCATTTGAGCTTTCTTTTGTTCCCACCGAGCAATACGGAAGAAGTTCACTGCTGGTTATCAGTCTTCAGTGCTTTTTTCAGAATGGGATTGTTTTGTATTTCACCATAAGTAATAGTCTATTAAATTAACAGTTGCTAGAGAAGAAGCTACATCTATATATGAAATTATCTTCTTGTCAAGCAGTACGTTTTCACGATAGCAATGAAAAAATTCTATCCTCACCAGCAGCTGAAACATACGAATACTGCAGAAATTCCTGTGAACTATGTGTTTGCTGCTTCCTTTTGTTTATTTGTTTTCAGAGCAGATGGGCTTGTTTGCTTTTTGCTTAAACATTAATCAAAAATCAATTTATGGCTATGTAAGTGGCATTAGATAATTCTCATTCTGACTACAGTAAATAATATCTATTTGTTCATGTTAGATAAGTCTGGGTGGCAGTAAAATGTAAAATAGAATTACATGAGATATGACATATGGCTATGTGTTTTATAAATTAATGCTTTTATGCATGTGGGAGGAGAAGTAATTTAGCTTACTGACAAAAAGAAAAGCAAAGGAAATTCCAGAGAAAGAACAGGATACCAAGTCTAAATAAATTTGGAAGACAAGAATATCATAATTTAGTTCAGTCTTTTAAACAAATTGTTACAATTTATATGTTGGGATAAGAGAACTATGAGAAAAGGAATATTCTAAGTCTTGAACATCTTTCTATACCTTGAAGATGCCTTTATATCTCTTCTGCTGATTACCTGCCAAAAAAACTATTCAGGGTTTGGGGTAGGGGGCATGTCATGCCATACAGCTAAATATGCTTTTTTCCTAATCTAGCAGGCATATCTACTTACAAATAAATTGCTTGAACTAGTTATGCTTGTGTAAATGTAACATTTCCTTGAGATTAGGAAAAGTTTTGCTGATTAACATTTGTGTATGTGTGTATTTAGAGAGAAGGAGGGATTTTATACTTATTAGTTTGATTTGAAATATCTAGAGAAAGTGAGAGATTACTGAAATTACCATAAATGCTCCCTTTTTCATAGATTTAGATCTGTTAATTGCAAGAAATCTGTTTTTAAGTGAATCAATGGGAACTTTTTATTTCTTCCCTAAGATTCATTTAGCCTTGAAAAGGCCAAAAGTTTAATGAAGTTTCTAAATGCCAATCTTTCCCTCCTTCTGTTAAAGAGTATGCTTCAACTATAATTACATTTGCATTGTTTAAAATATTAGTAATTCTACAGCCAGACCTCTGAGATAGCTGAGAAACCAAAAAGTGAAGTTCAAAGACATCATCAGGCATCCTCTCCACACACAACATACCGGGCTTACCAAGGAGTTCACATAAGTGTTTCTGCCTTGTTAGCCGTGGAAGGACCTGGGCAGTACCTAAAACTTGGCAAACTCTTCTTGTACCCTGTATTCAGTAGATGGTCAGTAGCACCAAGAGTAGGGAGAAGAATAAATATGTTTCTAATACTTTATTCAATGTACATTATTAAACAGCGTAGACACTCTGACTTTCCCTGTGAATTGCGCCTCAGAATTTTTCATTTACCCTGGATCAGATAGGGCATGATAACCTTTGAGGGGCTTTGTGTGTATGTAATTTGGAATCTGAGTCAGTCAGGCTTTGTCTCTCCCTACTTCCCTTCTCATATTCGTATCTTCTCTCTCTCTCTCTCTCCCTCCCCTCCATCTCTCTCTCTCTCTCCTCTCTCCTCTTTCCTCTCTCTCTCTTCTCTCTCTACCATTGCTGTCAGTTGAAATGAGCCTGTGCAGCATTTTGTTTGCAGTTGATTGGCAACCTTCTGTTCTACTACTGCATCTGAATCATCACTTGCTTCCACCAGTTTTCTGAATGTCTTACCTAGTGATCCTGGTGGGGAAATTACAGTGATTAGTGTTCCAATTCTTGTTTGCCCATAAGTGTTTCAAAGTAGTATTTTTAAAAACTCTTCTAGGACAGTCTCTCTTCTCATAGTAGATGCAGTGAATCTTAAAGGTGCCCTAACTAAAATTTTTGTGCTATAAAATTGGCAGCTTTACAAAATAAAAGGTTAGAGGTATGAGCCTGATTAAGGCTCCACATTTGTAACAATATCCTTGGTTTGCCTGGCCCTGTTGTATTTTGCTGTTGTGATACGACTCCTGCCAGTGCTATTTTCATTTAACCTTTGTTTTTCTAAAAGACAGTAATAATTTTTCATTTCTAGGGAGTCTCTGACATCAGCCAAAGGAAAGACACTTTTCTTTGACTATATGTACATTTCTCCCCATTTCATTAATATCAAAGTTGCTCTTTCAAATGGCTTATAAAATTTTAAAATTACACCAGTTGCATAAGCCTGCATAAAAAGCAGACTCCTACATAAGCTGACAATGCATTTGTACTGTGGTGTTGAGCAGTTTTAACATCCTCCATTCCTCTGTGCTTCTGCTAGCTACTGCTCTGATAAAGTTATCAAGGTATCATTGGATGCATTGACCAGGATGAAGACACAACAGTATGGCCTTACTAAATTTGGAAATAATAAATAGATGAGTAGAGAATTTAGGAGCAACATAGGCAAGCATAATAGATCTTTACTTTGGGGCCTGTAACTCCAACTACAGATAGAAGAATTTAGGTACAGGAAAAGTTAAGCTCTATTCCCAGTAGTTCTGCTGACAAGTTGGGTGACTTGGGATGGTTACCTCTTCCTTTCGTGATACCACACGGTGATGGTAACAGAGGCACTGTCCAGTCTCTGGTTCATGCACACTGGTCTTCTCAGGGGTCCCTATATAGGTGACACAGTGGAGAACAGGGCAGTACTGCCGGACTCAGGGACCTAGTTCATCAAGAGGGGCAGTGTTTCTCTTATGCTGCCTTAAAGGCATTGGATGCTTTTTGGAAAGCCAGTGGACAACTTCTGCATCCACCCAAGATTAATGTTAACAGCTTAAAGAATCACTGCAATCAAGGGAAATTATGCAACATTTTGTTGGGATATTTTTAAATAAATGTGTGAACACCTTGTTTCAGGCTTGCTGAAAATGACCCAGGAATTCCTTGACCCAGGAATATAGTATACGGCTGCCAATTATTATATCTCCTCATAAGACAAAGGCAGAACACTTCACTCTTTTTTTTTTGACACAGATTCTCACTCCATCACCCAGGTTAGAGTGCAGTAGTGTGATCTCAGCTCACTGCAACCTCTGCCTTCTGGGTTCAAGTGATTCTCATGCCTCAGTTTCCCGAGTAGCTGGGATTTCAGGCGCATACCACCATGCCTGGCTATTTTTTGTATTTTTAGTAAAGACAGGGTTTTACTATGTTGGCCAGGCTGGTCTTGAACTCCTGACCTGAAGTGATCCTTCTGCCTTGGCCTCCCAGAGTGCTGGGATTAAGGTGTGAGCCACCTTGCCCATCTACCGGACAGTCCACTCTTTACAGGGAGGCATCTTGGTATAAGTATGGAAACCTCTGCAGATGCCATGTCAGTCCATACCTCACCAGCTTTTTGACCCTGTGCTGATAAACTAAGAGACGTGGGCAGTGTACCATCAGGAAAGGAAAAGGCTTTGGAGCCAGATAGGCCTGCCTGCATTTGAATCTGGTTTCTACCACTTACTTACATCAGGTTTTCCTTGTCTGTAAAATGGAAGTGCTTGTACCTACCCCCTAGAATGGAAGTAAAGATTAATCCAGACCAACAGTGACAAGTCCAGCATGCAGGAAATGCTCATTTATAACCATGGGAGCTTCAGGGACTTTTGAAACTCGATGACATTAACCTTTGAGGTGCATTTTAATTGGCTTGTGTGATGAGGCCTTTCTACTTCTAGTTCCAGAATTGTCTGGTTCTACATTATGTGGGAATTTTTATTCCCTCCTTTACTCTCCCAAAATTTGCTAAACATCTTCATTGCCATTTGAGTTTTGTAGGACACAGACTGAGATGAAGTTAGGGATGTGAAAGGTTTACTGAGGATCACACCAATGAAAGGAATAGAGGAGGAAGATGATGGGTGTGGGGAGCGGTTCAACCAGAAGTCTGATAGGACAGACAGTCTGCTAGCCTTCGAGGAGCTCATTTGCGGAGCCCCCTGTTAGATGGATATAACCAGACCCGGGGACCATTGCTGTGCTCAGTTACTGGCCAGGAACTGCCTAGGAAGAGTGTGACCTAGGCCAGAAGTTGAAGTGGACCCTAGAAGAGCTAGCAGCTGGAGGCCATCTACTAGTGACACTCTGCAGCTGGACAGCAAGTCCTTTCTGAAAGAGGATCTGAGCCGGGTATCTCCGTGGTCCAGTATTTCAAGTTGGAACCTCTAGGTTTGAAAAATACATGTTTTGGGTGAGAGTTTGATATTCTTAAAGGGACATATCTTTCAAACATATGGCTGTGGAAGAGGAAACTTGCTTCTGACTTGTAAAATACCAGCAGAGCCTTGCAGTGATCACAACTTATGTGAAATATAGCCCATCACCCACAGTTTACATGTTCACACTAAAGTGCGAGTCTCTCTATGGGTTTTAGAGCTGATTTAGATATGTGCATTGCTAATACAGTCAGCCTAGCCAAGATAGTACCATCCTCCGCAAGCATCCACTAAGGCATGGAGTCAGCTTCCCATAATTGTTAGATCAGTCCTTGTTTCTTTCCCTTGCTTATTTTCCCTAACCTCTCTGAATCTGCTGTTGGAAGCTTAAGCAACATCATCCTCTGTTTGGCAGAATCCTTCCTTGGCCACCCCAGCATTATGCCCCACACCATTTGACTTACACATTTGTGAATGCCAACTCAGAATGTATTGCTTTGATTCTTGATTAGGATCTCAACCTCTATTTATTGTTAAGATTATCACCCTCTGATGTTCCCTCCCATCCCACTGTGTCCTTCTAAAGGCACAGAATAGAACATCTTCTGCCAGAAATAACATACATAAATTTGTCGGGCCAGGCGCGGTGGCTCAAGCCTGTAATCCCAGCACTTTGGGAGGCCGAGACGGGCGGATCACGAGGTCAGGAGATCGAGACCATCCTGGCTAACACGGTGAAACCCCGTCTCTACTAAAAAATACAAAAAACTAGCCGGGCGAGGTGGCGGGCGCCTGTAGTCCCAGCTACTCGGGAGGCTGAGGCAGGAGAATGGCGTAAACCCGGGAGGCGGAGCTTGCAGTGAGCCGAGATCGCGCCACTGCACTCCAGCCTGGGCGACAGAGCGAGACCCCGTCTCAAAAAAAAAAAAAAAAAAAAAAAAAAAAGAAATAACATACATAAATTTGTCATAATACAACTGTACAATAGGCAAATAACTTGTTAGATGATATTACTGAAGATTCTACATCCAATGAAAATAAAAAGAAAACACCTTAAAATAACCATACTATTAAAAGATACAGAAGACAACTGGAATAAATGGAAAAACATACCATATTTATTAGACAATAATAATCATCATTAGCAAGATGGCAAGATGTCAGTTCTCCCTAAGTTTATCAATTTAATATAAATCCAGACACAACAGATTTTTTTTCTTTTACTTAGATTCTGAGGTTATCATTAAAACAATAACAAAAAAACTGAACAAGAGCAAGGAGTCCTTATCAGGTATTAAAAACTTCCATAGTGCCTAAATAATTAAAATAGTGAGGTACCAATAGATGAAGAGACAGACCAGTGGAACAGAATAGAAAGTCCAAATGTAGATGCAAGTACCTGTGGAAATTTAGTTACTTGATAAAGGTAGCTTCACAAATCATTGGGACTAAGATAAACTCTTAATTTCCTGGATTGAGGCATGTAAACTATGGCCCAATCATGCCATCTTTCTTTTCTCTGGAAAAGAAAGTAAGTTAGGTTCATACATTATACCATGTACCAGGCTAAACTCCAAATGAATCCAAGGTAAAAATGTAAACAAAACTATGAAAGTCCTGGAAGAACACATAGTGAGTTCCTTTTTATAACCTTGGAGCAGAGAAAGCCTTTCTAGTTTCAACTCAAAATCCAGAAGCCAGAAAAGAAAACATTCATAAAAATTGAATTTAAATTACAAAAAAACTTCCTGCATGGCCAAAAACCATAAGCAAAGACAGATGCCAAACTGAGAAAAATACTCGAAACTTCTATCACAAAGAGCTAATCTCTCTTGTTTAAAAAACAAAGTAAAACAGAGCTCCTAGAAATTGTTAAGGAAGAGGCTAACAGTTCAATAGGATTTGGGATGAAGTATTGAACAGATAGCTCACAGAAGAAGAAACACAAATAGCTAATTAAGCATAGGAAAAAAAAGTTTGATCTCACCCATACCAGAAATGCAAATTAAAACTACACCAAGATACCATTTTTTTCACTTCTCATATTGGGAAAAAATCCAAAATATTTAATAATACACTCTTTGGCAAACAGCCCCACATGACTGGGAGGACTGAAGAATCCGTAGAGGAGAATTTAGCAATATCTCTCAGGTTACAAATACGTATTCTTTGACTCATCAATTTTGGAGGGGGCATTTACCCCATAGATTCACTTGCACACATGTGCAATGACAGTTGTGCAAAGTCATTCATTGTAGTGTTGTTTCAAATGGCAAAAGATGAAAATGTCCCCAAAATTCCATCACTGAGGGAATAAAGAAGTTAGGGTGACAGCTCCCAAGCTTATTTTCTCATTAGAATCACCTCATGAAGAAAATTAAGGTCTGTGTGATAGTGGCTGGCAGGTGGGCCTGATGGTGGGGATGATGTTTGAACAGAGACCTGAATGAAGGTTGAGAAGGAGCCAATCACTCACAGGCACAGAGAAGGCCTTCAGGCTGAGACAGCAGAGAAGGACCCTGTGGCAGAGACAAGCTGGAAACAGCACTGCTTCCATAGTCTGGAGACTGGAATATGTGGGTTCTGCCAACACCTGGGGGGGCACCACCTGGTAAATCTGCCTTTCAGCTCTTGGTTTTTCCAGCAAACCATGCCAGCTGTGGCTCTGTAGCTATGTCCTCGCAAGGGGCAGAGGTTGCAAGGAGGTCTCTCTGAGGTGCTCTGGGAGTCCAGGGGAGTTGAGTGGAACTTGTGGCAGGTAGCCAAGGGAGGAAGTGATTTTTAGAATAGGAATTTGCCAAGTAGAGAAGGCAGAAAAGCATAACTGGCAGAGGAAGCAGCCTACGTTACAAGTAACTGCATGTGTATAGGGAACCACTGAGCGATGGGCACTTGGTGGGGGGGGATACCATGTTAACATGTTAGCAAGGAACTAGGTAGGGGTACTTGACTTGGGGGCAGCAGAAGCAGGTGTGAGTGTTGGAGAAGAGGAGAACTGAGTGCTACAAATGTTTGGCAAGACTTGAGTGAGTGCTTATTGTGGACCAGACACAAATCAGAATATAGCAACTTGGCCTGGTATGCTCAGGGTCTACTGAGGTGGAGAGACCTACAAGTAGAGTCTGAATACAGTGTTGAAAACACCATCTGCAACATTAACACAGTGCTACCGAAACCGATTTCGGAGCCCTTCTGCAGGAAGTGGGATGGCCAGGGCAAGGGAAGCCATGGAGAACAGTGGCCTCTCCCGGGCAGGCAGGGTAAGGCCTAGAAAGAATAAGTTGAATGAAGGTTTGTGTGTGGCCCATCCAAGGACCTGCGACAGGAACACAGTGGCTGGAGGAAAGGATGCTTGGAGAGGAGGGGGTGCTTCACATGCCAGGTGGGCAGGGCCGGGGTGGGGCCAGATTCTGGAGGAGAGGGCTGGCCAGGGGGTGGCAAGTGTGCACTCCGTTGCTTCCTGCAAGGAGCTTTTGTTTACGTTTTAAGCTTGGACAGTCTGGCTGTCTGGCCAAGAGTGACAACGGGACTTATCATCAGAGCGAAGCACCAAGGAGCACATAAATGAAGTGGAGATCCCTCCTGTGTCCAGCCTCTCCCTACCCGTTGCCTTCTCCTACCTTCCCAGTCCTCCATCAGTACCCTGGGGCCTTGCCAGAATCTCAGAAACAATCTCTGGAATCTGGCTCCGGACCTCTGAGGTGATTATGCACGTAGAGGCAGCCCCAGGTGCTGCCTAATTTGGGGAAGCAGCACCTCCCGCTGGAAGCTGGGAAGTTTCCCCTGGCTGGGGGTCCTGTGAGGATGGGGAGGCCAGAATGAGGAATGGGTTGTGAGTCAAGACCAACCAGAAGGGGACTTACCAATGTCAGATGATAGCCTGGGTGAACTACACCCTATGTGGAAAAGGCAAGGTAACTGCTTATTTCTTGTCAAGTGAGCCTAATACCATCTTGTTTCTTTTTATACATGCTCCCAAACTCAGCCCCTCCGAGTGAGATCGCAGCCAGGAACTTGCAGGGAAAGGGACTAACGGGGCATCTGATTCACCCGTGTGCCCTTAATGGCGTATTGTGTGAATAAAGCAACAATTTTTAGTACAGAGACTTAAAACAACTTCTGCAAAGACAGAACTAAAAATTAATCTTAAAAGGTGGAGGGCAGAAAGGAGGAGAAACTAAATTGCCATTCTCTTTGGAGACTTTCTAAAACCTAAGATGAAGAAGAGGAGCCGAATTACGGAAACAAAACCTTTGCGGTTTTCCACAGAACAAAAATGATGTGAAGCTGCAAGTCAGCAGTTCTGGCGCAGGGGCTCTGGGGGACGCCCGCTCCCCGGCTCTGGTGTGCGCCTTTCCTGCTCTCCCCTCCAAGGGGCTGAGGCTCCTTTTGTCTGGAGCGCGCCCCACCCCGCCCCGGGCGAGGGAAAAGGGAGCGGGCGAGGGAAAAGGGAGCGGGCACCCAGCGCCCGCGCCGCCGTGGACCAAGGTTGTTTACTACTTTCCGAATAACACGCCAATCACCAGGGCCCACCCTCCCCGCCGGCCAATCGGTGCGTTGGGAAATTCCACCTTTCCGCGGGGCTCGGGCAGCGACTGGCTGAAGTGTCTGTCAGTCAAGTGGGCATCCCGCAAGGATGCAGCAGGAGTATTAGGGACGCGATCACCAGAGCAGAGGAGGAGTAACCTTCCCTATAAACAAGATGTGTTTCCTCCACTAGGAAAGCGGGTGGGGGGGGGGCGGGTGGAGGAGCTAAAGCACATCCCAACCCCGGGGCCCCACCGGAGCGAAGCGGGCCGAGCGCAGAGTCGGGGAATCCCTCCACCTCCCGCTGCCGCTGCAGTTGTAAACACGTTTCCCTCCATGTCTGTTTTCCCTTCTCTCTCACCGTGGCCATTATGGGCTGCTGTTTACAAAAATTCTGCAGGCCTTTGACACCCCATCCTCCCTTCCCCCGACATCCCTGCCCTTATTCTGTCTTTTTTCTCTTCCTCCTCCTGGTGAGCACAGCATACTGTGCTCAGGCTTATTTTCCTTTTATTGCTCTCCATGTGGGACAAGTCATGCTTTATCAACATGTACCATTTTCTACAAATGCCGCCCTTCCTCTTTAAATTGCTTGGATGGGCAGATCGATTTTGATTAGCAACACTGCAGCAGAAACAAGGTGCATCTCTGGAAGGACTGGGTGGTTTTCTCGTTATTGTTGCTGGTTTGGGTCACATCGGATGCTATTTTAAATTCTGTGTTTTATTCCACGATGGGTCTTTCCCCATTCCTAGGTTTGAAATATGTTTCCTTCCTTTAAAAAAAAAAAAAAAAGCAGTATTGTGTTGAACCAAATGTTTTTCTACCTTCTCCTGTGATCTGAATCAGGTTTCCCATTTCCAGCAGTACAATGTGGTTGTATTCAGTGTGATAGGGGCGTAGTGGACATGAATTATTTGCGACAGGGCTGCCTGGAAGATGCGGAGCGGAGTTTGCGTGGCCCGGAGCAGCTCCAGTGTTTGAGGCTTCTCTGTGTCACAGACTCCAAGCAGGAGGCACAGGCAAAATGGCAAAATACAACATGTGGCATTCAGTTCAAAAATGCCCTTTTTTAGAAGTCGGTATTCTAAATGACATCCAGTCTTGTTTAGTTTTTTTAAAGAAAGGAAAAATAATCTATGAAGATGGTTTGGAATATTTTGTGAAAAGCCTTTTCAGTATAAAAAAGATGATCTTGAGGATCTGGTTTGCTGAGTGGAGGATAAGCCTCCCTCCTGCGATTCTGAATTGCTTTTTGGTTTGTAGGAATTTCAGGGACACGTTGCAAAGCTGTGGCCGCTTCAAAGGGTCGGTGCGGTGCGCCCATCTCAGCCCCTGCACTTTGTCAGTAATGGGGCACTAGAGGAGAAATGCGGGAAGTGGAGGAGGAGGGGAAGGTGCATTGCAAATAGAAATGTAAGGCGTGGCCTGGGTGGCCAGGATGTGCCAGAGCAGCCTCCAGACCTACTTAAATCCCAGGAAAAGTCCTGCCTCAAGTTAGGCACAACATCTGACTTGGATTTCTCTCTGTTTTTTTCTCTTCCAGTTGTCTGTCTGTGAGCCCTCCCCCACAAGGAATAGTTTTCCAGGCTGGTGGAATTGATGGAATTAATGCATATCATGGGTATTATTGGTGGAATATGTTTAATCTTTGTTTCATGATTTGAGAGGAATGGTTCTTGTGTATCATGTGGTGACAGCAGGTTAAGGAGAGTGCCAGAGCTGGGGCAGAGTTCTGCCTCAGGGCCACGAAGTTCTGGGCATCATGACACTCTCTTATGAAGTTACAAAACCGGGCAAGTGATTGAAGGCAGAAAGACACTATAATGAAGTGTGCTCCAGTGATGTGTGCTCCGGCTTCTCTCCCTTACTCATCTGGGTCAGGTGCTTTCGCCACAGTGAGCCTGGGTGTCCCCTGCCTGAGATGAGAACAGTGAAGTCTATGTGAGGTTGTAGGACTCAATGAAGTGCCTTAGGGATTTTGCCTGGCACTCTGCTGGGCTCATGAGGTGCCTAGGGTTGAGACTTTCCCTTCTCTGTCTGGTAAATCATCCCCGTTCTTTCTTCTGTGGCGCTTCATGTGAGCTTCGTAATTTACTCAGGGTGGCAGGGTGAACTCATCTTTTGCTGGGTTTCTGCGTCACCTGCTCCTCTCTGGCCAGGTCAGCCTGTTCATTTTTTCCTTGCCAACAGCCTCTAACTGCCAATAAGTCACGTCTGAACAACCAAAGCATGTTTCCCTGCGGGAGAATGCCAGGGCAGGCGGGTCTGGGAGCCAAGTGGGTTTCTCCTGTTCAGATAAGTTGGGGGAATAGAAGAGCCCTGTGACCTGAGACAAGCTTTGAGTGACACCCAGTGAATCTCCCACCACTACTTTAATCCCCACCCCAGTGTTCTGGTTCCCTCTTTTCTGCATGAGACAGTACAAGTACCCTGGCCTGGCTTTGGTTTCTACTTGATCTGACTTTAGCCTGCTTTGGCCTTTGTTCCCCTCTCACTCCCTCCACCTCCCCCTCAACATGTATGGAGTACCTTACCCTGCCTTCCTAGTTCTGGAATGGCTACACCTGTGCCGCCACCCCATTTTCTAGAACCAACTTCATACAGCCTCTGCGCATCCCACTGTACTATTTCCTCGTCTGTTTTTCCTGTCAATCTTGCCTTCCGCACTAATGGGATACTGATGCTGTCTGGTGATGTGTTCTCCCACAGTCATCTTTTCCTCCCTTGGTTGGGGTGGGGAGCTTTCTATGGGTCCCCCCATGAAAGTGAGGGCAGTCTCATTTAATGGCACCATGGGCTGCGGAGCCAGGCAGGCCGGTTTGTCTGACTCGACTTCAGCACAGCGTGGGCACCTCGGACCCAGACAGATGCCCCAAGCCTGTCTTTCTGGAGAAGGAAGTAGTAATACCTTTTCCTTGAGGGAGTTGTGAGGATTAACTGTGCCTGACCCTGAATTTGTGCCTTGCAGGTACTCAGGAAGTGAGTTATTATAAGCAATGCTTTTTATCATCCATAGGTGGAGATGTTATCTACGCTATAGGACTGCAGAGAGAATTACGGAGAATTATGCAAAATCACTAGGACTTGATTAATATTTGTTTACCTTTCCCCCACATGGATAGATGCCCTTTATTATACTTTTGTACCCCCACTTGGCAAGCCCTCGACAAATACTAATTCAACAAAAAATTAGCTCTTTATATGTGTACACTTAGAACCTGTTGCTTTGTCAGTAGTGGTTTTTATGAAAATGAATGCTTAGGTCAGACTTCTAGAAACCCTAATCTGAGGGAATTGGGCCAAATAGGAAAGTGAGCCCCTTAAAGGCAGTTGTCTGACCAGTACTTGGGGCACAACAGGTTCTTGCTAAATCACTGTGTGTTTTTAAAATAGTGGAGTTATTAGGTTGAAATTCTGAATAGCAAGAAAAATAATAATTGAAGTGCTGCCAGCTTCTTGATGCTGGTGCAACTGGTCAGTTTGCAGAAGCAGGCCAGTTCTTGGAGCAGAGTGGCACTAAAGGCTACAACATGGTGGCCAAAGCATGAAGCTGCTGTGTAGTGGCAAGGTCACAGTGATTTCCCCACAGCCACTGTTTAGAGGGAGACAGGATGTGCTGAGCTGTGCCTGCTTCTGTAGAAGGGGCCTTCTCCAAGCCTGAGTAGCCTTAAGCCATTAGGACTGCTGAGTCTTTCTCCACAAAAATATGTGGGAGGCCTGCAAGGCAGGTGCTCAACTAAGCTCTAGGGCTACAAAGATCCAGAGCCATGCCCCTCCTTGGAGGCAGGCCATTGTAGACGAGGACCATTGTAGCCTTCCTGATTAAAGCAGGAATTGTCCAATCAGGCTATATGACAGGCATGGTCCATAGTCTTCACCAGGGGAGCTTTTCTGACTATACATCTATAGCCCTGTGACTTGAGCCAGTCACTTAATATCCCCTAAGCCTTGGTTTTCTCCTCCTGGTGGCAGAGAGGCTATCAGAGTGAGGGGCAGATGCAATAGCATATGTAAAATCCTTAGTGTTGGGCCTGGCGTTTAACTGCAATAAATGTTAGCTCATATTTTACTATGACATAGATGCTGTATGCCTTTTGCTGAGTATTAAAGATATTGAACTGTAGCATGCATACTTGCATGAATCAGTCTGCTGAGTTATTTTAAGTTTGCATTTGAAAATAAAGGGTGGATTGCTATCCAAATATAAAGAATTGGAACCAGACTCTAAAAGGATGTTTGCTGTTCTTTAGCAAAATACCATTCTTCTTAAGTTTCATTCAATCATTCCACAAAAATTTAAGCATCTGTTTTGTCCCAGGCAGGCACTGTGCTTGTAATGGGTGTGCAATAGCAAACAGAACACTTGCTTTCTGCTCACACAGAGCTGACTGTTGGGCAGAGAATTTCGACAATAAATAAATATAAATGTGATGAAGGGGAAACCCTTTGGTACTACCTGCTATATGTTTTAATATTTAAATGTTGATTTAGGGAGGTCTTTCTATCTAAAACTAATGATTTGCCCTTTCTCCTGCAAATGACCCCTTTCTCTGTAGGCAACAGGAACCATCTTTTTAAGTTTTGGGTGAGAGGTTCTGTTTTTAAGGAAGAAAGATATTTTACAATCGAATGTACAACTGAGATAATGCTTAGGAGAGAGAATGTTTATTGGGTTTGTGCCTTGGAAGTTGCTTAGGGGAAAGACTTGTGTGCAGTTGGAAAGGTGATGCTTTAAAGCAGCTTCTATAAAGTGACCCCATAATTAAACTGTTTTGTGCACATCTTTATTTTTTAAATTTTTTTTTTAATTGAGACAGTCTCACTCTGTCGCCCAGGCTGGAGTGCAGTGGTGCGATCTCAGCTCATTGCAACCTCTACCCCCTAGGTTCAAGCAATTCTCCTGCCTCAGCTTCCTGAATAGCTGGGATTACAGGCATGTGCCACCACACCTGGCTAATTTCTGTATTTTTAGTAGAGACAGGGTTTTGCCATGTTGGCCAGGCTGGTCTTGAACTCCTGACCTCAAGTGATCCACCTACCTCGGCTTCCCAAAGTGCTGGGATTATAGGCGTGAGCCACCACACCCAGCCTACATCTTTAAAAATGTATGTGAAATACCCAAAGCTCACAGTTCCATTCTTCCATTTAGTCCAGCACCATTCAGTCAAAGTTTCCACCATGATGGACTGTTCTATGGCTGCCCTTTCCAATACAGGAGCCACTGGCCACATGTGGCTATGGAGCACTTGAAATGTGGCTAGTGCTACTGAGGAACTGGATTTTGGATTTTTTTTAAGTTTTAATTTAAATTCAAATAGCCACATGTGGCTAATGGCTACTGGACATCACAGATCTAAACACAGGATTAACTGACAGAATTCTTTCCTCTTAAAAATGTGTTTATTTTGATAAGGATAACTGAGACCTGCACATTTAATTTTTCCTGTCATATTTGGGGCTCATAAAGGGGGTGGTATGCACATTTAAAAAAATGCAACACAACCAATTACACCAGCTGTTCTAATTGTACACATTTCCTGGAGCTGTTGGTGTTGATTATTGGCAAACACTAAGTACTTGTAATGATCTAAGACTAAGACAAGCGAGTCATCTTCTGTAACTGAGTATCAGTGGATTCAAGTGTTAAGGAAAATGATTGAGAGAAAACAACCAAGAAAGTCTTTTTTTTTTTTTTTTTTTTTGAGAGGGAGTGTCGCTCTGTCGCCCAGGCTGGAGCACAGTGGCACGATCTCAGCTCACTGCAAGCTCTGCCTCCTGGGTTTATGCCATTCTCCTGCCTCAGCCTCATGAGTAGCTGGGACTACAGTCGTCCATCACCACACCCGGCTAATTTTTTGTATTTTTTAGTAGAGACGGGGTTTCACCCTGTTAGCCAGGATGGTCTCGATCTCCTGACCTTGTGGATCCGCCCCTCTCAGCCTCCCAAAGTGCTGGGATTACAGGCGTGAGCCACCGCACGCAGCCCAAGGAAGTCTTAATGGTTCTATCAATCAAGTGACTGTCGTTTCATGGCTATTGAAAAGCTTTTGTGGCTATGAAAATAAACTACATTTTAAAAATTTTGAAACAAAATTGAAACACTCATTTGAGTTTAAAATTTTAGTTGAGTTGATTTTTATTTCTTCTTTTGGTTCATTTGTAGTTTTCCCCCCTGCTTCATTGTTTCCTCAGATTTGGAGAATAAATAAAGCCTGGCTGGTCAGTTTCAGTTTTATTTAAATTCATTTTGTCTTCATTCCTTTTAATCTAGCACAGTCCTGTGATGTATTGGGATCACAGTGCTCTGGGGAAACATTGAAATATAAAAACATTTTCCTGAAAACATTTCCAGTTATATTTAATTTTCCTTCTTGAATAGAAAAATATTTCCAACTTAATCCTCCCTCTCCTCTCTTGAAATGAATTGCATGCTTTAGAAATAACATCAATCCACCCAAGTACACAAGGACAATCTCAGCCATTTAATGGAGATATAAAGGCTCAGAGAACTCTGGGCTTCGGAGGCACAGACTCAACCTTTCAAGATGCTAATAAACGTGGACGAGGTCTCGCCTGGGCTTCCTCCTCCATTGTGCAGCACAGCACTCCGTGGCCAGGGTTTGCCAGGAGAAATCTCTTGCTGTTTTAATAGCATCGTCATCCTTATCAGCACACCACTTTTATTTTTTAACAGCCAAACTTCCTCCTTCCAAATTTCATGTGACATCTGGGACCAGCTATGCTTGAAGGAGTCTGAACATGCCACAGAGTGGCTCACTGTTTTAAGGGAGGAAGGCCAATAAGCCTTCCTCAGTGGCAGAATTCTACTTTCAGTCTACCCTTTGATTCTGTTGTGGTTATTCCTTAGAACTTTATTCTGCTCATTAGGAAGCCCAGCCTCCGGGGAAGGTTTAGCTTCTCTTTTAAGCAAGAAGTAAAATGTCATAATGGAGGGGGGGAAAAAAAAAGGCCAACATAGAAACACATCCAGTTTGAGCTCCACTGGGCTATCATTCCAGTTAGAAAGCCCATGTATATTGAGATCGGTGTAAAAATTCAGCATGTCCACCTGCATAATAATGAGTAGTGTGTTGAAAGCACATTTCATTTAGTTTTGCAACAGCCGATGAGGTAGATTCTACCAACATTGTTTTACTGAAGAACAAATGGAAGCCTGGAAGAATAAATTGTCTACCTCACATACTTCGTAGGTGATAAACACAGGATTTGAACTAAGACATACTTGATTTTAAAGTGTTTGCTTTTCCTTTGCACTACTGCATCTACGATCATTGCACTGAGACATTCTAGAATATTTGGTATTGCATGTTTTTGCCCTAAGAAAGCGCATTAAAATGAAACTTTCCAGTTTGTAAGCTTTGCCCTCAAGAAGGGAAAGAACTTGCAAGGTTTCTAAAACAAAAAATGAAAAGTAACTTTATTGTATCTGGGTTTTCTGATTAAATAATGGTTTTTGTGAGCTTGTGAATTTCTCATTGTCCAGATAGCCAGGATTTTTCCTTTTAATAAATGTCACTTTTAAAAACAAACATCACATTCTTAAATACATGATTAACTGTATAGCTTGATTTTGTTTTAAGATGTCCCAACCTAAAAAAAAAATCCCATTCTTAAATGCATGATTAAGTATATAGATTGATTTAATTAAAAGATGTCCTAGCCTAAATATAAGAAGGTATATGTGTTAGAATTAATTTCTTCCATAAAGAGAAAGAAATTCAGGGATTGTGGTTCTGTTGGTCTTCTGTAGTGTATATTTTTGTGCAGGCAAAGCAGCATGCCTTGGTTCTTGGTTTCATGACTACATGAGTAGTTTCTTGAAGTTTTTTCTTTTGAGATGGAGTCTCGCTGTGTCGCAGTGGCGCAATCTCGGCTCACTGCAACCTTCACTTCCCGGGTTCAAGCGATTCTCCTGCCTCAGCCTCCCGAGTAGCTGGAATTACAGGCATGTGCCACCACACCCGGCTAATTTTTGTATTTTTAGTAGAGACGGGGTTTTGTCTCTACTGGCCAGGCTGGAGTTTCTTGAAGTATTGACTAATCCTTGACTCTTAACTATATGATCAAAGACTTTTGAAATGGCACACCATTTCTGAACACTTAGGCCAATTTCAGTTGCTCATATCCAAAAATAAGTCAGACCATCCTGGTAGAAATTTGGATCTTGAGTATCTCGGATTCTTAGTAGATTTCGAACTCCGTGAGAGCAGGAGCCAGGCCTCTCACAGCAGGTCTCTCCAATATGCTCAATAAATATTTGTTAAATCGAGCAATGACCAGATGATGAAATACATTAAAGCCTTAGGGAGAACTGAGACTACTGCACCAGTTTTTGTGCACTATCATGCTGGAAATCTTTCCAACATATATTCTGTACTTCTTTGCTTCTTATTCCAGTGAATATAATTTAATCATTTCTGGCCAACTTGAGGACATCAGCGAGCATAAATTGTTGTATTATGCATAATATAGTGATATCCTCAAGGCCGAGTGGGAGGCAGTTTGCCCTCTGCTGAAGGTTTCTTGTGCTTATTGTGTTCTTATGGTTTGGTTTTATCATTTTTATGTCTCCATTTCTGTTTAATAGACTTATTTCAGTAAGAAGAGAAAGCTGTCTCCATCAGCACCTCTGTAGGTGATTATTTGCCACTTCCTTTTTGCTGTGAGTGCTTTGAAAACAGATTTCTAAGCTTGTTAGAATTATGTGTTCAGAGTAAATAGGCAGTAAGTGAAACCAAGCTTCTTCCTGGTGCTTGACTACCCCAGAAATGTGTATTTGCTGAACAGTTGAGTTCTGGAAAGGTGTGTGAAAAATTTATTCATTTGCATGATTGTTTTTTTCTTTTACTTCCCTCCCTCCCTCCCTCCCTCCATGTCTCTGTCTTTCTCTGAACATCTCTCCATCTCAGTCTGTCTCTCTTATGATAGTTGCTAGAATAATTTAAAGGAATGTAACTCATTTACCCACATTGAAGCCCAACTCAAACAGTGAAAAAACAAATCTTCCAAGTGAATGCACTTTCCCCTTGATGTGCTATATACAAGCCCTTGGCACACCTAGTTCAATGACATAGTATTTTAGAAGGGCCTCCTTATACCTTGCTGTCAGAGAAATATACATGCAGGGACATTCTGAAGAAGTTTGTTATGGGTCTTCTCCCCTCCTGCTATTAGCTCTGCCCTCCTAGTCTTTCTCTTTCACCATGTCCACCCTAGTAGGGAGGACCCTTATCATACCCTCTGCATGCAGCGCTTGTGCTCCTTAGTGTTCAGAACCCCAGCCTCCATGGCCTCTCTTGCAGTTCTCAGGTTAGGCCCTGCTTCTAGAGGACATTACCTTTCCACCCTCCACTACATACTTCTTAGTTGTTGCAGCCTTTGCAAGCAAAACTTGTTTTGATTTGGGAGACAGCATGGTCTGATAGAGCCTAGATCCTAAAGTGAAGACATTTTGAGTTTGCATCCCATTTTTACCACCTCCCAGCCTCTGATGCTGGACAAGTCAGCAAGTCTTTGCACCTTAGTCTGCTTTCTGTAAAAAGGAGCTTATGGGGATGTAAACAGAGAATCCTAGCACGGCTCCTGGTACAAAGCATGGACTAAATCCATGGCACACTCACTCCTTTCCTTTCAGTAATACTGCCTAAATAGGGCACATGTACCTAAAAGGATTTTGTATGTTCCTTGACAGCAGAATTATCATCTTCTATTGCATATCCCATAATGCTGGGAACACCAAAATAAAAATGGTAGCTTTTCACATTCACTTTTGGCCTCAATTTTTTGTTATTCCCTAATGAGGATCATTTCATTTGGGGCTGATCTCTGGAAAAAAGTAGATCAAGCTTTTCAGATGAGATTTCAGTGAAACCCTAACTCTTTTTATTGCCTTCACTACCACATAGTGGTGGATCAGGAAACTGTAGGGCTTGTGATGCTGGGAAATTGCTGCTAATGCAATAAAGATTTTTGCTGTTGAAAGAATTTGATCTGTTTTATGTATAACATGCAAAGAGCAGAAACATATATTATCTGTAGCAGATGATAGAGCAGGGTATATGGGCAAGTTAGAAAAACACAGTTCTCACTACATTTAAAGAAAAAGGACAAGGAGTTGTCACAAGGATCCAGAAGAGTCGCACATAATTTTCTGTTGTGCGTTTTGTTGACTATTCCTCTTTGCATCCTTCAACCATCTTACCGCCCCACTTGCACCCCACTGGAAGACAAATCTAAGATAAATTAAATGCTAAGCAATATGTCAGAATGGAAAGGGCCCTCAACTTGGGATGCCCAGCTCTCTACCAGCCTGAATAAACTCCAGCAACAGTATTTCTCTAGGAATCATCTGTAAAAAGTAGAGGTTTGTCATATCTCTATACTAGGGATTCACCTTATTTATTAAACTATCAATGACATCATCTTGAAGTGCATGACTTTTAGTAACTGGTTCAAGTGCAAGGAATGCAAAGTTAAGTGTATCATTGGAGGTGGGATTTTTGAGTTTGTCTCTCATTTATTGATTTGCATGTATCCTTATAGTTCAAAGGTCTTTTTCTCAGTTTAGTTGATCATGCTGTAAGCTGTTTTCTTTTGCTTTATCAACTTTTAAAAACGTTTATTAACTTTTAAATTTGAAATAATTTCAGACTTGCATAAAAGGTTACAAAGAGTACCAGGAGTTCTGGAACACCCTCCACCCAGCTTCCACAGACGTTAACATCTTACATAATCATAATACAGTTATCAAAACCATGGAGTTAACACTTACACAGTGCTGTTAATCTCCAGACTGAATTAGGATTTCACCATTTTCCCACTGATGTCCTTTTTTTTTGTTCCAGATCCAAGAGACGATCCTACCTGGCATTTATTGTGTTCAGTTTTTCTAATTCTGGGATGTTTTCCTGGGTTTTCTTTTTTTTGTTTGTTTTTGTTTTTGAGACGGAGTTTTGATCTTGTTGCCCAGGCTGGAGTGCAATGGCCTGATCTCGGCTCACCGCAACCTCCACCTCCCGGGTTCAAGCGATTCTCCTGCCTCAGCCTGCCAAGTAGCTGGGATTACATGCATGCGCCACCACGCCTGACTAATTTTGTATTTTTAGTAGAGATGGAGTTTCTCCATGTTGGTCAGGCTGGTCTCGAACTCCCAACCTCAGGTGATCCGCCCACCTCGGCCTCCCAAAGTGCTGGGATTATAGGCGTGAGCCACTGCACCCGGCCTTCCTGGGTTTTCTTTAGTCATTCACCATGTTCGCACTTCTGGAGAACGTGGGGCCAGTTATTTTGTAGAATATCTTTCTGTTTGAGTTTGTGGATGTTTCCTCCTGATTAAATTTGGGGGGTACATTTTTAACTTGGAGATCACAGAGGTGCTGCTGTTTGTGTCTTTGTACATTCTGTCAGGATGATACATGATGTTTCCTTTCTGGTGCTGTTAACTTTGATCCCTTAGGTAAGGTGGTCTCTGTGGGTTCCTCCGTTATCATTACTATTTTTCCCTTTGTAATTAGGAAGAAACTTTTGGAGGTAGATACTTGAGACTGACTAAACATTCTGTTCCTCATTATTCTTTCACCCACTAATTTTAACATCCATTACTGTGATGTTTGCCAAATGGTGATTTTCTATTTCTGTTTTCTACACTTAGTAATTGGATTCTACTCTCAGGATTTTATGTATTTTTTAACAATGAGGGACATAAACTTTTTAACTATCAGTGGCAATTCCACTTTTATTGGGGGGACAATTCCTAGTCACATGAAGAAGAAAATATGCAGAAGCTTAAGAAATCCCAAATATCAATGTTATTTGAAATGTTCTTGCCATTTTTCCTTACAAAGGAGGTGACAAGAGATGTTAATTGCCAAAATAGTCTAATTAGTTTTGGTCCTGGCTACAAATCTCTCTTGCTTTTGAGTACTCAAGAGAATGCTATTGGGGAACTGACTCTGAAGCACATCCCAAATGCTCTAGATGGGTTGGGAAGGTTTACATCAACACCATGCATTTAATTTATCATATGACATTTTATTTCTGAGTTTTTAAAGCTATAATTAAAAGAAGTGTTCAAAGTGTTGCTTTCCTCTTTTAGAATAAATGTGGCTGTGTTTGGTGGCTCATGCCTGTTATCCCAGCACTTTGGGAGGCCATAGGCGAGAGGATTGCTTTAGCCAGGAGTTGGGGACCAGCTTGGGCAACATAGGGAAACCACATCTCTACCAAAAAAAAAAAAATTAGACTGTCATGGTAGCATGTACCTGTGGTCCCACTTACTTGGGAGGCTGAGGTGGGAGGATCACCTGAGCTCAGGAGGTCAAGGTTGCAGTGAGCTGTGATCGTTCCCATGCCCTCCAGCCTGGACAACAGAGCAAGACAGTGTCTCAAATAAATAGGCTAACATTACCAACATGGCAAACAAGTTGGAGGAGGCCCCCTATTTAATTAAATTTCAGCAGTCCCAAATCTAATTGGTATGAAGAAATCATTATTCACAATTTTCTATCACTGAAATACTAAAATCACTTGTTTGAGACATCTTGGTCTGTCACCCAGGCTGGAGTGCAGTGTTGCTCTCATAGCTCACTATAGCCTTGACCTCCTAGGCTTAAGTTATGCTCCCACCTCAGCCTCCTGAGTAACTGCCACTACAGGCGTGTGCAACCATGTTCAGCTAATTTTTTTATTTTTCGTCGAGATGGGGTCTTACTGTGTTGCCCAGGTTCCTCTTGAACTCCTGGCCTCAAACTGTCTTCTCCAATTGGCCTCCCAAATTGCTGTGATTACAGGTGGGGAGCCACAGCACTCAGCCTAAAAATAACTCTTTATCCAAAAGAAAGTTTAAAAAAATTGTTTATTGTCTTTTTTGATTTTTATCTATGTGGTCTTTTCTATTATTTTTAAAATAAAAGAGATTTATACTCCTCAAGTAACATTTTATCAAATTTCATGCTTCTGTTTGATGAAACTGAATGGCTAAATTTTTAAAATATTCTGCAATCCACCCTAGTTTGTAATTATATTATGGCCTTCAGACAAGAGCATGCAAGCTATACTAAGCTTCCTATGGCCCTCGTCTTTTCTCCCTGACATTTGTAACTCATCCCAAATTAAATTTTAGGAGTCTGAAATGTAGCTGTTATATTTGGGAGATGTGGAGAAAAGAATCTTAGGCATCTCAGTAGGATAGGCTATCGGATCACACATGCTTGCTGGACCAAAGAGGACAAAATGATTCTGAGTTAGTTTGTATACTAACTATATACTATATAGCTTTTAAAGGTGAGACTAGCACAGAATTCACAATAGCATGCACTAAGAGTTATTTTGTGTTTGCAATTTCCAGATGAATGTTTTAAAGTTGGCTGCAGAATAGAGCGAGATAGGTAAAATTTATTTGAGTATTACTTATAGACCCCAACAGACATCCCAAAGGATATGTTGGACTAATTCCAAAAATATCCTATAAGTCATTGCAAGTACAGGCGTGGATCTGGGCGTGAATCTGGGTTTGGAAATGCAGTCTGGATCCCTGGCTGGGCTCCTACAGCAGCCAAGGAGAGGCTGGCTGGAGGCGGGGCTCGGCGTGCATGGCGGCCACGTGACTGTGCCCGGTCACGCCCACCTTCCCTCACGTGGTCCCAGGCCACGCTGGACTTCCGGATGTGCTGAAGTGGATGGAAAAGGGAGTGGGGCTCGGGCGTGGCTTTGTGGTTTGGGAAGACATGAACTCCTTGGGTTTCTTTTCTCCTTTTAATTCTTTAATTTTGATATCTGGAAATACATAAAGGGTTTTTCATTTCTCCTTGACCACGTGGTCCCAACCTCAATTTCCCTAGCAGAACGCGGTTTTTGGTCACTGGTGGATTCGTCTCACGGCACCACTCATGCTGCCTCCCTGGGAAGGGGAGGGCTCAGGATTCCCGTGGTCCGCGATCCATTTTATGTTGGAAGGAAATCATTTTGAACTATCTCAATACACACCCTAGTGTATCTTTAAACATAATTGAGTGTTGATGGAAAATCTGCGGTCCGATAACCGTAAGAAAAGGGCGCTCCCACCTCCCGCTCCGGGGTCGCCACTTGCCTGGCAAGCGGGAGGAGGCTCCCAGAGTAGATAAAACTTGCCCGTTACCCGGATGGGTTGGTAATGCACATATGCACGGGGCACAATTCAAAATGAAAGTAAAAGATGCAAATATGTTTGCAAAAGAAAAATTAACATAGGATATGTGCAGGCGTTCTCATTTGAACTCGGTCTTACTGTTCTGCGCGACCACCCCATGACTCAGAGCCCAAATCTCTGCGGAACAGCCCGGGACGCTCGTCCACGGGAAGACGCCTCTGTCTCTGTACCCCGCTGCCACCCCACAGACGCACGTACTCTCTTCACTTCCGTGTACCGAGTAAATGCAGATCCTGATTTAAATCTGCAGCATGCTGCTTTCTTCCCATTTCGTGTGGGAAGCTTCAGGTTCTCTTCAGTTTATTTTCTCATCACCTTTATTAAAATGCAACAAAACGAGGAGTATATTAATGCGGGTCCCCACAAATAGAGGGGATTTATTGAAAAGAAGAATGGCTTGAAAGATTCAACTTCATCTTAAAAATCAGAAACAGACTCTTGTTATTAATAGCTTTAGAAACGAAAATCTAACTTCTGATAAATTATTTCAGAGGAGTGGTTCAAACGTGTAGTAGATAGCTCTGCCTGGTCATCAATTATAGTGATGTCCTTGCATCAGCTCCAGAAAATCAGAATATTCATGAGCTTTCCAGTCTGACTCAGACCTTCAGGAGCCATGAAATTTTCCTGTTTGGATGAGAGGAAGCGCTGGCGGTCGTTTCAGCAGCTTAATGAAACCAGAAATAGATAAGCACGATCGAGGGGTGATGTCCACTCGTTTGTTCCCATCACGTTGTTTTTAATGTGTGAAAGTTTTTAAAATCATACTAAATGTGTGATCCTTTTTAGAATTCACTGGGTTCGGGTTCGTGGAGGAAGTGTTTTTGTTTTTTGTGAATTTGTTTAAACAAATGACTGAGGCTTTGTTTTCCACTCTGTCTGGCCAAGCACCATTGCTACACTTTTTTAAATTCATGACATCCTGAGCAGTGAGGCTGTTCTTCAGCCCGCCTCTCCTTTTGTGACTGGAAGACAAGGAGGCAGACACCAATGGCGCCTCTCACAATGGAGGTTTGTTTATTTTTTTAAATTTAATGGAGGGATTGTAGATGGTGTAAAACTTCCTTGTGCCAGGAGAGAAAGGGAAAGAGAGAGAGAGAAATAACCCATTCTAAACAACTTTAGGAATAGATGATCCATAGGCATCAACTTTGCACAGCAACAAAAGCCACTTTCTGTTCCTCATTCTGTGAAGTTTTAAAACAAATTGGGTTTGTTTAATTAAAGTATTTCTTAAAGGCAAAAAGCACTGAGCTAATTTTTAAGAATTTTAAGTTATATATTATGAGTAGTGATTTATAATTTTCTGTTGAAACATATAAATTCGAGAAGCCCCACCCCTACCATCTCCCAGTCTTGAGTCCCCATGACTCCTTTGCCTATTTTTAAAGTCACTACTTGCACACTCCTGCCTTGCACATGCCTTGTCATTGTGTGGGCCTCTTGGCTGGAAGTGTTCTTGTTTTCCTGATAGGCATCTTTTATGACATGAATCCTTACCGCGAATCGTTATCTGTATATATATCTCCTGCATCTGACCGCGCCTTGGGTATGTCTCTTAGCCCTCACGATTGCCTGGCATGCCTTACAAACGGGTAGACCAGGTGTTAAATGAACAAATATTTAACTAATAAGAGCTTAAAAGCTTTTTGATTTTATATATTTTTAAAGCCATTGTGATTAAACACTATGTTTGATGTGGTACTAATTCTGTGCTTTATCAACTTGTGTGAATTGTAGCATTTTTAAAGTAGGAATAATTGAGAAATATTTTGAAGTTAGGTTAAGCATAGCAGTAAAGTTACCACTTTTTAAAATAGCCAAATCCAGGCCAGGCTTAGTGGGTCGTGTCTCTAATGTCAGCACTTTGGGAGGCCAAGGCGGGCAGATGACTTGAGGTAGGGAGTTCAAGACTAACCTGGCCAATGTGGCGAAACCCCGTCTCTACTAAAAATACAAAAATTAGCTGGTCATGGTGGCGCCTGCCTGTAATCCCAGCTACTCAGAGAAGTGTTTGAACCCGGGAGATGGGGGTTGCAGTGAGTTGAGCTTGCACCACTGCACTCCAGCTGGTGCAAAAGAGTGAGTGAAACTCCGTCTCAAAAAAAAAAAAAAAAAAATAGAGCATGGTGGTGCACACCTGTAGTCCCGGCTGCTTGGGAGGCTGAGATGGAGGCCAAGGCCTCAGTGAGCCACGATGGCACGACTGCACTCCAGCTGGGGCAACAGAATAAGACCCAGTCTCCAAAAAAAAAAAAAAAAAAAGCCAAATCTATTGTTTTTTTTTTTCTTTTTTTTCCTTTTTTTTTTTTTTTTTTTTGGTCCTTTAGAATGGCACTGACAGATCTTTAAGGCATAGAAATGAGCCTTATGCAAGCTCCTGGCAATCAGTACATGAGTTCTGTTTTCTTGGCAAGATGTAGCCTCTTAGACCCTCGGTCTGGGAAAATAATGCTGATTCCTTCCTATGAGTTAACAAGAATTACGCTAGAAAACTCTGTGACGTGTACAGGTGCACTGTAGCCTGTTGGTTAGAAACATTGGCCCTGGAGTCAAGTCGCCCAAGTTGGAATTCCAACTCTGCCTTCTTCAAGCTGTGTGACTCTGGGAAGCCACACACTCTCTCTCTTTATGCCTCAGGCTCTGGTTCTGAAGATGGGAACAGCAAGCCCTCCCTCTTTGGCTTGTTGCACAGATTAAATCTGACAGTGTATGCCAAGCGCTTAGCACGTGTAGCAATGAGTGCCCCATAAATGTTCGGTGCCTTCCTCCTACTACTAAACATTCATTGTTCCCTTCCCTGCTAGTACCTTCAGCTTTTACTCATCTCACACCCTTGAGAGAGAATTATTTTCATTAACAAGTTTTTAGTCTGCCCAGAAGCAAGTGTTACCTATAAGAGAGCTGGGCTTATGCATAGGTTAAATTATTTCTTTGGGTTATTCCTGGGGAAACCTGCAAAGAAATGCAGCCAGAGGACTCTGGTTCATTTTATTCCTCATCTCCTAAAAGTGGTTTCTCAGATTTTTATCCTTTTTTTTTTTCTTTTTCGAGGAAAGGGCAAGGAAATAATTTTTCGTATTATTCTTGTTATCATCTGTTTATTTAATAACAATTGACTATTGAAACATAGGAAAGTACTTATCTGCCAGGAAACTCTCTTCTATTATTGGACTTCCTTGCTTTCCATTTATATGTTGCCTAATTCCAAAGAGATTTTGAGACAGCTTTCAATTTAAAACAAAACAAAAAAAACAAAAACAAAACACCGCATGCCACGTGGATAACACAGGACCTGTATGGTCAAATTGGCAACGACCATACCACACGAGAAGGAAGATTATTCTTCCTGGAATCTGGCTCTCTTGAGATTCTTTTTCTTTTTTTTTTTTTGAGATGGAGTTTCATTCTTGTTTTCCAGGCTGGAGTGCAGTGGCCTGATTTCCGGCTCACCGCAACCTCCGCCTCCCGGGTTCAAGCAATTCTCCTACCTCAGCCTCCCAAGTAGCTGGGATTACAGGCATGTGCCACCACACCTGGCTAATTTTGTATTTTTAGTAGAGATGGGGTTTCTCCATGTTGGTCAGGCTGGTCTCGAACTCCCAACCTCAGGTGATCCGCCCGCCTTGGCCTCCCAAAATGCTGGGATTATAGGCATGAGCCACCGCACCCAGCTTCCCTTGAGATTCTTATAAGCTGAGGCAAAAGAAGAGACACCTTAAAGTCTGTATGTGCACACCTGCCTCCCCCTCATTTTATATACAATTCAAGGGCTTTGCTTTTGGAAAGTTTGCCTATGTAGTCGTCCAGGGCTAAATTAACACCTGTCTTTATCTTTGTGTAAGGCTCTCTGGGAGGAGCTGTGAGGCAAATAAAAATAAGGAATAGTGTCCTGCAAGGAGCTTACAATGTATGCATTACAAGTATATACTGAGCATGGCCCTGGGAACACAATGAAAAAACAGTATTCCTGCCCTAATGCCGTGTACACTAGTGGAAGAGAGAGAGAGGCAGTAAACCTAAAAATAAGCCTTTTAAAAAAACTGTGGTAAAATGCACATAACATAAAATTTACCATCTAACCATTTTTACATGTATAGTTCAGTGGCAGTAAGAACTTTCACATTGTTTTGCAGCCATTACCATCATTTATCTTCAGAACTTTTTCATCTCGCGCAACTGAAGCTGTACCTATTAAACAGTGACTCCTCGTTCTCCTTTCCACCTAGCCCCCGGCCAAAAACAAAAATAAGTCTTTGATCGTAAACGTGATCAGTGCTTTGAAGGAGATGGGAGGGATGCTATCATCAAATGATGGGGCTGCAGGAATGTCACCTACCCAGAGAGGGCAGTCGGGAGAGACCTCTTGGGAATGATGACATCCAGCAGGCAGGTCATTAAGGCATCTCTGAACGGGTCGAGAGTGCAGGGAGACATAAGCCAGGCAGATGGAGCAGCATGTGTGAAGGCCCAGAGTCAGGAAATGGTATGCTTCCTTCCAAGGAAAAGAAAACAACCAGTGTGATTGGAGGAGGGACTAGGAGAGAAAAGATGTGCATGTGTATGTGTTTGTGTACCTCCATCATGATTTAGTAATATCAGCGCCACTGTGTACTGAACCTGGAGTACAGACAGACACAGCCGCATCCCAAAGCTTAAGAGTGCTGGTACCAGGAAATTACAGAAATCTTTGCCGAATGGATGAATGAATGCATCTTCCTTGATACAGGGTCAGAGAGGGGAAATCTGAGAAAAGCAGGTGGGCAGTGTACTCCCGACATACTGCCTTCCATTGCAGTGGCCTTGAGTGATGGAGCAAGGGTGAAGGAATGTTCCCATGGCACTGGCACCAGGATGATTTTTTTGTGAAGCAAGAGCAGTGGGTCTTAGATAGTGGAGGTGCAGGAGGCGTGAGAACTGGGCAATCTGACGGCTGCACCAGCCAGCTGGCTGTCCTTGCCACCTCCACGCCCAGGAGCTGGCCCAGGGCGCCTGTGCACAAAGCCAGTGCTCTTTTCAAACAGAAAACAGCCTGTGTATGTTCTTGCTTGTAACTCAGATGTCCAGCCCACTGATCCAGGAAGAGATTCCTTTGACCTGGGAAGTCATAATGACAGATATTTAGACCCAGCTCCCAAGCAAGCCTCCAAGTTGTTCCAGTGAACCCCTAACTTTGAGTAACCTGTGCTTGAACCAGAGAGCAGGAACTAGTTGCAGAACCTTGTTGAATAGAATTATTTAGCATTGTCCGTTTATTTGAGCATTTCAGGATGCCTATCCTAAAATTTGGTGTCGTCATGGTATTTACTCTTCACCCACCTCAATCTCAGCCCAGTAATTAATAACAAGGGACTTGCTTCTTCACCTCTTTCTTTATTGGTTGTAGGAAGTCTTTTCCTTACCACAGAGGAAGGAACTTCTGGATCCACAGAGAGTTTTCATCTAATCTGTGTATTAGTCTGTTTTCACACTGCTGATAAAGACATATCCAAGACTGGGCAATTTACAAAAGAAAGAAGTTTATTGGACTCACCGTTCCATGTGACTGGAGAGACCTCACAATCATGATGGAAAGTGAAAGGTACATCTCACATGGCAGCAGCCAAGAGAAGAAGAGTTTGTGCAGGGAAACTTCCATTTTTAAAACCATCAGATCTTGTGAGACATATTAACTAATAACAGCAAGGGAAAAACCCACACCCATGATTCAGTTAGCTCCCACTGGGTCCCTCCCACAACACGTGGGAATTATAGGAGCTATAAGATGAGATTTGGGTGGGGACACAGAGCCAAACCCTAAAGTTATTTAGGAGCACATTGCATTGGGAGTTTGTGTTTTGAAGAGCCAAGTAAAGTCACTGGAAATCCCACCCTACCTCCCCTACCCCAGTAGGTACCTGCATCCTGTGAAGACCCTTCAAAATAGCATCTGAACTATACTGGGCCTTCAAATGATGTCTTGGGTAAACCCATGTCCAACCTGCACTAAATGAAGATTATTTTCCAGCGAATGGATTTAAGAACAGTGCTGAAAAACTAGAATTTGTAATATTTTTATTTGAGCAGTGGTGAAATTTGAAATATTTTAGAATCTTGTCTTACGATATTTTTTTCTTTCTTTGCCATATAGTCCTCCCCTAGAAATTAAATCTCTGGATCCCTAGTATATGATCTAATCAGAGACATGGCTTGGGGTCTCCTCCTTTGCCCGCTTCCCAGCACATTATAATCCACTGGGCACCTCCAAGGATGAGAGACTAGCGGGTCATATTGTGAGACTGGACATCTCTCCTACCCCATGTACACTTCAGCTGAGCAGGCAGAAATAGCAATCAGGACTAGAAGTTCAGTCTAGGGATCAAATAACAGTAGCTGATGTTTAAAAGTACCTAAGATCCACCAGGAAACATACTCAATATAGTTCCATGGTTTGTCACATTTCATCTTATACCAGTAGCACAGATGAAATTTGTCTTATATGTATACTGAGGAAAACAAGTCCCTCTGATACACAGCAGCCAATAAATGACAAAGCTGGGATAGAAACTTACTTCAGTCTAACCTGAGAGTCCATGTTCTTACATGGGCTCAGCCTGCCCTCCCCATGCTCTGCTTCCTAAACAGAGGATGGACTTAAGCATCTTAAAATTTTAAACATTGACTTTACCTAAATCCAATTAAAAAAAACACACACACACAAAAAAAAACAGACAGACAGACATGACTTGGGCCCTTAAAAATGCAGCCAGGCTGGCATATAAATGGGCGTAGGCTGTTTTGAAATTTTTGCTTTAAATTTTGCCAGCATAGCTTCTGGACTGGTAGTTTTGTTTGCTTTTTAATATAGTTTTGACACTGTTTATGTGCAGAGGAATGCTACCTCACGTCATCATGCCCTCCTCCCTGAAGGCAAGCCAAGGATGTCAAGGGGCCACTTCAGGGAATGTGCACCCTGAAGGTAAAGCTGCCCCAGTGGGAGGGGTTGGGGTAAATGACAATGTTAGCAGCTAGTAAATTTTTTTTACATGGGATATCTCACAAGACTTACTGATGCATATTATACATAATAACCTGGGGCACATCAACATTTTCCACTTTTTCCTGTTCTTTCTGTATTTTCATTGATACTTTTTTCAAAAAAATCTCCAATAAGTTTAGGATCAGCTTCAAGATTTCTCTTCAGGTAAATCTACTTGTATTCTTGATGGCCATCCTAGTCCAGTGTAAAGATATAAACAAGAAACCCCACATAAAGGAAGCAAGATCGCTGGCTGCTTTCTCTTGGTAGCTTGAGTTGTATACTAATTCGTAGATTATTTCTCTTCATCAAAAAAGCAAAACATTCTACAGAAGGCAGTCATGTGTCTGCTGTGCCTCTGCTCCTGTGTGCACCATAAAACTTGAAAGCCAGAATTTGAAAATACTGGATTGGGATGTTATTTCTTTAAGCCCCTGGCTAATTTAATATAAAGTGTTTACACTTCATTTTTCTGGCAGTGGATTTTCTATGTAGGTGGTGGAAGATTTCCTGTAAGTTTTGCAAGTTCCAGGGCAAAGAGAGTTGCAATATGCAATATCTTTCTGTGGTCACAGCAACAGAACGGGCGTTTCTTAACCTGCTGCTGTTACCATGTGTGTAGGTGGATGCTGGATATTACAGATGGTATCCTTTCAACCCTCAAAATTGTTGCAAGTTCACAGGTATGTTAATGAAAACAAATAAGTGGCATTTTTAGGAATTCCAAATACTGAGTCTTGGAAGTAGATACTCTTTTCCCTAAATGTATGCTCCGGTCAGAACTGCTGCCTACCATACCTCGTGGGTGAAACAGATATTTCGAGCATGACTGAGCTTATTAAGAGACCTGCGGTGCTTCCTCTGCCGGGGGTTTAGAAATTTCAAAGGATGGGGGTTGAGGGAGGGAGGAGTTATGGGCATGTGATATGGACAGGGCAGGCAGGAGGATGGAAGTAACAGTTTCAAAATGTATCTTTGGTGTCCCTGCAGAGCTCTTGCATGGGGTGAGAATGGTAATTTAGGAAGAGCAAGTCTTCCCATCTCTGAAGCAGAAGAAAAAAGTGGACTTAAGGAGAAGTTTGGGTGCTGTTTGTTTAGATAGAAGTAAGGAGAGTGCAGTTGGGGGGAAAAGTATTTCATAGGCTTTACTTAGACTAGCAGAAGTCTGTTTGGGGGGTGGGAAACAAGTGCAGTTGGGGAGAAAAATGCTTTCAATAGGCAGTTTCAGAATTGGAAGTTGGAGGAGGGCAGTCCATTTCAACATTTCCAACAATATTAAAGAAAATTTGTAGGTTGTTTGTCAAAAGGGGTCATATGCTTTAAAGACTGAGAGATCTCTTCTTTTCGGTGAAGTAGGGGAGCTGGGGACATCGTGATGTGACAAGAGCCCTGGGCTCAGAGGCTGGGGACCTGGGTATTTAGTCCAACTCTTGTGAGTGGTGTGACTTTCATAGCTTTGATTCTCTGGTTTTCACTTTATCTGCCAAATGAAGACATTTGACTGGATGTCATGTTCTTGAGTTGCTTTCAGCTCCAGAATCTGATGACCCCTTCCATTGGGCATTCATCTAATTTCTTTTTCTTTCTTTTTTTCTTTTTTTTTTTTTCTTTTTTTTTTTTTTTTTTTTGTTATACGTCATACATTTATTAGTGAATATCCCTCTGAAATCAGCAACAATATTTAAAAAAATAATGATTGCACTACTTGGTCAAGCAGAACTAGCAACTTTCATTTTTAAAAAAGTACAGATCTGTTAAAAATTTCAATCAGTATACACACATATATAATACAACATACTAGTTATGTTAAATGCTACAAACCAATGTGAATCCCATGGAATGGAAAAAGCACACATTTAAGCTTTAAGAACCATTTTTTCCTCTATATATTAGCATTTTCTCAAATACATACATGGGAAAAATTAGGTAACTGTAAAATGTGCAAGGAACAGGGCCCCCAAAATTACATATATTTCTATATATATATATGTAATTATATATATATAAAACCTTTCCAACACAGAACACAGGCGCTGGGCCCAGCCGGGGCTGGAGGAAGGTGCCCACTGTCATGCCTAGGCCAGAAGTTGGTAAATAAAAGAGTAAACAATGGCAAACCCCCACCACAGGAAATCATTGGTAACATGGCATCTATATCTAGATTGACTAATCACAAACATCCTAAGTAATTGTATAAATCAGCATTCATCTAATTTCAAAGATGCTCCCTGCTTCTTGCTCTGCAGTGAAGTAGAACAAAGTGAAACAGCCTAGCTTGGGGGTGAGGAGTCAGCCGTCCTTTTCCCCTCCCTTCCCAGGTCCTCTGGGTGAATGGGGGAAACTGAGAAGCCGTTCTCTTCTTCAGAGCGCTCCATTTAACAAGCATTGCAGAGCCTGGCTCGTGCTGCAGTGAACAAATGCTGACTTCAGCCTTTACCCTGGGTTTCAGGTCACACTGATTGTTTGCAAAACATGTTCTTTTTTTGTCACTTGCCAGTACTTGTTCTCTGTGAGTAAAACACAAACACATCCTCAGGGATGCTGCACGCTAGTTTGCGGCAGGCACTGCGGCTTCTGCACTGTGGCCTCCCCAGGCCCTCGGCTCCAGGATGAGGATGCTCCGGGATCTCGGGAGACAGCAGTTGTTTTGATATGAATCTCAAGGAAGTTCCTACAAAGCTTATTTCTTTGAAGAAGACAAAAAAAAAAGAAAGAAAAGAAATCTCTTAAACATTTTCAGATCCTTGTTTTCAGATTATTCAAGTCCAGAACGTTGGATAAGATTTTTGAAGAAGAGATTTATGCTTGAGATTGCTTTTGGTTTCTTTCTTTTTTTTTTTTTTTTTTTTTTTTTTTAGGTGACTTGGCCAGTTTGGGTTTTTACAGTGTTCAGGGAAAGGGTTAGGAAGTTAATTTGGGAAGCACAGTCATGTGTTGTACAAGTTGCTGTCTACTGATCCCTTCATTTAGCAAGTAAACTTTACACATTCTCGTGGTGTGCAAAGCATGTGGATGCATGGGCAGTTACTGGGGCTTGCATGCAATTTGACTCCTTTGTGTGTATGAACTTTTCTTTTCTTTTTTTTTTTTTTTTGCGAATGGCTTTAGTGTTCAGACCAAGGATGGAATGAAAGATCACGTATGCTTTCCACTGTAGAGCTGCCCTGCTTGATTTGATTTTATAGTTATTCTGAGTGTTAAGTTCCTTCATCTTTCAAAGCAAATTCCTTTGATCCCTGAAAATCAGCTAATGTCTGAGAGGCAATTAAAAGATGAGGCTGTGGGGTGGGGTGAAGGCTTCTCCAGCAGGAAGAGAGGAGAAGCCCACTGTATCTTGCGGCACCGTCCTAGGACTCTCTAAGCCTGACCTTCTTGGCCCAGAGTGGTCAGATAGTTTGCCAGGGCATAGAATGGATGACAGGCCTCATACCCACCGCATCTGAAGGGAAAGCCCTTGAATTTTCCACCCTACTTTTTAGCAACAGTAGGCTTTGTCATAATTAGCTTCATGTTCCAGCTTTCCTAGAACTGTAAGTGATGTTGGGTGGGCTGGCAGCAAAATAATTCACTTTATAATTTGCATGATAGTCTGGAATGAACCGAATACTTAAAACCAGGAAATAATAGTAGATATTTAATGGCTCGGGGATCAAATAAGAATTTACTCTCAGATGTTTCCTAATTAATTGGAAAAAGCTGAAGGTTTCTGGAAGGCCATCTCCATTGGGCCTTTCAGATGAAATTCACTCTTTCAACTAGGATTTTACTCATGGGATGCCTGTGTTCTTCATTTGAACCCAGTTTTACCTATCATCTACCACAAAAAAAAAGGAAAACTATTAAGAGTTAAGAAAAAAAAAAGAGAGAGAGTTTTGAACTTTGAAATCCTTCATCCACATTTTATAAAGTATGGGGTCAGATTTTTTTCCCTAGTTGAAATTGAGGAAATGAGAGTTGCCAATATGATTGGATTTGTACTGCCAAGATGGGATTTTAGCACTTTTAATGCATTCTGGCAAGGTTGGTATGTTTCTATCAAGTGCACAGCCCCACTACCACCACCTCTACCACCCACAAAAATAAAAACTAAGCAAAATAAAATATGAGCCAACAGAATTCTGTGGGAATGGCAAGGGTGTTGGTTTTGTTTTTAGTAGTAATCTTTGCGAGAACATTCCAAAGATGATAGTTTTGCATTTGTATTTTTTTCCAAGGCACTTTTGAATCATCAGATAGATTAAATATAAGTTCCATATATTTTTGAAGGTGGGAGTGTTCTTTGGTACAGTTCCCCAAGAAAACTGGTTCTCATAAGGCTTCTGTGGCAATTCTGTTAGCCAGAATGTGTGATTATCTGGGATACTCTGTTCCACTCTCCATCCTGGAGAAGAGTTTACTTTGAAAGTCTAGTTGATCTTTTGTGATTTCTGCACAGTGTAAAAGGTACTTTAACTTCAGGAGATAAGGCCAGCAATCAGATTTGATGATGGAAAAGAGTAGTGTAGCATTTAAGCATAATGTATACTCTATAATAAATGTTTACAAGTCCAAAAGTGTGCCATCAGGAAGTAACCAGATCAAAGGAGAGGTGAACAGAGAAACTGGAAAGGTAAGAAATAAACAAGTTTCAAGGTTACTGATCTGTAGCTATTGCTGTCCATGCTTCTTGGCAGATCTAATTATGACAGGGAGAGGGACCCAGAGGAAGAGAGAGAAACTGACTTACACATAAAGGCATTTTATCACCAAGCCGTGTAAAACAAAAGTGTTAAAGGCACAATGCTCCGTTTAAAAAGCATGTACTTCTTTAAGAGCTCAAATTTAAATATATAATACAAACTTAAGATCCAAGGAAGAAAATGGACCCAGGACATGAAGAGAAGTTAATGCAAGAGGTAATGCAGATGACCAAGAGATGTGTGAAACAGATAATCCAGCCTCACCAACAGCCACAGAATTGAAATGAGATACCTGTTTCCACTTCTGACATTAGGAAAGAAAGAAAAATGGCACTAATGCCATTTTTTTCAAAAATTTGCTACTCTTGAGGTTCTGTCAAAGAATGTGTCGTAGCCTCTAGAAGCATTTTTAAAAAGAGACTTCTCACAAGTGATTGTGCAAAATTGTGAGGTCACTGAATAGGTGTGTATCCTACTAAGGAGGTGGCATTGGAGGAGCTGTTCTCATTCAATTTACTCAGCACCTGTGAAGAGGCTTCACTGTGATTTGCATATACAGGTGTGCAGGTAAAAATCTAAGTTCCACAGGTACTACAATAAAATCTACCCCCCCCCCCAGGTACCTCATACATTTATCACAGTTTCCTGGTAAATAGTTCTGCTGTTGTTGACAAAATTTTATCCGAAACATTGCATACTCTTCTCTAAATAGTAATTTCCCTACAAGTGGCTGTCTTCAGTTTAGTCATTTAAATTATGTTGATATAAATGATTATGTGTGTGGCAGGGGCTTTTGCATAGGTTTTTGGAACATTACACCTTTTGGACTAACAGTTTCTACCAAAATAGGCAGAAGTGACATTTGCAGCTCCAGCTGTGTAACATTGAGCTTCTAAGGGTATGTGTAATAGACAGTGTATCGGTAGCATTGATACTTTGGTCAACACCAGTAAGCCATGTAATTGCCCAGAAGTGGGCCCTAACACTGGTTTTAGGAGATGCAGCCAAAACCACAAAGCTGGAGGCCTCTCCCTCTGAGCTTGTCCTCCACTTGGTCAAAACAGTCCCCAGTTTGTCCCTACAGGACACAGGCCTGCCTTGTTAGGAAATCAGCAACATTTAGGAGCCCACAATACCTCACATAACTCTGTGTACAGTAACAGAGAATGGAAATAGGGCTGTAAGCACGAACAACCAGTCAAGTTATAAATATAGAATACTCTCTCAATTCCACTTTAGTTAGTCATGGAGGGACAGTGTGAGTTTTATAAACTTATAAGGAATATACAAACAGTTCCAAATTTAAAATAACTTGAAGTAACTTTTAAGTGTGTGAAAAGAATATGTTTTCCACCCTGTCCATTTAAGCATCTGTGACAGGCAGTATTAAGTGATGGGTGTCTTTATGTACATATGCCTGTTGCTCACAGCACTTGGGAAGAGTTGCAAAATAGTCATCCATTCTGCAGCGATTTCTCTCTTGTTTGTGAAAGACTCCTGAAAGAAAAAAAAAAAAAAAAAAAAACGGGTTCAGTGGCTCATACCTATAATCCCAGCACCTTGGGAGGCCAAGTCAGGTGGATCACAAGGTTAGGAGAGCGAGACCATCCTGACTAACACGGTGAAACCAACCCCGTCTCTACTAAAAATACAAAAAATTAGCTTGGTGTGGTGGTGGGCGTCTATAATCCCAGCTACTCGGGAGGCTGAGGCAGGAGAATTACTTGAACTCTGGAGGTGGAGGTTGCAGTGAGCCTAGATTGTGCCACTGCACTCCAGCCTAAGTGGCAAAGCAAGACTCTGTCTCAAAAAAAAAAAAAGATGTGGGGGATGTGGGTTGTGAGAGAGACACTGTATGTCCATGCGTGAAGAAACCTGGCCCATGATGACCTCGCCCCAGGACGCCGGAGCAGGGCCATCCAGCCTGGACTCCACAGTGTTTTTCATTGCCTTTGTCCTTGATTTTTCTTTGTTACCATTATAGCTTATCTCTCTTTCCCAAATTTATAAATAGGCTTTGAATATGAGTTTAAAAGAAAGAATTTGGGGATGATTTCAAAGTACACTAGAATATTTTTTAAAAGAATATTGTTTTATAAAAATACAGTGATAGTAAAAGAAGTAGAAGGTCAAATTCCACCCCCAGCCCCTTCTTAATATTGGACTTTATTCCTTTGCTTTTCCCTTGCTGCCATCTAAGGAGGCTTTCTGTGATACAGCATCCATTTCCTCTGCCAGGCATTTCTGTAAAGATGAGGCTCATTCCGTTATTTTATTCTCCATCATTAGAGCAGGTGTCCTGCTGACTCGGAGCAGAGGGGAGGCACACGGGGATTGAACATTCCCTGACAGATTGGATGTCTCTCTTTTTTCCTGGTATCAAAGAATGGCACAATTTAGTCAGTTTGATAGAGTTACCAAATCCTTTTTCCTTTCAAATAAATCTAAAATGCAGATAGATTCTAAGATCCAGAAGGGCCTCTCTCCACCAACCTGTGACCAGTGTACCTGTGATTTTATCACTGCACATTAATAGAAAGGTTTACAGGGCTAATCTTCCCATGATGTGAATCATGAAAGTCAAAATTTACGAATGAAAATAAAAAGGAATGAGGTACTGATATATGCCACACCAGAAATAAATATTGAAAGCATTACCTATGCTAAGTAAAAGAAGCCAGTCACAAAAGACACTACCTATTGTCTGATTCCATTCATGTAAAATGTCCAGAATAGGCAAATCTATAGAGACAGAAAATATAATAGTGATTGCCTAGGGAAAGGGGGTGGGAAACATGACTAATGAATGTTGGGTTTTTCTTTGGGGTGATAAAAATATTAAGATTAATTGTGGTGGTGTTTGTACAACTTTTAAATATAGAAGCTACCAAATTGTACACTTTAAATGGGTGAGTTATAGGGTATGTGAATTAGATCTCAGTAAAGCTGTTGTAAAAAATGTGTGAAGGAAGGGGGAAAATCATATAACCTATACCATCCCAACAGCCCAGCTAGAGGACGATTCCTGAGCCTCCTTCTCAGCTTTTGTGTTAATTCTTTGCATTGATGGCTTCTCTCTCTTTACCCTTACTAATTAGCTCTCAAAACCTCTATTTAATAATGATGCTATTTATAACTTTCCTCCTTCTGGTTTCTTGCTTGCCCTTTTTGTGGTGTTTGTTTGTTTTTCTTTTTTCTTAATACTCTGCCCAGTGTTGCATGTTGGTTCCGGAGGCTTAAGTGATCCAATGGGCACTGTCAGACGATTATTTCTTTTGCTCATTAATTAAGTGTTCACAGATACATTCAGCAGCCAAACCTTGTGGCATGCCTTCTGTCCCGGGCAGTGAGAATCTACGTGGAACTTGAATATTTCTGTGAGCCTTGATTATATGTACCACCAAGGGGATGGCGTGCGTAGAACTACATTTTTTCTTGTTCTCCACAACAGACTTTGTTCTTTAATTTCATAAGCTTGACAGCCTGTAAGACATCATACTGGTACCACAGACAGTTTTCTCTTGATGCCCATGGGGGATTCGTTCTGGGACCTCCCACAGATACCAAAATCCACAGGTTTATCAGCAAGGGTCACTGCTCAATTGCAACAACTGAAGCAGAAGCTCCTCTCATCAGAGGCAGTTACTGCAGCATGTTCCTTAGGGCAAATATAACCATATATAAATGACTATACTATCAGGAGACAGAACAACAAGACCCAGAAAGACTCAATGACCCACAGAGCCAGTTCTACCCAAACAAGTCTTACTAATGAGATTAGATAATGAGAGTTTATTTTCTTCATCAATTCATGTAGCTCAGCAAGACTGAAAACTCTGCGTGTACACTTCTGCAGAGAAGAAGAAAAAAAAAAAAGTCCTCGAGGTCTCCATTTGCTGGAACTCAATAAATAAAGAAGGCCTTAGTGGGTTCATGTTATCTCCTTAGCATCACCTGGATGCCTGACCCTTTTCCAGAGTGTCATGTTTCCTGGGTTTTGTCCTTCAGACTAAGTGGTACACCTCTTAGTGTGGCGGAGAAAAGGGTGCTGTCTTTTTGGATGTATGCTCAAGTGGAAAAGTAGCGTGAGATGAACTCCCATAGCCCTTCATTGTTTTTTAAAATTATTTATTTATTTATTTATTTATTTATTTTTGAGATGGAGTCTCACTCTGTTGCCCAGGCTGGAGTGCAGTGGTGCGATCTCGGCTCACTGCAACCTCCGCCTCCCAGGTTCAAGCACTTCTCCTGCCTTGGCCTCCCGAGTAGCTGGGACTACAGGTGCGTACCACCACACCTAGCTAATTTTTGTATTTTTAGTAGAGACGGGCTTTAACCATGTTGACCAGGCTGCTCTTGAACTCTTGATGTCAGGTGATCCACCCGCCTCCCAAAGTGCTGGGATTACAGGCATGAGCCACTGTGCCTGGCCACCCCTTTGTTTTAGACAGTAGAGACATGCTGCAACCACATACCACCATAAACACAGTGGGGAAAGAGGCTGCAATCAGCAATCAGGAGGATCTGGGTTCCAAGCCCAGGTTTGCAGTTTTTTTTTTTTTGAGACGGAGTCTCGCTCTGTCGCCCAGGCTGGAGTGCAGTGGCGCAATCTCGGCTCACTGCAAGCTCCGCCTCCCGGGTTCACGCCATTCTCCTGCCTCAGCCTCCCGAGTAGCTGGGACCACAGGCGCCCGCCCCTGCGCCCGGCTAATTTTTTCTATTTTTAGTAGAGACGGGGTTTCACCATGGTCTCGATCTCCTGACCTTGTGATCTGCCCACCTCGGCCTCCCAAAGTGCTGGGACTACAGGCGTGAGCCACCACGCCCGGCCAGGTTTGCAGTTTTTAACAGCTGTGTGCTCTTGGTTCCACCATTTGGTCATCTACAAATGAGGATAATGATACTGCCCCCTTGTGATCATTATGAGGATTAAGTTAAATGCAGAAATGTATGTGAGATGCTTAATGTATTGCAAGGCACATGGAATACTTAGTGAATATTAACTGTATATTAATACAGAGTCCTGTATTCAGAATCTCCAGTATAAATTACATTCATATACTAGAGATTTGAGTAGCTTCTCTGAACAAGAAGACCTAGGAATTTCAGGTGACAAGAAGCTCAGAGTGAGCCAGCTATGTTTGATGATAGTTATTCTTAAGATCATACAGAGAAACTGCAAGCAAGCTGCTTTGGGCAAAAAAGAGCATTGTTGTCTTTTCGTTCTGTCATATTCTACACTGTTCAGACTGCTTCTGTACTGTTAGAATAGGTCTGGGGCATGTTGCGTGAGTGGTGACTGAGTAAGGTGTTCAGAGGGAAACCATGACCATCATCTTGGAATATTGTTTGAAAGTCTGACCTGTACAAAGCAACACCCACTTCCCCTGTGTGTCAGACGCCTGCATGAGGGCTGGGGAGGGTTCAGTACAGGAAAGCACATTTTTAATATGTGTATGGAGGAAGTTGGTCAAGATGGGTGCTATCTGGCAGTGGAGTAGCACTTCCTGGAAAGTAATGAGTTCCCTTAGACTTTGTTTGAAGGGTCACTCAGGTTTTTGTAAAGAAGTGTTTTAGATCAGTATGCAATGAATGACTGTAAATTTCTCTTCAAATCTAAGAATCTATGATTGGATGAAAGGGAGAAAGAACTGCGTAAGTACTTGTTGCTGGTAAACTGGGCCAGGTAACTGGGCTGGTAAACATGGCCCTAGAAGCTGCTTGCCTGTTTTTGCATGTCGTAAAGCAGTCCTGCAACCCAGTGTCACCTCAGAGGGACTGGAATGTAGAAGAGAGTGAACAGGGACAGTGACGAGGGGTGAAAATACGTAACTCCTCGCCCCTTCTGTATACCCTAGTACTTTAGGAAGTTCACCCTTGTCTAGGCTTCTTCCTGTTAGGAAGACAGCAGACTCAAAATCAGCCCCTTTCAAAGACTGCAAGATCTCCTTGCACACACTGGACTTGGGAGAAAATGAGAGCTTTCAGGCCTTCTGTCTTAACAGGTTCAGAAAGGTGTGGTCCAGCCCTGTGACTAACCAGCCCTGCCGTGCACACTGAGAGTTCTGTTCGGGTGTACCTTTCTGTGTACTCCTGGGTGCACCCCCAAAACACTGGTTCTCTTGAAAACCTTTTTATTTAGGTTCAGACAGACAAACTGTGATATCTTCCATTCTGACCATAAAGTGTTTCTTCTGGGTCTTAACTACTGTAGTGGGATATTTTCTCTAGAATGAGGTTGTTTCTTTTTGGCATTGAGAAGAGTGAGGTTGCCAATGTGATTTTCTTTTGTGAATGTTTAAGACACAGAGCTTGCCACTTGAGCTTTCTTTTGCCATGCATAGCTGCTTCCACATAATGGCTGCAGCTCCAGACAGAAACCTGTTTGGAAGTTGTTTTAAACTCTTCCTGGAATCTCTAGGCAGTGGCTCAGTGGGGTTTTTCTTCAACCATTCCTTAGGATGACCAGAAGCTTGACAGAATCCTCTTGTCTTCATTTTGAGAAAATATTTATTTACTGTGTGTATGTGCAGCATTTGGTTTTACCTCATGGGTCTAAACATTTTCAACTAAGCTTCCTTTTCCAAACTAGCAGACTTGTTTAGAGAACTTCAAACTAATATGCCGAGGTACAATACGGTGGCTCTCTGAGCCTGAGAAGCCTGTGCTCACCATCACTCTGTTCTTCACTGGGGTGATAGGGGTGGAGAGTAGTATGTGTGAGAGGACAGAAGCGAGGGCTGATTGAAGATTATTTTACGAGGCGAGAGCATGGTGGCACACCTGTCGGCTGAGTGGACTCAGCGCCTGCCCTGGCCAGGCTGTCCTCCTCCTGTGCCAGTCATGGGCTCCCTGAGCCCTTCTGCAGTCATTCGTGGGTGTTGGAAATAAAGATACCCTTTCTGTCGAAAGTGTTTGCTGGGCTGCCTCTGCCTCCCTGGAAAAGCAGCAGGGCACACAGGCTTCCTAAGTAGCCCCTGAGGGAGGGGCTCTTTTTATTGTCACTCTGGTTAGTTTGAAGACCAGACAGAAGGCAGCAAGGACCAACCCTTGGTTGAAAACTCTTTGCCTTTAGGCCCTTGGTAGCGTGTTCACAAGGCTCCAGATAATTCCACAAATACATTATTATTGTTACCTAGACTTGGGGAGAGAGAAGGGTGAAACATGGGTCTGGGAATTCACAGATGAATATACTGTAATCCACTGGAGCACATTTCTTTTAAAGGAGTGGGGTATTCTAAAGGAGTGAAGACTCTGCTGGGGGTTGCTAGGCCCCTGTGAACGGTGGTAGCCTTAGCCACGGTGTGTGCTGGGATCTGTCCTGGGTCCCCCGGGCATCCTCAGACCTCCCCCACACCCCACCCACAATCCCCTCTCCATCCATCTGCTGACCACACCTCAGGACATTTCCAGCTCAGATTGCGCCTGATTGCATCCATACAAACTGTGCGCTAGGCATTTCCGTTTGGATGTGTACACAAAAACAACACGTCCCAGACTGAGCTAATCTTTCTGTACCCCTCAAAAGAAAAGTCTGTACCCAGTGGGGCGCGGTAGCTCACTCCTGCAATCCCAGCACTTTGGGAGGCCAAGGCAGACAGATCACGAGGTCAGGAGATTGAGACCATCCTGGCTAACACTGTGAAACCCTGTCTCTGCTAGAAATACAAAAAACTAGCCGGGCGTGGTGACAGGCGCCTGTAATCCCAGCTACTCGGGAGGCTGAGGCAGGAGAATGGCGAAAATCCGGGAAGTGGAGCTTGCAGTGAGCTGAGATAGCGCCACTGCACTCCAGTCTGGGCGACAGAGCGAGACTCCCTCTCAAAAAAAAAAAAAGTTCTGTACCCTTCCAAATGGTCCTGGACATATCTTGAATCTACCCTGCTTTTCCTCATCTGCACTTGATCTGGGCCGCTGTGGCTAAAATGCATATCTGATCATGTGCCTCCTGCTTAAAATAGTCTTTTTCTTCTTAAGAGTAGTCCAAACTCCTATTGCTGGATTAAAAGACTGTTCCAGGCTCTCCTACCTCGGGGCACACCATCTTTCCTCCCAGTCTCCCCTCCCCTCTGTCCCCAGTGCTTCCATCCTTCAGTCGTGCCGAGGTCTTCTTTGTTACCTTTGCTTCTCTTGGCCCACACTCTCTGTCGGCTCTGCCAACATCCCCATGCACCTGCTAGCTCCTACTCACTTTTCCAGCTTTGGCCTGGAAGTCCCTTCCCCTGGCAAGCAGCCCTAATCTGCCCTTTGCTTGCTACTGGCTCATATTCCCACTGCTCGTCCTCAGGCTGTGAGCCCTGGGAGGGCTGGGCTGAGTCCTGAACCTGCCAGGTTTATAGGGTGTAACCTACCTGAGGCCTGACTGCTAAAATCCAAAGAAGCCTTTCTCATTCCCTCAGCTGAGCTAAGTCCTTTCTGGAGAAGAATGCCCATGGCCTGGGTGGACTTCTGTTTGGGCTGGGGGAGGACCCTGCATGTCAGTTTACTTACAGCCCCTCGCTTGCCCTCCCCTCCTCTCCCTGTCCTTCTCCTCCCTGTGTTGTCTGATGGTCAGTTCCTCTCCTGGCAAGGCAAGAGAATCATAAAATCTCTTTGGACCATGTGTCTCTCTGATGCACTTTGGAGGTCGAAGCTCACTTTCATGAAGTTAGGAGCAGTTAATACGCCTGCATAAGGGTGCATGCCTGCTAGGGAGGCTTCTCCCTGTGTTTATATGGAACAGTGTCCCTTAGGGCAACCCAGAAACAGCTGAGACGGCCCTAAACTCTTCTGTATTTCGATTCAGAAGCTTTACCTTATTTGAACATCTACAGAAATAAGTTCTTTCCTCTAGAAATTATCGCGGATAAAATTGTTTGCATTGTAAAATATTGTATGGCCAAGTGACCCCCCCCCCCTTTCATGTTTTGTTCCTTGTGAAGAGGTTGAGTATCTTTTTTTTTTTTTTTTTTTGGAGCTAGAGTTTCGCTCTTGTCCCTCAGGCTGGAGTAAAATGGCATGATCTAGCTCTGTCGCCCAGGCTGGAGTGCAGTGGTGCCATCTTGGCTCACTGCAGCCTCCGCCTCCTGGGTTCAAACAGTTCTCCTGCCTCAGCCTCCCAAGTAGCTGGGATTACAGGCACGTGCCACCACACCTGGCTAATTTTTGTATTTTTAGTAAGAGATGGGGTTTCTCTATGTTGGGCAGGCTGGTCTTGAACTCCTGACCTCAGGTGATATGCCTGCCTCGGCTTCCCAAAGTGCTGGGATCACAGGCATGAGCCACCATGCCCGGCCTATGGTGTGCTTTTAAAAATGGTTTCTCCAAATTAATGATTATTAAAAAAAAAAAAAAAAACTCTGGCAAGAACAAAAACAAATGGTTTTTTAAAAAACTCTAGAAATAATTTGATACATTCAAGGACTCTGGAGAAGGATAGAGTTAAAGGCTGATGCGTGTGACTCTTTTTCCTCTCCCCCCAAGGAAAAAAAAAAATGAAGAGAACGAGCTTTTAAATGCAGTGCCTCGTTTTTATGTGATCACGACCCTGAACCAATCCTTTTAGTGGTAGATGTGGGACATATTGTTAGCTTTTCCAACAGTTTAGATGGGCCTTTGTTTTTATTGTTGGTCACTAAGAATTCCAAGGAATAGAAAGATCTCATGGGCAAAATCAGTTTGCTTTTTTCTTTGTATATTTGTTAGTTTATAGCAGCTTCTGCTTTCCTCCTATTTTTAAAAGCTGAAATGCCTTTAATCGCACTCAGTGTGTTTATTCATAGAAGCCAGAGAAGAGGGTCCATTCCTTTCCCCCATAGCACTGTAATGGAAATTTGGTACTAGATGAAATTCTCAGTTTTGGCGCTCACGTGGAACAGCCATCCATCTGCTGGCGAGACACACTGCCCGGGGCTTTTCAAGAAATCCCTTAATGGTCCTGAACACTAATAATATTTATATACATCGAGATGAGACAAAATTTACAGCGGGCTTCTGGAGCTGGCTCTAGGACTCTAATCCCGCACTTGTTCGCGTTCTCTTGCTTGCCTCCCAGATTCTTTCAGGTTGTGCTTCAGTGAGGGGAGCATGGTGGCCGTCTCTGGAGCAATGCTTATTTACACAGTTCGTCCTCTAACAAACACATCACCTTTCCTTTTGACCTTCCCCTCTTCTCCCCATCACATTCCATTGCTACTCCCGCATAGAGCATGTGCTTATGCATAGTTTGCATCATTTAACACAAAGGAACCCCTTGATTTGTGATCCCTTTAAGAAGTTGCTCTGTATATAAAGAAAATGATTTTTCCTGGTTGGTTTTACTGAAGTTCCTTCAGAAATAGCTCCCACCACCGAAACAAACCCGACTTCCCCAGCCTGTGTATTGGTTGTGGCACGAACTGACTGACTGGATGATACAATTTCACTCACTCCTTTGGGAGGTTTTGGGGGACCACTGTTCAGATGTGTGGGAAATGCAGAATATGTCTACAAGTACTTTGTCAAGTTTTTTTTTCTTTCTTTCTTTCTCATCCTGGAAAAGCCCGACATTGATATTTAGGTATAATCATTTGCAAGCAAGTGCAGAGGGACATTTTTCTGTTCTTTTCAACATTCTTGAGTTATTACGACTGCATTAATAGCTACTTGATCTTAATGTCTATTACACATCATTTTATGTAATGTTTTCTTTAAATTGTCAGGGAAAGGGATTCTGCAAGTAGATGTTGGTCCCCCCAGTTAGTCTCTGATGATGACGGTAAGATTCTCAATCAGTGTTTCCTTCCTCTAATGACAAAGCATGGTGATGGTGATGTCTGAAGAGCAACCTCCAGGGACTTCAGTGCTCCGAGATGGGTGTATTCTTAATACTGCTGGCACGCGCCTGATGAGCAGGAATGTGAGAGTTGTTTCTCTAGCATTGTTATTGAACCTCACAGATCTATTATACGACGTGAATTTTGTGGGAATAACATAGGCTGAAAGTCTGCTCTCTTCCAGCCTGGTCCCTCTCTCCTTTCAACCCTACGCTCTCTGATCATCATGCCCCTTGCACTGCTGCCAGGTAACCTTTCTGATACGAAAATCTGGCCATGTTGTTCCCTTGCCTAAAACTCTCCATGGTTTCATATTATCCACAGTTGGGCTAAACCGTTTTGGACAGGCCATCGGTGCCTCCCTGAGCCGTGGTCCCTGGCCTTCTTCATTAACACCCAGCCCTTGCACCCATAGTGACCCCATTGCTTTTACAAGCATTTACATGTGATTGCGCCTGCCATGTTCTTTATTCCTCCCTTGCTCATCTTTCCACTTGCAACTCCACAAAACCTTCCCCAGCACCCAGAAGTCCAGGAAACACCAGGCAGCTCCACTCACTACTGTACTTGCTGTATCGTCCATTCCTTGGGGACAGGATTGGCGCTGGTCCTGCGTGCATCTCTCTGGCACACAGGTGCAGCACACATTAAATAGTTGCTAAATGAATAAATGAAGAATAGATGGAATTATATTCTGTTGTTACCAGTTTAAAAACATGAAATTGGGATACCCAATTTCAGTGCATCTTTAGATCTTGGACCTTGACGTGACCTCTGTAATGGATATATTTGAAATTATTAACTGTCTTCAAGTGGGGACTTGATGATAGAGAGAGTGTGTGTGTGTGTTTACAGCAAATATACTAGGTTTGTAAATTCAAATTTGTGTTATCCTCTTCAAGAAAGTCACCTTGTCAGACAGCATATATATCCCAACGTTTTAGGAACTCATAAAATGCATACTTTTATGGTGTGATCAGAGATGGGTAACTCCTTATTACTTGTGGGTTAGATTAGTTTTTGGAAATAGCCTGGAGTCATTGAGAGCCAATCCTTATCAACAAAATGGCATAAACTGACAGGAATGGGTTTCTTCTTTACTTTATAGATAGCTCTGAAGACATGTCTCAGTTGGGATTAGTTGAGTTGCATATATGAATAGCAGTCATTGAAACAAGATAAAAGTGTATTTTCTTGCACCTAAAGATGTCTGGAGTAAGCAGTCCAGGGTTAGCCTAGCGACCCCACTCTCGTGAGGTACTAAGTTCCTTTTATTGTGCTTCACCATTCTTGATGTTTCACCTTGTGGTCCAAGGTTGGTACTTGAGCTTGGAGCTCAAGAATGCATTACTACTGCATTCCAGCCATCAAGGAGCAGGATGGCCATGCCCTCTCTCTTCTCAGGAGTCTTCCAGTCAAAAAGTTTGTTTATATCTCGCTGGCCAGAACTTAAGTCATAGGGCCACCTCTAGCTACAAGGAAGACTGGGAGATGTAGTCTGTAACTGGATGGCAATATTCCCAACTAAAAATTACTGAAAACGATAAGAAGAATAAATAATGGAAGGCAACCTGTTGTTTCTGTCAAAGGATGACTTCAAAAGAGAAAGTTGCAAAAGTATTTTAAACTTGACAGTATCACAGCAATTTTCTTCAGAGGTGACACTGTTTATTTGCATGTCCAAGTTCTGATATCTGTTTTCAAGTTCACCTATTTGCAGCGAAATAGGAACTCTTGGAGGCAACTAGTGGGTATATAAACTGGTACAAACTTTCTAGAGGACAGTTTAACCCAACAAGATGAATTCTGGAAATTGATCCGAACGAAATGTTAAGGGTGCTCATGAAGATTGCTTTGCTGATTGCAATAATAAAAAGTAAAGGAAATATCTTATAGTTGGGAACAGGTGTAACTTACGATATACATTCTACAATGGGATGTAGTACTGCTGTTAAATGTTTGTGGAATTCACAACCTTTTGTGCCAAAAAAAAAAAAAAAGCAGCTTTCAGAATGGCTTGTCCTTTTTATAGATACTTGTATTTATATGTCCATGTACATACATAAGAAAGGACCAGGGAAGGTCTGCATGAAGATATTAATAAAGGGGTCACTTGTGGGTACATGGACTTACTCGTTCTCTGTATTCTCTTTACTTGTTTGTGATCTCTGATTTTTTTCATCATGTATTTTTATTACAAGAAAAAACGAATTCTAGAATCTCCACTCAGTATTGCAGGTCAGAGTCAAAAACATACACATTTAAATAATTTTGTATTGTTTTCCAATTTGAGGATAAAGTAGGAAATGTATAATGCAAACCAGATTTCATATTCTGTTGATTTATACTTAATTTACAAGTAAGACTAACAGCCCACAGAGTGTGATCATGGCAGAATTGTTATGGAAATAAATGCCAGCTCATCTATTTGGGATGTACGCATGGATCTGTGGTTATTAGACACTGATTTAACTTTAGCACACAAAGAGGCTTAGAGGAAATGGCTTCTAATATCCTGTGGTTCCGTGGGCTCAGAGATACTACTCACCCACCTGTCAGAGGCATTGAAACCAGAGCAACTCCATCTTGAATAGGAGCTAGGTAAAATGGGGCCGAATTCCAGACGGTTAAGGCATTCTAAGTAACAGGATGAGATTAAAGGTCAGCACAAAATACAGGTCATAAAGACCTTGCTGATCTAACAGTTGCAGTAAAGAAGCCGGCCCAAACTCACCAAAACCAAGATGGTGACGAGAGTGACCTGTGGTCGTCCTCACTGCTGCACTCCCACCACCACCATGAGTGTTTACAGATGCCATAGCAACATCAGGAAGTTACCCTATATGGTCTAAAAAGGGGAGGTATGAATAATCCACCCCTTGTTTAGCATATCATCAAGAAATAACCATAAAAATGGGCAACCGCTCTGTCCTGGTTCTTCTGTTCCTTTACTTTCCTAATCAACTTGCTTTCAGTTTATAGACTCACCCTGAATTATTCTTGAGTAAAATCCAAGAACCCTCTCTTGGGATCTGGGTCAGGACCCCTTTCCTGTAACAAACGCATGTTCTTGGACTTGAGAATGACCCTCAGACATGGTGACTTCTTGGTCATCTTACAGGTTAGGATATCATGGCTTATTTGGGGTAACACCTTTGATATCATTAAGCCAACAGAAATTTTCCTGAAGTCATTTTGAATGCTATCATCTTTACTATAGAGTGTAGTTTAATCATTTTCAAAATAAGCATTTCTACACGCTAAGGCTTTAAAAGAGTTTTCAGTAAGGAACATAATTGAAATGCAAAGTGAGCATAGAACAATGCCTTTTAAATTACTAATGAACCATAGGGTTCCTGTTAGGGCTTCCACTGGCTCACCCATGCCTGAGGCAACCTTCGAAAGTGGGTATTATCTCCCTCATTTTACAGATGGGAAGAGAGAGGATCAGGATCACCGAAGCTAATGGTTTGTCCCAGACCAAACAAGGAGTTCCTAGGACAGGCTGAACTTTAAATATATCTACTCTCTGCAGGTCTAAGTGGTTGGGGAGAGGATTTCGTAGTGTGTTTTTGTATTGTCTCCTCAGTGAGCGATCTGGTGCTGGTGGTAGCAGTGAATGACCCAGAAGGATGCTGGCCAGGCCCAGAGAAGGCGGTGCCGCCCCTGCCCCATCTCACCTCCGTCTCTCCTCTGTCTCCACAGTGTGCCCGAGTGCCTGTGGGAAGAGGGCATGCACCGAGAACAACGAGTGCTGCCACCCCGAGTGCCTGGGCAGCTGCAGCGCGCCTGACAACGACACGGCCTGTGTAGCTTGCCGCCACTACTACTACGCCGGTGTCTGCGTGCCTGCCTGCCCGCCCAACACCTACAGGTTTGAGGGCTGGCGCTGTGTGGACCGTGACTTCTGCGCCAACATCCTCAGCGCCGAGAGCAGCGACTCCGAGGGTTTCGTGATCCACGACGGCGAGTGCATGCAGGAGTGCCCCTCAGGCTTCATCCGCAACGGCAGCCAGAGGTCAGTCGTGGCCACACCTGTGGTCACTACCCGCCCCCACTCCACCCGCCACCCTGGCACAGAAAAGTAGACTGTCAGTTGTTTCATCTGGGTGCAGCCCTCAGGAAGTTAACTGAGGTGGGTCAGTTTGAGAGGGCTGGCTTACCTTAAATGTTTGGTGAGATTCTGGGAACAATTGGCATGGCTTACTGGCCCCCCTCACCAGTTTGTTTTATTTTTTAAGTGCATACTGCCTGGCCATTTGAAATTAAGTACCTGCTTGCTGGTTTCAATACCCAGAGTTCATGGTCTCTCTGGGTACTTGCCAAGCTGGCATCTAAGACGGGACTATAGTTTTAGATTTTCCTAGTCTAGGTGTTGCTAGCCAGGTGAGGCTTTGGAAGTGCAAGAGAAAAGACAGGCCAAGCCCCCACCACCATCCTTGAGACCAGCAAGCAGACCTAAACATCTTAGTGCAAGAGCTAGCAGCAGCTCAGAGTAAGCAGTAGCTTAAAATAAGCAACATTTTCCCATCAACACTTCCTTCCTCTCATCCCCCTCTACCTTGACCCTCCCTCAGTGCTCATCATGTCCTTCATTTTCCTTCCTGAACTTTGAGACTTCACTTGGGAAGCAAAGAATTTCCTTATGGCCGGGCACGTGGCTCACGCCTGTAATCTCAACACTTTGGGAGGCTGAGGTGCATGGATCACCTGAGGTCAGAGTTTGAGACCAGCCTGGCCAACGTGGTGAAACCCTGTCTCTACTAAAAATACAGAAATTAGCCGGGTATGGTGGACGTGCCTGTAGTCCCAGCTACTCGGGAGGCCGAGGCAGGAGAATTCCTTGAACCTGGGAGGCAGAGGTTGCAGTGAGCCAAGATCACACCACTTCATTCCATCCTGGGCGACAGAGTGAGACTCTGTCTCCAAAAAAAAAAAAAAATGGAGTTTCTTATAACAAATGCCATCCCTTTTGTACATGTCAACTGGACTTCTACAAATTTGTCATTGGTTTATGCTTTTGAAAATAAGATGCTAACATTGTTTAGAAATGTGGTAACTATAACTTTGAAAGCAAAAGAAGATTGGGTTTATGCTTTTGAAAATAAGATGCTAGCATTGTTTAGAAATGTGGGAACTACAATTTTGAAAGCAAAAGAAGATTGGAGATTTGGGGTTGCTGTTCCCTTTCCTGGAGCAGAGTAAAGAGCTTTTAGGGGCTCACCCCTGTAATCCCAGCACTTTGGGAGGCCGAGGTAGGCAGATCCCTTGAGCCCATGGGTTCAAGATCAGCCTGGGCAACATGCAAACCCCATCTGTACAAAAGATACAAAAATTAGCTGGGCGTGTTGGCACACACCTGTAGTCTCAGCTACTTGGGAATTGGAAGTGGGAGGATCACCTGAGCCCTTGAGGTCAAGGCTGAAATAAGCCAAAATCACCTTACTGCATTCCAGCACAGGCAACAGAGACTCTGTCTCAAAAAAAAAAAAAAAAAAAAAAAAAAAAGGAACTTTTAGGAAAGTGCTGTTTTAGTGGACAAAATGCCTTCTTCGTGATTAGCACCAGGGGGCCTGTCTTTCTGAGTCTGTCAAAATCTATTCTTCAAATATAAAAATATTGGCCAGGTGTGGTGGCTCCCGCCTGTAATCCCAGCACTTTGGGAGGCCGAGGCAGGCGGATCACAAAGTGAGGTCAGGAGATAGAGACCATCCTGGCTAACAGGGTGAAACCCCGTCTCTACTAAAAATACAAAAAATTAGCCAGGCCTGGTGGCGGGTGCCTGTAGTCCCAGCTACTCGGGAGGCTAAGGCAGGAGAATGACGTGAACCCGGGAGGCAAAGCTTGCAGTGAGCCGAGATGGCGCCGCTGTACTCCAGCCTGGGCAACAGAGTGAGACTCCGTCTCAAAAATAAATAAATAAATAAATATCATTTATCATTTGAAAAGTAGATGTTAATTTTAAATAAAATTTTTGCTGCAGTTTATTTCTATAAAGTACATCGAGCAAGTGTTTATAAAGGGGTTCTTTTTCTAGTGTATTATTTGGAGATGCAGCTTCTACTGTAGGTTTACCTTCAAATCAAAGATAATACTCATTTTCTTTTATAGTATTAGATGTAGAGCAACTTTCTGCCTCTTATGATTTGTATAACCATTAGGATAGTAACGAAGAACAAAATTATTCTGAATACTTTAAAATGATAAATAGGCCAAGGACTTCAGTGAGCTGCAGAGGATACATATTATGTCCAGAATCAGTCTACCTCATTGTACTCACATTTTGTTGGCAGCCTTTGAGTGTAAAAGGGCCTTTACTGGTGCACACCTCGGGCCCAGGGGCAGTGCCTGGAACCAAGTTGAGGCTCAGCCACTATTCAGACATCACCTTGCTCCTTGGGGTAGGGTTAGGGGAGCGGTAGCTTGTCCATGAACTCAGTATGCTATCAT